>NC_067401.1:448577317-449177317 GCF_016432865.1 Antechinus flavipes | reverse complement strand
TGAGAAAAAAATCAATTAGCCTTCAAAAAGTAGAACACTACAATCAGAGATGGTTAAAAATGAAGTTAAATAATTATAGAGGCAATATAGTCTTCTAAACAAAACTTGAATGTAGTCTAATGAGGTTGAAATAACAATCAATGACATGTTCTCTAACCAGGTTTTAACACTTTGTTCACATACAGGAATGGTTACCTAGTTAATTCTATAAACATTTATTAGGTACCAATTGTGTGTTGAGTAATATAAAATTCTCCAAGACATATAAAAGATAGCATAAACAAACTTATGGGATAACAGTCTAATGGGAAGAGAGTGGTGGTAAAATAAGAAACAACGAATGCAGCCTAAAATGAAAAAGAATGGATACTCATGATATGCTTCAGATGCCTAAAAGAAATGGATATCTTTTTGGCTCAATTTTCATCTGAAATTGGTCATCTGAACACCAAATTGTTAATTTCAATAACCGTTAAAAGATTAAGATACTGGCTCTTATTTATTATATCTAATATGATTGGGATAATTTCATACACAATAAAGATACGTAATCTGTTTGCAGATAATTATTTAAGCCAGTTTAGAACAATATCACTATGTTTTACATAACTTCACGCTGCGGGTTGGAAGATAGAGAGGAAAGGAGAGGATCTAGAACTCAAAAGCTTTAAAAACAAATGCTAAAAAGTTGTTTTACATGTAACTGGGAAAGTAAAATACTAAAATAAATCCTCTTTGAACATTCATAATTTTAATTTGTTTGGCCAAAATAAATGTTTTAAAACTGTCTTGCCTGTCCTGGTACATCCAAAACTCTTAACTCTGAAGGTTCATGTATTTCTCCAAAGGAAGATGCACGTGGTGGGGCTGGAGGTGTTTCTGGTTCAAGTTCAAAATCCAATTTGGTTACTGTAGGGTCACTTGTAAAAGACAAAATCATTTATCAAAAGTAGTAAATTGAAGGTACTTATTTTAAAATGTCTTTAGATTTTAAAAAAACTGTCAGCTTGAGATTCTTTTAATGAATACAGAAATATTAGCTTCACATTCGTATTTGAAGTTTAAGGAAGTTTAAATAAAGGAAATTTAACTAATTCAGTGTAATCAACATATATAAAAATTCTCTAATTACTGTTTTTATGTAAACCCTGCTTAAAAATCTAAGATGTATACCTTGCTGGTGGTGTTAGTTCTGGAATACGCACATCAACCACAGGTACTGTTGTAGGCCCAGGAGCCTGAGGGCTAAAGGTGCCAGAATGATTTACTGTTGGAATTGCTCTTCTCACCAGCCTTCCCCAAGTGGCAATATTAATATTCATTTGAGGAGCTCTGAGAAATGTTTTGCCTATGGATATTGTGAATAAAAAGACAGAGTGCAATAATTTCTTTACATATTACCAAAAGCCATAATTAAAAAAAATCATATTCATGTGTTCATAATTTATGAAGAACCAACAGAATTTGCCACCTTTTTAGCAGTTCTAAACTATTCATTATTAGATGCAGCTGTATCATGTCAATTGTAAATAGTTTCAAGATGAACAGAAAAGGTCTTGCTCTCACTTTTTTGAACCCCATTTAGATTTTTATTATGAAATACTTCAGTATCTCATCACATAAAAACTTTCTTTTCCTTAGTATAATTACCTTGTTGTTTTGAAAAGATTTTCTTTTGTCTTTGAAGCTTTGGTCTTCTTTCAATAACTGGATTAAAAAAGGTAACCTGTAATAAAGGAAATATAGTAAGTTTAAATCCATATGATTTCCATTCTACAAAATCAATTGGAATCCTCTGTTATGAGAACTGGATGGGGTCCTAGAGATCCTTAATTGGGTGTGCTCAGCATAGGAAAGGTAAGGTCAAAATCAGTGGGAAAGTCAGATAGAACCACAAATCTCTTAACACTTGAGCCAGTATCAGGTACTATATACTTTCTTTTATACTATTTTTTCTACTATTATAACAATTCTTACGTGTTTTACTTATATGATTTAAATCTATGCTTACGTTTTAAAAAAGAAATAATCAAGTTTATTACCTCTGCAAATAAAGTACCCTGGGGTTCCAGATAGAGACACATGCCATGTCGCTGGTTGTCTAAAAAATCTTCTAACCTTAGAAATTTTACTGCACAGAGAGATCGCCAATCACGCCAATAAACTGAAATTTCCAGTTCACGTGACTAAGACAATAAAAAACAAAACAAAAAACAAAAAACAAAAATACATACATACATCATTGGAACATGCTTGAATTAAACACTATAAAATTAAAATACTTCTATTCAAAAGACCAAAGTTTATAACAAAAGAGCGTTTGAAGATGTACAAACGAACAAAGCTATGTATACCTCTACTTATGTTAAAAGGAAAATTTAGTTTATACTAAATCCAACAATAATAAAATGTATCATAGGTACAAATCAATTTTAAGTACCAGGCTCTTGTAAATATTTCTTTTTAGAATTTTGCAAATTATCTACAAAAACAGATAAATATTTTTTTTTCTTTTAGGCTCTGTAAATAATAAATTACTTGATGGTAATTTATTTTATGAAACCACATATCTTATATCTACAATCCTCAATCCCTAATTTGAAAATCCATTATCTTACACAACATAAAATCTATTTTGACACGGAAAAATATGGGAAATATATAATACAACTGGATCAGGGACATACACATGTACACACAAATATGCAAAGACCTCAAAACAGAAAAAGAAAAGAACACTTACCTAAAACAGAAAAAAAAAAAAAAAAAAAGAACACCTAGCTCTCCATCATAACTAGTATTTATAACAATCTTTAAGGTTTTACAAAGCTCTTTCCATGTTATTTAATTTCGTATTTACAATGTGAGGTAGGTACTTTTATATCACCATGTGTCAACATGAAGTTAATGGTTATTCCAAAATGGAATTTGAGTTGAATAGATGGTAGGTCCATGGTCACCAGCCCTCACTAATAAACATAATTAACTACTATTACAAACATGAAAAAGCAAGGGATGAAGGAGTTTTCAAGATAATGCTGAAGAGGGCAGATTGGAATAATTTAACCATGGCCAGCTATAATACTGCAACAAGTTAATGAAATATCCTAGAAACAAATTTTGAGAACTACATTGTAAGAAAAAGGTAATATCAAACAATAATTTAGACATTATAAGAAGTATTAATTTTTTAGTTACTATTCAGTAGAAGAGATGGAGGAATATTTTAACTACTCTATTTAGTTATAAAAGCATTTTGAAAAGAAAAGTCCAAACTAAAGATGAAAAATCTTTCCACTATTAATGGAAAACTGTAACTTCATTAAAATAAATGTATACTTATAAACCACAATCATGGAATTATACCTTTTAGACGTAAAGAACCCAAAAGATCATGATGTTTGACCTTTCACTTTATGTACCCACAAAGATTTAAAGAATCCACCTGAAACCCTCATCAAGCATTTCAATTTCCAGTTCAGGATTTTCTCACTAAAACACAAATCCATCCCAACAACTTAATAGATCTAAAAAACAAACTCATTTTTCTCCCTAAACCAGCTCCCTAAAAGTAGCAATAATACATCTTTTAGTCAAACAGGCTTGAAATCTTGGATATTATCTTGAACCCCTCCTTCTCTTTGTCCCTTGTCCCACAAAAATGCTATCTAGTCACCAAACCCTTTATGCTCAAGTTCCTTCCCACAACCCCACAAGTTTTCCTACAAAGTTCCATGTTGCACACTACAACTGAAGTTATCAGGCAGTTTGGGGTATTAGTAGTGTCCTGGATTTGGAGTAAGAAAGAACTGAGTTTAAATCTTTCCTAAGATGTCACAGGTGACCCTGAGCAAGTAATTTAATTTCTGTCTTAATTTTCTTATTTGTGAAATGGGAGTAACAATAGCACCTACCTCCCAGGGTTATTGTAAGGATTAAAAGAGATAATGTTTGTAAAGCACTCTGCAAATTTTATAATCCAAAAAAACCCATTAATTATTATCTTCCTTATTCAATGATCTCAGTCCCTTCTCTGCTCAGTCATTCAATGTATCAAGTTCAGGGCCTCAGACTGCCATCTTAAGGCCACCTTTCATAGTTTGGCAACTTTCTCTCTGCCTACCTCCACTCCCCATTTTAAGATATCTTTATATTACTTCCCTTTATGTACTCTGTATTTTGGCTGAAGTTATTACTTTACAATATTCCTGTATCCTATATTTACAAAGATGGGGGCCTTATTTTTGTTGTCATGCTGTTCTTTATTCCTGAAATTCTTTGAATCTTCCTAGGGAGTAATGATCACTCACTTGGACCTTATATTAACAATGTTTCTGTATCTATTTTTATATTAGTTAGTGGGGTATATCATATTCCCCTGCTAGACTATAAGCTTCACGAAGGCAAGGTGTGGACAACCAAAGGCTTTTGATCTTGCCCTCTGCATCTAAAACACTTTTTTACATATAGGAACCATTAACAGATGACGAATTATGCCCCTTTCTTGCTGTTCTATTGCTTCTTCTATTGTCAGATCTTTTAGAAATATTCCTTTCATTTTATTCTCTGCTAGGATATAGATTATTTGCCAAAGTCTTCTGACTGGCTTCTGTTAATCTTCTTCCAATCTATTTTCTTCAACACTGGTAGATCAATATTCCCAAAGCAAAGCTATGTCACATTCTTCCACTTTTCCACACCTCACCAATAAAAACTAACAATGTTTAGTGACTCCCCAAATGTCTATTTCTTCTTGTAACAAACACTAACAATATACTGCTACCTATACTGGGGGACAAAGCACTGCGCTAGATGTTGACATAAGACTGGACAGTTCCAAATCCCTCTGATTAGCATTCAAGGTCCTCTCCAGTCAAAGTGTTATTTATATCCCACTTTTTTCCAGAAACTTCTAATTTACCCAAAATGTTCTATACTTTGTTCTCCCCAAACCCTCTGTACATCCCTACTGGTATCCATACCAGCCTTCCATGATCACTACTATACTTACATTCCCAGAGCACGTGACGTCTGCATCATGTTCGAGCATAGCTCTGGAGCAAAGGTTTTGCAACCTATTAAAAGCTTGACCTCAGATAAGTCACCTACCTACTGGCCCCTGCCATTCCTCTAATACAAAATGATGGGAAATGGACTAGGTGGTCTCTAAAGACTCCCTTTATCCTAAAATATGACATGAGCTATTATAACTATTCCTTTTTTTTTTTTTTTTGAGATAAATATACTCTTTGTCTAAAGTTTAAGCCTCTGGAAGGTGAAGACAATATAATCTACTTCTTTTGCAATTCCATTGTTTTTCACAGTATCCTACATTTGGAATCAAGTTTGGATGATTATGATATTCTTATTTAAAAGAATAACAGCTAAGCACTACCACAAATTTTTTTTAAGAGTCACTGAGCTATCTCTTTTTGTTGAGGGCCTAGACTCGAGCACCAGCTGCTAAAATCTTCTTGCCACTTCTAAGAATGCTAGAGCAATTACAAGCAATATTTGACCATGGGATAATTGTGCATTAAGTATGGATATGTAACCACAAACATACATAAAATATATATATATTCTCTCTCTTTCTCTCTTTTTTTTTTTTTACAAGTCTTAAAGTGCTTTTATTTTTTTTTTCTAAAGCTTTTTATTTTTGAAACAAGCATGGATAATTTGGTTACACTGACCCTTGCATAGCCTTGTATTTCAGATTTTCTCCTCCTTCCCCCCCCCTCCTCCCCTAGATGGCAAGCAATTCAATATATGTTAAACATGTTAAAAATTTATGTTAAATCCAATATGTATAAACATATTTATACAATTCTCTTGCTGCATATGAGAAATCAGATTTTAAAAAAAAGTAAATGAGTAAGAAAACAAAATGCAAGTGAACAACAACAAAAAGAGTGAGAATGCTATGTTGTGGTCCACACTCAGTTCCGATAGATCTCTCTCTGGGTGTGATGGCTCTCTTCATCACAAGATCACTGGAACTGGCATCAATCATCTCATTGTTGGAAAGACACATATTCTCATGTGAAATAAATTTAACTATTTCAAGGAGCCATGATTTCAATGATGTATTTTCCCCACTGATAATATCCTCTTTACAACTTGGCAGACAATCTTTAGGAATTCTTTAGTCCAAAAAATTCACCAAGCTGATAATAAAGGTTTACCCAAATTTAGCTAAGTTAGTCATCAGACACCACACACATTCTGTCACCAGGCCTATAGCTGACACTTTTTCAATGTAATAGGATCTGAATGAATTGGTACTTTAATTGCAATTGGCTAGTCAATCTAGAGCCACCTCCACACCACAATAAGGCATTGGAGAAAGACTTCAAGAAAGATAAAAACTTTAACCACATTTAACATAATGCACATGAGCTGTTTCTCTCTAGCAACTATAGTGCAAGTTTCTCATTGAGAGAGGATCATATAAAACTATAGTACTGTACAATCATATAGTGCTTTATTTTTTTCAAAGTACTTAGAATATTTCACCTCTCATATTATTTCCCACAGGATCTAGTCCACTTGTACTGCCCACAAAGAGGGCTAAGTGAAAGCTGATTAACTATTGATAAGTAAGAGAATAATCATAGCATTAAATCCCAATACTCTCACTGTTTCAATCCTTCTCTTAATCTACCATGGCAACTAGGACTATTTCCCAGAGTATATAAAAAGATAGGAAGGGGGATATTTTCCCTGTTAGGAGGCTACTTCTTTTGGCTGAAATATATGAAAACATTTTTTGCATGGATAAAGAACACAGGCTAAGAAGGCAGATCATCATGTGTCAGTTATATATCAATTAAATACAGTCAAGTTCTACAGCTTATGAGTTTTGTAACACAGGACAAAAAAATTAGAGAGCAAGATGAAAGGCAATTACACAAAACTTACATCTAAGGTAGTTGGAGAAACCAATAGGAAATCTGTTGTCAGATTTATGAATTCATCTATTTTATCTCTGACCTCTCACTCACTTTTACCATATATGAACATTCTATCCTGAAATGGCCAAGTCATAGACCTCAATACATGTTGTGTATCAATATTGTGATTGGAAGCATGGTAGAAAAAGAGCTATGGCTTTGAGTTAGGAGAATCATGAATTAGAATCTACTTTCTTTAACTCATTGGCTATTTGATCATGGACTCACAGGGTTGTTAAGGTCCAGTCAGATAATATATAAATTCAAAAGTGTTAACTAAATGTCAGTTGTGATTATTATTGAATGAACTCTGGTAACTGAAAAATTGATCTTAATCATCCTGACCTCCTTTTCCCAATGTCTTAACTCCTTCCTATCAACTTGTTGCTTCAATGTCTTCTCCAAATGTGCCCAGGCTTCCCCTAAACTAAAACAAACAGATCTATTAACACTATCACAGATTCAAGAAACTGTCTGATAACTCTTTTAACTCTTTTCTCTTATATAGTTAAACTCCTAGAAACCACTGCTTCTTCCTCTCTCCTCTTAATTCTCTTCAGTCTCATTTCCTACTTTATCACTGTACTGAAGCTAGTCTCTTCAAAGTAACCAACAATCTCTAAATGTTCAGTCAATTGGCCTTTTTTCAAAACTCATCCTTTTTGATCTCTCTGAAGCATTAGAAACAGTTGGTCACCCTTTCCTCTTGGACCTTTTCCTCTTTCTAGGTTTTTGGGATTCCCTTTTCTCTTAAGTGTCACCATTTCTTAAGTCTCTTTTGCTGAGTTGTCATCCATGTCATCTCAATTGGAGGACTAATAAAGAGTAGAGAGAAAATTCTCTCCTGGGTTTTTTTCTGTTTTTACTCACAAGTTCAGTCATCATTTCTATGTTGATAACTCCCCAAAATTTATAAGTCTAACTTTGGACTCTCTCCTAATCTCCAGTTTTACAATACAAAGCACTTGCTGAACATTCTGAATCTGATGTTCCAAAAGCACCTCAACTTCAACATGTCCAAAGCACAATATGTCATTTTTCCATTATAACTTCCCTGTTTCTGTCTAAAGGACAAAACCATTCTTCCAGTTAGTTCAGGTTTGCAAGCTTGGTTTCATCCTCAATTCTCTATTCCAATCAGCTGTCAAATCTTATTAATTCTTCCTCCATGAGAATTTTCACATTCCTTCCTCCTCCCTTTCCCTCCATTCACAAATCCACCACTTTCACATAGGTTAAGGCCCCCACTGTCTCATCTGAATTGCTAGAGTAGTCCCAATAATTTCTTTAATTTCTTTCCTGACCTTCCAGCATTTAAGGAGAACATTCAGAAACTTCATCTGATGATTTCTCACCTGCTTTCTTGGACTTCATCATCTCTAACAACTCATAATTTTTTTGTGAGATGAAACCAACACTTCCTAATCATTTCCTTGGCTACTGACTTTATCATGGCCCCTTTAACTCTAACTCCACCCCTGCTTTTTCATGAATGGTCTTTTCCATCAGACTGTGAGCTCCATGAGGGGAGATTTGTCTGTTTTATTATTTTCTCTGTATCCCCATGACTTGGCACCTATAGGCATTTAATAAACAGATATTATCCACTATCTAGTTCTCCTCTCTCTAATTCTGCAAATCACCTTGCTATTTATTTTGATATATTTCTATATGTATATGCTGTATCAATGAGAATATCAGGCCTAGTTGAAAGATAATGATATACTCTAGAAAATAAATGTAATTGTAAAACTGAAGCCGAAGTTATCCAGGGTCACAAAGATAACAAGTGGCTGAGGATAAGGGGGAATAAGACTGGATAGGTATTATAGGGATCTGAAACATGGGGGAAAACCCACTAGACTTAAATCTGATTGATTGCTGTATACTTCTGGATCAGGTATGGCATGATGAAAGGAACATTTTGTGAAGATTAGCCTGATAGAGAAAATAGTTGCTGAAAGAGAGAATGCACATAAGGAAGCATTATAGAAGGTTTTAGTAATACAGAATGAGAAAATGGCCTGGATAAGGAAGGTAGTAATGAGAGTAGAAAGGATCCTAGGTGGAAGACATAGAGAATCTGGAAAAAATGAAAATGAATGAAAGATGATTTTCAGGTTTCATGCTTAGAAGAATGAAGGGTTTTTCTAGATCCTCTTCCATTCCCCTTCTGCCACCCTCCACCCATGTCACTCAAGTTAAAAGATATTCTCACCCAAATCTAATCTTCCTAGAACACCTTTTTCCTTATCTCAGGGCTACCCTGCCCCCCAATCACTCACTACTTGGTATTATGCTTATTTGTGTTCCTATTGTATCTTTTTTAATCTAATTAAAATATGGTAGTAGGCATTGTATTTCCAGTATCTAACATAATGTCTTATATATAACAGTCTCTTAACTACAATAAGCAGGGAAAAGCAAAATTTGAGATATTTACTTAAAACTCCATATATTCCAATGGATCTATGATTTCACTGATGTGAGTAATCCCTTAAAAGACACAGACTACAATCCAGCACCCCCATCTATTCTTTGGGACCCCCATCATTGTTTACAAACCTTTACAAAAAGGTTGCAACATAGAGTCCACACAATATGCTAGGAGCTTTTCTACAGGTTCCCCTGCCATTGTGAAGATTTGGGTTGTCCTACCCTTTGATCCAGCAGTGTTACTTCTGGACTTATATCCCAAAGAAATACAAAAGAAGGGAAAGGGACCTGTATGTGCCAAAATATTTGTGGCAGCCCTGTTTGTAGTGACTAGAAACTGGGAACTGAATGGATGCCCATCAATTGGAGAATGGCTGGGTAAATTGTGGTATATGAATGTTATGGAATATTATTGTTCTGTAAGAAATGACCAGCAGGATGAATACAGAGAGGCTTGGAGAGACTTACATGAACTGATGCTAAGTGAAATGAGCAGAACCAGGAGATCATTATATACTTCAACAACAATACTGTATGAAGATGTATTCTGATGGAAGTAGATTTCTTTGACAAAGAGACCTAACTCAGTTTCAATTGATCAATTATGGACAGAAGCAGCTACACCCAAAGAAAGAACACTGGGAAATGAATGTAAACTATTTGCATTTTTGTTTTTCTTCCCGGGTTATTTTTACCTTCTGAATCCAATTCTCCCTGTGCAACAAGAGAACTGTTTGGTTCTGCATACATATATTGTATCTAGGATATACTGCAACATATTTAACATATATAGGACTGCTTGCCATCTAGAGGAGGGGGGGGAGGGAGGGAAGGGAAAAATCCAAACAGAAGTGAGTACAAGGGATAGTGTTGTAAAACAATTACTCTGGCATGGGTTCTGTCAATAAAAAGTTATTATTTAAAAAAAAAAAAAAAGATTTGGGTTGTCCAATACTTATTCTTTGTTTATTGCTATGTGAGAAGCTCGTACGTTTCTGATCATGCATTTCTTTCCTTTTCAGAGACATCACACTTGCTACAGTCCAGATTAAAATGTAATTAGGGAATGTTTAACAAAATAAAAATGAAATAACACAAATAATGTTAATTTATTTTAAATATGCAAGTCCATAAGAATTCACTTCTATTTGAATTTGACATCACTTCTCTTTCATAACTGGGATGTCTAGATGATGCAGGGTATAGAATGCTGGGCCTGCTGTTAGAGAGAGATGAGTTAAAATCTGGCCTTAGTCACTTATTAGTTGTGTGACCCTGGGCAAGTCACTCAACCCTATTTGCCTCAGTTTTTTCATCTGTAAGATGAGCTGGAGAAGGAAATGGCCAACCACTCTAGTATTTTTGCTACAAAATCCCCAACTGACATCAGGAAGTGTCAGAAACAACTGAAAACAAGTAAATGTTCTACTAGAAAGGGATAGGTTGGTAGCCAGAGAGCTAGTCCTAGAATCCCAAAAGAGCTGGGTTTCAAGTTCTTACTTACTTAGGCTCATGCTACTTTGTGAGGTTATTAACTTCTTGTTGAGAGAGCAGCTCTCCAGGACTAGAAAGAAAGTATGGATCTGCAAGTACGCTGGGAATTTCTTTGTGGGGAGCTCTCTAAAGTGATGAGATCACAGATATAGACCAAAAAAAGAAAACGTCAATAAAACACTACAACAAATATGTTTAATGGGCTTCTAGCTCAGTGAGAAGGTAGGTGTTTATTAAAGAACTTTGTAATTTGCCAAAGGATTTCCCAATCACTTTTCTCCTCCTGTTCAATAATAGACCCAATTTAATGTCTTCTTGTAGTATCTGTCCAACAAAAATATATCCACTGACAATCTTGATAGATAAATATCTGTTTAACAGTCTAAACAAAGAGAATTCTTCATCCATTTGGTTTTTCCTATTTGGATTACTGGTCTAAATTCCTGAATAATTACAGATCTCATTTAAGAGACTCTAAAACATTTTAGAGTTTGACAATGTGCAATTATCTCTAGGAAATACCCATCTAATTTGATTTCTGTACCACAGACATGTTTTGTGCCACGTTTGATATTAAGAAATAGAAGATTGAACAAGGGTGATATTTTTGTTTCAGGGAATTTTACACATATGTTTAACATATATGAGGAAAACACTTGGTTGGGTAAAGGAACTTTTAAGGTCATGTTTCATTTCACCAAATTAAATACTTCTTTATAATCAATAAACAATAAAAAGCATGTGACCTTGTATTTTCTACATCTTTCAGGCAAATAGTATAATGGCAAAAAATATGGGCTGGAATATTACTTTGCTAACAACAACCTGTTTTCGTCTAACATGGATTGTTCTTATATATGGAAAAAAATTTCGTGCATCAGCAATTATTATAATTCTCTTGATTACCTTTGCTGGGGATAGAAGGAAATAATATTTTAAGATTTTTTCCCCATGCCTTTGAAATCTGCCCATACTTAAAACTTTATGAGAACAGATATTCCTTAAAATCCTAAAAACTGTCACCTCTCTGGTTAGTACATTTTCTTTTCCCCATAGTTCTCTTTAGTGCTATTTCTATTTCCTTTAAAGGACATCTGGAATTGTGATGAAATGTGGATGCTCCACTGTTCTTGATGGTGAAAAACTTCTCATAAAAAATTTTGCAGATCTTTTCCATCTTTCATTTCCTTGATGTTCTGCCCTTATGGTGAGTATATTTAGCAGAATTTCTCACCAAGTTTGGTTTAAATTTCCCAAAATACTGCCACTGGTTTTATGAGGAAAATTTGTTCATTCTTCCATTATCTTTCTCTATAAAATTTTACAAGAGTTTATAGTTCAGACGAGAGTTACCATTTCCCTTCTCTGGGAATAACTACAACAATAGTAATATAGCACTTAATATGTGTCAAGGACCATGCTAGTGCCTTGCAAATATTATCTCACTTGATCCTTATAGCAATTCTGTGAGGTAGGTGCTACTCCTCACACAGCTTGTGTATGGGAAGCTGGATTTGAACTTAAGTCTTTTTTTTTGAACTTTAAGTCTTTAAGTCTTTCTGCCACATGCGCTATTATGAGCTAGATGCAAAATTGAACAAATATTTGTTAGAGTAGTTTTGGGGCCTTTATCAATTTAGTTGAACCTCTGAATGAAAACATATACTGTGTCAATTCTATTTCTATCCATAATTTTCCCCTTTGGGGTTAATAATAACTTGTTCAAATTTATTAGGCTATAGTTGGATGTGTTATTTTTTCCAATAATTTTATTTCTAGCTTTATATTAATTTTGATCTTTTAATAACAATAACTAACAAGTTAGTGGTCTACCCATACATAAAGAGCTGATTTAATAATGATTCTCACCATTAGTAACACCATTTCTTATCCTGAAATAGTATTCAAATTCAATTTTTGGTGCTGTTACTTGGTACTCACCATATCCAGTTCTTTTTGAATCTTTTTCTCAAAGAAAATATTCATGATGTACAGGTGTGAAATATGTGTGTTTTGCCTATATGTCTTTGACCCCTTTCATTGTTTACTTCTGAGGTCAAATTTTCCAATAATGTGTGATTTGCTTTGAAGAATCTCATCAAGTTCTTTGTTGAATTTCTCTACTTTTTCACCCTTTACAGCAAATGTTGGTACAGAAGGTGCATTATTTATATGATGGTCTTTTTACAAACAATCACCATGAACACTATGAGATGATCTAATGCTTTATGAAATGATTTTTCTTGTTGCTCTTGAAAGCACAATAAAAATAATCTTCTCTCCTCTGTAAGGATAGCCTGTATGCTCTTCTTTAATTTAGTTGCAATTATTTCCTTTTGGTTTTTTAGTGTTAAGTATACAGCAAGAATGTCAACATTAATGCTCGTCAATTGCTCCAGTACTATGTCCACGGCACAAGGAACTCGCATTAAAAGTGCCAACAATCAACCTAATGAAACTTTTAAAATGATGTGATTTTTAGCACGTTCTGCCATCTTTTCCCTGCATCTAATGAAAAAGCAGAAGAGGGATGCATAAGACTGAATGTCATTTTATATTTTTTCTTTCTCTAATGGATTGCCACAGCCAAAGAAGTCATTACCAAGTGGCCAGGCTGCTGTTTATGTGCTGAGTAAGACTGATACTTGGAAAGTTGTTAGTGTGTTGCTGAGACTGTACTTCCTCAAAAGATTTCCAGACTTGGGAGAACCTGCCAAAGCTTGTGATCTGCTGGCATAGACTTTTTCACGAGTTGTAGAGGGTGAGAGGTATAGAGAGTGTAATTATAGGACAGAATTAGTTGAGCAATTGGGTCTTAAATTCATTTTCAAGAGCTTCATTAATCTTTGGGATCCTTGTTGTTATTTACTAAATATTGGTGACTCATCCAGAATTACAGAGCAATCAAAGCTAAGTGGCAAAGTTAAATTGGAATCAATTTCTCTCCCAACATCTCTTCTGTCTGCCAGAAATCCCTCAGAAAAAATACTTTAGTTTTCAAATTTTAGATTTGGGGCTTAAACATCATAGTTCAGACAACAGAAAAGTTAGTTATTGAATCTCTAACATCAAGTATGGATGTACACTATAAGGTCCAAATGTATCTACATTCTCAGTTTAGGTACATGTAAATGTGTCAGAGATGGGTAAATCTTAACTTACCTAATGCTGATTACTAGTTCTCCTCAGCCAATGACAGAAAGCTAGTTACTTATAAATTTAATTTCATCTCTCCTGCTAAGGGAAAAATGGTTCTCCTTGGACAAATCTCTGCTGACAGTAATAACAAAGATTTCAAAATTTAAAAATCCCCCAACACCTATGAATATTTATATATATGGGGAAGGAGGGGAAAAAAGGGAATGCGAAGGTGAGGAAGGTGGCAAATTAAGAGAGAAGAAAACATGTATGTAAATGTGAAATTTTAACAGGTAGCTTACAATTTATAATACAGGGAAAAAATTACTAACAATATCCTTTGATTGGGAGGGCCGACTCTTATGTTTGCAAGATACTGTGATCTTTAAACCTGAATGAAATATGACCTAATAGTATCACTAAAATGACTAAATGATAAGGTAATATGCAACCTCATCTAAGCAGTTTTACATAAAACTGTTAGCTTGAGTATCAAAGAGACAGAAAAAGAAAGATTTTGTTAAGAGTAATTTAATAGAAATAATTCTTTTGGGATCAAATCCATGAATGAGATTCATGGGTAAGTCAGTTGTTATTTCATGGCTACAGATCTTAGCTATTTCTCAAAGTTTTTAAAGTATAAGATTTAGGAATGTGACCTAAATATAAAAAGAAACTAAAGATATTATAGTTAATAGATGTGGCATTAAAAATCCTATCATCTTACCCTATCAAGTTCCAGTGTAAACTTCTGGTCCCAACACTGATTAGAAATGGGTTTCCAGCTAGTTTGACCAACCACGGTATTGTCCAGCTTCAAAACTGCACAGATGTCATCTGTAAGAAAATTTTAAAAACTGCATTTAACAAGATAAAATAACTGAGTCCAACAAAAAAGCGGCACTATTATGTGTAGAGGGCTGCAGATAGTGGAGGAACTCTAGGTGAAGTGTAAGACCCTTCAGCCCAGAGCAGGTTTTCTCTGGGCTGAAGGATCTTATACCTCACCCAGAGTCCCCCCACTATCTGCAGACCTCTATAATTATGCAGATACAAACTATTACAGCTCTATGAAAATGCTATGTTTATAAGCAAGGTTGAGGTATTTGAAACATTCACTCATTCCAAATAATAAATATAAAAATATGTCCACCTTTAGGACTTGTTCCTTCAAGTTTAATTTAGATATCACCACATCCTCTGGGATGCTATCTTGGATGCCCAATTTAGAATTAATCTTTCTTTCCTTCCTCAAGTTTTTTATCATCATATTAAACTTTTAGATACTAAATTTTAAAAGTTTATAATAATTATTTACATATATAGTTCACCAAACCTGTTTACTTTAATAATGTAGGCCAGTGGTTCTCAAACTTTTGTTCTCAGTATCTTCATGTTGTTAAAAAACTATCAAGGATCTATGTTCAAAGAGTTTTTGTTCACATGGGTTATATTTATAGCTATTTACTATATTAGAAATAAAAAATGATTTTGAATTTGTAGACCCTCTGAAAGGGTTTCAGAGACTCCAACAATTCTTTGGACTACACTTTGAGGACCACTGATGTAGGCTATCCTGTTTTTTTCTCTTTCTCTTCGGGATCTAGTACTGTTTTCCATTTAGCAAGTACTTCAATATTTGGTGAATTGTATCTTAGGATCACAAAATTTAGAACTGGAAGGGACTAGTCCCTCTATTTCATTTTTCAGATCATAATACCAAGTTTCAGAGAGAGGAAATAAAAATGACCTTTCCTGAACTCAAAGAGGGAAGATGTACAGAATCAGGAGTCAAGCCCAGGTCTTGGGTGATTGTATCATTATAATTTCAGTGTTATTTGAAAAATAATGAAAAACAGGACAAATCCCATCGATTAGGAAAAGGCAAATACCACCCCAAATTTGAAAAAAGGGATAAGAACCAAACCTGCAAATTCTGAATTTAATTCTGGGAAAATTCTACAGTAGATCATTAAAGCAATGATTGGTGAATATGTAGAAAAGAAAGTAATGGTTATAAAGAGCCAACACAGCAAAAGAAAGAACATGCTACACTAAATTCACAACCATTTTTCACAGCATTGCTCAATAGGTAAGGAAAATGTTGTAGATTTCAGTAAAGATTTTCGCAATGTTTTTCATAAAACTTTTGTAAAAAAAGGAATACAACCATAATGACTCCAAACTCATTGGATGGATGGCTTCAAAGTGTGGTTATTAAGGCTTCAATATCAATGTGGCAGGAATCCTCCGGGGGAATGTTCTAGAAGTCTGTGCTTGGTCATTAAATGTTTTGTCAATAAGCTGAATAAAAGGCATAGATAATAAGCTCATGAAATCTGAAGACAATGCAGAGCTTGGAGGTTTAGTAAGCATATTGAGTGTTAAGAGTCAGCATCTAAAAGGATCTCAACAGAGTGCAACACTAGGTTGAATTTACTAAGATGAAACTCAAAAGGGACGAATGCCTACACTTAGCCTATATGTGGGCTTAAAAAAAAAAAAAATCCACTTCATAAGTATACTGTGAGGGAGGGAAGATCAAACAATAACAATTTTAGAAAAAGACCCTGAGATCCCAGATGGAGAGCTGATAGATCTGCAATCTGATCTCATTTTATAGATAGGGAGATGAAGAGACTTGGTCAAATTCAGAGAGCCTCTGTGTCAGAGGCTAGACTTGGCCTAGGCCCAGGGCCTGGCTAGTACTCTTCTTATTGGGCTTTGTTGCCCCTCTTCACGGGTTTCAGGAGACTGAGGGTGGGGTTGAGTTGGCGTGTCATCTGATGGCACCACTGCACTCTGTCCCAGTTCCACATCATCAGGAAAGCTCTTCCTCTCAAAAAAGAAGAGCTTGAAGAAAGATCCTGATAAGCCAATGAACACAAAGGACGGTGAAAAGCCTTGAGAACAAATTACAGGAGGCCTAGCTGACAGAATTGTGGGTATTTATTTAGTTTGAAGAAGAAAAGACTACGTGGCAATATGATTTTATTCAAGTACTTAAATGAAGGACAAAACCAGAAATAATGAGTGAAAGTTGCAAAATGCATAATTTAGGTTTCTGTAAGTATCAAATGATAGACAACAATTAGGAAACAAGAAAATGCAGGGAAAGTCACAGACACAGAGACAAATTTCCTCTGTAATTATCAAGCACACACTATCCGTCAGCTATCACGCCATGTGCTGGAAACAAAAGACAGGAGGAACACCAGGATTTGCATGTCACCTCTTGTCATTCACTAGCTCTGTGACTCTGGGTAAGCTGCTGAACCTTCCTGAATCACTGTGCTCAGTAGAATGAGGCTGATCATTGCATCTATGTCATGGGGCTGTCACCAGGAACAAATACGAATGTAAAGTGTCTCACTAACATTGAAACATTCTATGAACATCAGCGAAAAGAAAGAAAGTGGTAAGGAAAGTAGCAGCACTAAAGAAAAAGATATCTTAGTTCAATAAAAGGCATGGAGAGTGCACTGAGATGCATGAAAACACATTCTTTTAATCCACTCACCACAAATGTTTTCATGTAAATGATATGTAGCATGAGTTTTTTTCTTAAAATGAGCCAAGTAAAAATGACCCTCTGGTTTATATCTGTAGCAATTAATATGATAAACTATCACATTTGCCCAAAGAGAATCCTACTATAAACCACCTTTCACTAGATGCTCTGACTATGGGGGGAAATCTCTTGCTTTCCTTTAGTGCAGTTAAACTTGTGTTTTCCTATGTTCTTAAAGAGTTTCTTTGGCCCATCTTATGACAATCATTGCCTTTAGGAGTGCACAGTGCTTGCTCTGCCTAGTCTTCAAACAAATAATCTAGCAGTATCCCCTGCTGCTAGCAAGGCTTTATAATGACCTTATGAGTGATCCTATCTTTTGATTCTAAATTGTGAACAGCTTAGAGGTAACATAAAACTTTCAAGACTCACATACACATAAAAACACAGTAGTTTACATGATTATACAACTTCAATCTGGCACAAAACTTGATATGTAAAAGCAGGTATTTTTAAATTAGGGTCTGTGAACCCCATTTTCAATGCATTTCATATATGATTGATAAATGCATTTCAATACAATTGATTTCCTTAGTAATCTATGTATTTTATTTTCTATTTAAAAGAACGATTCTGAAAAGGGCTTTATAGATTTCACCAGATTGCCACAGGTATCCTTGACACAACAAAAAATTAAGCATCTAAGCTCTGAAGTCTTACTTTTATCTTCCAAAAGAAAATCTAACACTTCTGATTTAGTTATTTAATCCCTTTCTTTTTCATAGTCAGTCTTTGCTTCTCTACTGAAAACATCAATTGAATCTGCTCATTCTAACTGAATTCCCATTACCAAAGCCTCAATCCAAGTTTTGAGAACATTATGTTTGGAAATCTTTTTGTCTCCCAAATTTCGGCCTAGCCTTCATTTTAAAACATTGAATATTTTCAAACTCATGTTGTCTTCAGTCTTGTCACTTTGATTTTACTATCTTATTTCTTGCTTCAATGGCTACTTGCTTGCTATTATTTTTCAAATGAAAGTGAAATTTAACAATTGTCTTCAAATGTTCTCTATCCACTAAACACACTTTACTGAAATACAAAACAACTGGAGAAAGCAATGTTATATTTTTAGTTTTAACACTTATGAGACTACAACCACCATCTTAACACTTTTTCTGTCATTCATTCCAGTTTTCAAGGGAGATTGGTTTACTATAAATCAATGCATGTGTGCACTCACACAACCCCACCCCACCCCAATCTAAGCACTTATTTAAGTCATTTACTTATGTAAATTAACTAAATAGGATGATGGTTGGTCGATCATAAAGAGACAAAAGGACTGTTAAATAGTGCCCTAAAAGACTGAACAATCCTATTTAGGATCATAATGTTCAGGATCTCTCCAGGAGGAGTCTTTTGTGCTGAACACATTGTTTTATGAAAATAATATACTTTTTGGTAGTTGCCTCTGAAGTACTTTTGAAAAGTTTTACTAGCTTATATTATATACATAAAGCCAACTTTTAAAATTAAAATCTATGTTGTTTCATACATTGAATAATCAAGACAACTTCATTGATACCTTCTTTCCTACTCCTTCTGAGATCCCTCCTATTCAACAGTAAATCATTTCTGTCAACTGCTTCTACCAGGAAATCCTAAAGCTCTGTTATCTAATATCAGTAAGAAGATAACAGAGCAGGAAATGTGAGACCTAGCTACTGGATTTTGAACAAGTACATTTTAATATGGTTTATATATTTCTAAAATCACCATAAAAATCACTTTTCTATTTTTAATTTTTTTTCCTGCAGAGTTTTTAAATGTCTACTTCTTTCTATTCCCATAATGAAGTCTCTTGTTTATGCCTTTTTAATGTTTAGAAAATTAAGAAAATTAGTTACTGAACTGGACAAGTCATCTGTTTTTAGAAGGTTTCGACTACTCCCACTTTTACTTTTGCTTGTTCTGCTCATGAAGGATGATCTTGTTTCACTTGGGCTCCAGCCAGGCAGTGTAACTGATGTTGCTTTTGAACGTCCAGGGACATTCTCTAATATATCTTGGCAGCCCATGAGTCGAACTTCCAAAGTACCTGTTAACATGAACACATATATTACATAAGAACCTCAATTTGTTGTGGAAATGCAAAAAAGTTGTAATAAAAATATAAGCAAAGTAATTTCTATGAACTAATTGTTGTCTTTCCTTCTTGATAATAATTGATGACAATGGAGGCAACGATAATTCAATGAAGGAAACAGAAGTGTGGGATTTTTGTCTTTACCTGGATATCCCCACCATATCTCAGTGACACCATTCGAACAAGCTATTTTCTATTAAATTCCTCCTACATATAAATTATCTTCACCCCTGCCCAAACCTTTCGCAGCTACTAACTTTGTTTTTATTGTCATGAAAATTACTAATCATCAAGGTTTGAAACTTCAAACTCTACTCTTTGCTTAATTTCCTTTCTCCCTACTATTCAATCAGCTGCCAAGATGCATTAATTCTCTGTTCAGGTCTGTAACTTGTTATTATTTTATTTAGGCTTTTATCTTCTGGCTGAGACTATGGTTAATAAACTCTTAACTAAGCTTTTTTCTTTATTCTCAGCATCCTCCATCATAACAGCATCTGTATAATTTTCCTATTTCATGTGACTCCATTAAAAATTTTTCAGTAGTTCCTTATTTCCTACTAAATAAATTTTAAAATTTCATTCTGACATTCAAAGCCTCTCTATAAATTGTCTTAAAATTATATTTTCCACTTTAATCTAAGCCTCCCCTTCACATATCTTATTCTTTCTCCTTTATCTATATATTCACCTTCATTACTTCCTTCCATGAAGGAGGTATCTTTCCATACTCTTTCTCTATCCTTCTTCAGAACCTCTTCTATCATTTTGCTTGAATCTGTTTTCTACTTAGTACATGTTTATTTGAATTAGTTTCTGTATTAACCCGTAAGCTCCTATAAGACAGAGAATTTTTCTTTGTATTCCTGGTGCAAAGAGGAGAAATTGGAACACAGAAATATTTGATACTTCTGTAAAGTGAGTTTTAAAAAATGGGAAATATTAAAAGACATATGTCAGAATTTGCCTGAATAGCTTAATACAAATCTATCAAAAACATTTACGAAGAGTCTGCTTGGGACAGAATGATCTACCAGGATAGAAAAACAAAAAATGAACAGCTTCCTTCTCTCAAGAAGCTTACATTAGGTGGAGGAGAGACCATGTAAGTAGAGACAAAATAAATATGAAGGGATATTCTTAAGAAGTTGAGGGGAAATGATGAAGAGCCTAATATAGAAGCTTAGGATTCTAAAAAGCAGAAATGAGAAAAGAAGTGCATCATTCCAGGTATGAAGGGCAGCCTGTGTAGAGGAATGGGTAGGAGGAAGAACTAAAGAGCATTGGAATAGGTATAATGTATAAGATGAGTGGAAAAGTAGGTTGAACTTAGTGGAAGACTTTAAACAGTATTTAACACCATTTAGGAAACATTATATAGATGTTTATTACCTCCCTTGCTCCCTTTACAGAAAGACAAAGCTTTATTTTCTATAATAGATTCAAAGAATTTTAGTTCTGGAAATAACCTTAGATTTATTTTGATAATACTGTTTTACAGAAGAGTAAACTGAAATTCAGAGTAAATAACTTGTCCAAGGTTAAGTAGTGGTAAAATCAAGTCTACACTTTCTTTGAGCTGCTCTGAGACCTAACCTCTAAAGTCACCCAGAATCCATCTGATTTATTTCACAAAACTGCTCTCACCTTAATCCCCCTCCTCTCCCTGAGTCTGCCCTTTTTCCAGGCTAAAATCTATGAGTTGATTTGACTACATAACAAAAAGTCACAGTCCTAAGATGCCTCTCCATCCAGTTATCAAATACTATGTGAGCCTTTGCTTAGAGCCTGTGCCTACTTTACTTTCTTCACTTCCCTTTTCTTTCAATACTGTATGATAGCTATCTACTCAAATTTTTCATAGCACTCTGAACCTCTCCCTCACATTTATCACATTCTGTCTTTGTTCAATAATATATCACATACATGTCTTATCCCTTTCTTTTGTTAGCATAAATTCTCTGACAACAGGATCTGTGCCTCATTTCATTTTTCTATCCTTAGTACATAATAGTCTATAGAAGTGGTTCCAAAAGATTAAATTTAAATCAATAGTACTTAAAGTATAGCCTGAGTACTGTGGACCTATATAACTCATGGATACAATTATCAAGCATTTACTATGTGGAGACAAAAAAGAGAAAAAAATTGGCCAAGACAGTTAACCATTGACCTCCAGGAACCAATGGCCAGGGGGATAAGATACAAAGATAACTAAAACACTATAATATTACATTTATTAGAGAGTTCTATGCAAAAAGTTTTGTCTAATTAAGGAAAATTTATTGATTTAGAAGAACAGGGGGAACAATCAGGAAAAGATTAACTCAGAGGACAAATATTTGTAATTTAACAGCTATTGATGGGGAAGGAATTGAAAATAGTAGAAATAAAGACAAGGCAGTGTCAGAAGACAATGCATAATGTCCACTTAGTACTGAATGTGGAATTTGTGAAGAATAATAAAGTTAGACAAATAAGATCATGCCGTCTTGTAGAAGTTTTTCCATGCCTGGTAAAAGAGCCTGAACCTTACATGAGAAGCTATAGATGAATATGTTTTTGTCAAGAATGACATGTGAATATGCCTAAAGCAGAAAAAATTATCTGACAGCATTATGAAAGACAGATTGCAAGAGAGGAGCATATACAAAGGTGGGAGCTACTGAAACAAATTAGTTAAGCAATGAGAATCTATATTAGAATGGTAACAATGTAAATAGAGACAAGGCAAATGATAGGAAACATTATGTAGAGAGAGAATTCACAAAACCTGAAGAAATAAGAGAAAATAAAAATGAACACAGGAGAGATCAGGTGAATGATGGTGTCACAGACATAAATAATGAAGTCAGGAGGAGGGACAAGTAAGTTTAGGAGGGCAGATAATGAAATAGTTTCAAATATGTTGAGTTTGAAGTGACGGTGAGACTAGGCAATGTTCAATGAGCAGTTGGAAACACAAGTCTGAAGCTCAGAAGAGAGATCAAGATTGGAAATAAAGATCTAAACAATTGTACAGAAGTGATATGCAAAGGAGTACATAGAATTAGAGATGGAGAACACAAGAAAAAAGAAAGTTAAGGGCAGACTGTGAGAAAGAACCATATTAAAGGATTTAGAAGAAGAAGATGAGAAACCAGACAAGGAATCAGATGAAAAGGTGAGAAAAACAAGAGAACTGGGAGATTATAGTATTCTGAAGATGGTGGCCAACAGAATTAAAACTTCAGGGACATCAAAAAAGTTGAGGATGGGGAGAAGAAAGGAGGAGAAGGATTCGATTGCTCCAGAAAAACCAATTTTACTAGAGTAGTGTAAAAAAATAATAATAATAAAAGGATGAGAAGAGAGAGAAAGAATACGGAAAAAGTAGTTCAAAGTAATGGCAAAGTAAATAGCAAAGTTCAAGTTTATTAGTAAGAAATAGAGGGACAGAATGATAATTCGATAGTCTATGTCAAAGAAAAGTTTTTTGTTATTGTTGTTGTTTTTTTTAAACTAGGAACTAGAAGAGAGAAATTAAAAATATGTAAGAGAAGGACTAACTATACCAGAAAGATTCTGTAGGTGGAAGAAAAGGGAAATAACAATACAGAGAAAAAAATTACTAATTCTTCCAGAGTGAAGGAAAGAGGAAAGAACAACATTGCTGATAGGTTCTAAGGGATGAAGGAGGGTAATTAAGGGAATTCTCTTGGTATAACTTAAAGTGTCCTGAATCAAATAATATAAGTAATTCATCTGCTAAGACTGTGGGGGTACACTTGGTAGTAAGAGGTAAGAAGAGTGAACTTCTTTTCAACAATGAGGTGATTCAGGCCAATTCCAATAAACTTGTGATGAAGACAGCCATCTGCATTCAGAAAAAGGACTATGGGTACTAAATGTGGATCATAACATAGTATTTTCACCTTTTTTTTCCCCCTTTATTTTTTCCCCCTTTTTGATCTGATTTTTCTTGTACAGCATGATAAATGTGGAAATGTGTATAAAGGAATTGTACATATTTAACATATATTGGATTACTTGCTGTCTGGGGGAGGAGGGGAGAAAGATGGGGAAAGAGGGAGAAAAAATTTAGAATTCAAGGTTCATATGGATGAATGCTGAAAACTATATTTGCATGCATTTTGAATATAAAAAGAGTGAGCTTATAATAATCATTGTGAAAAATGAAAACTCAATTAAGGTAGAATTGTTGAGTGGCAATAAGGGGCCAGCTATCTTTTAACATGAATTTCAGAGTATAAAATATGCTTACATGTTTATGACTTTTCTCTTCCAACAATCAGTAGTCTTGGGAATGAATTAAATGGTAATGTGACTTAAGATATCCAGGATGAAAACAGCAGAAAGTGACAGGAAACAAGGGATTTCATGGTGATATAGCTAACAAAAGAAGCATTAAAGCATCAAATCACAAAGTCCAAACTAGGTATGAAAAAGTAAAGACAATAAAGAATGGAATAAAAGGAATAAACCAAAGGGGAGAAGGTCACAATGAGAAGAAAAAAGGTAAATCTAATATAAAAGAAGAAAAACGACATATGACAAAAGACACGGCAGAATGATAAATTTCACTATTTTAGAAGAGATGCAAATTCAAGAGGTAGTAAAACTTAAGCATGCCAACAATGCTTGAAGTTTGGTGGAGAAGGAAGTATCTTAGGGTTGAAGATGTTGAAGAACTCAGCTGTCAGATGGACTATGAAATGATTTTAGAACATCTAAGAATAAGAGGAGGGTAGAAGTAAAGAGGAAGACCATGAACTAGCTACTCAAGTTACTGAAAAAGCAAAGAGAATGAGCTGAGGATTGGTAGATAAGAGAAACAACCACAGGGAAGAGATTAGAAAAAGAATAGAAGGATGGTGGTGAAGGAATGATACAACAGAAAAAGAATACATTATTATAGTTTCCATATATGTAACTTAAACAAAGAATGAATTATTTAGAAAGCTGGGCACAGACTGATTGTACTGCAATGCAACACTCCTGAGAAAAAATACGTTAAGTTGGATTCTCTTCAGAAAAAAATCCTGAAGATCCAAACTAAAAATTAGGTATGCAAGAAAAGGGGCAAAAAAATAAAGATGTTGATCTGAGTAAGACTCACTGATCAATTGTTATACCATCTATTAAAATAAGTTCCAAATGAATACATGACTTACCATAAAGAGTAACATCATAAACAAATTAAAGGAGCAATAAAGAACTTACATATTAGATCTACTGAAAGGTAAAGTGTTGATGACTACACAAGATATTGTGAAGAACACAGGAGGTGGTGGTAAAACAATTTTGACTGCACAAAACCCACCTATTCAGCTAAAAATAGAAAAGCAGGTAAATGGGGGAAAAATCTTGCTGATTAAGATCTCATTTCTAAGATACATAGAGATAATTAAAGTTTGTGGGTGTAAGAATCATTTTCCAATTGTTAAAGGTCAAAGGCCACAAAGAAACAGTTTTCACAAGACCCTCATGCTAGCAAGTCATACAAAAAGATGCTCTTACTCACTGGTAATGAGAAGAATTTAAATTAAAACAACTCTACGGACTCTACAACATCTCAGGCCTATTAGAATGGCAAGGCTGACCAAAAAAAAACCAAACAAACAGAAAAGGAATGCCAGAGAGCTGGGGGAACATAGGTATATCCATTTACCATTGATGTATATGTGAACTGGGTTCAATTACACTAGAAAGTAATTTGAACCAATGCCCCCAAATTTTGTAAGCTGTGTATGCTCTTTGACACAATGAAATTTTTACTAGGTCTGTTCTCTTAAGAAATGAAAGAAAAAAGAAAAAGCCAGATAAGCTTAAAAATATTCATAGCATCTCTTTTTATGGAATGGAAACTAAGAAGGAATCCATTAATCAGGGAATGGCTGAACAACTTATGATGTATGAATATGATGGAATACTACTGTGCAATAATAAATGAAAAAGGTGGGGGGAAAGAAACTTTCAAAGACTTATATGAATTAACACAAAATAAAGTTAGCAGTTATTACTGTTTGGTCTGTTTTTCTTGGTGGTGCAAATGAACAATATGCCTAAAACAGAACTCATTATAAAATACTTCATCCCAAATCCATCCCTCTTATAGCTATCAAAAGGACTGTCACACCCAAAGAAGAAGGAAAAGGAGCCAAATATACAAAAAATATTTTTAGCAGATTTTAACTGTAGTAGCAAAGAACTAGAACCTGAGGATGTATTGATTAAACAAATCATACATATGGATATAACTCATGATGATAGTATCAGAAAAATCTGGGAATATTTTAACTGTGCAGAGTAAAGTAAGCAGAACTAAGAAAACAATTTATACAAAACTAACAATATTATAAAGACAGACTGTTTTGAAAGACTTAAGAACTCTGATCAATGCAGTAACCAACCATGATTTCAGAAAACTAATGATGAAACTTGCTATCCACCATATTTGTTTTTGGAAGGAGCCAATGGAAAACTCTGTTTTTGACCACATATGTTTGTAGCAAGGATTTTGTTTTTCCTTTCTCAAATGATGGGGGCTGAGGGATAAGGAAGATTAGAGAGAAAGAATGCATGGATTTTTATTGATGAAAAACAAATTTTAAAAATAAAATAAATATAAGAAAAACAGCAACAAAAGTCATGTGCTAAAGAGGGATGAAAGAGTAGATAGCTGAGAATGAGTAAGAGCTCTAAAGTCTTATAATAAAAAGTGTCAGGAGCATTAATGCTCAGAGGAAATTGATGTTGAAAATAAATGCTAGAGCCAGTAAGTGAATTTTACATCTGCAATGGAAAGGAAGATTAAAAAGAGATTAAGACTTATATACAGGGTGAACAAGAAGATGAAATTAAGAGAGAGCTCAACTGCTAAACTCTTATTTTGGTTTTACCTTTTAAAGGGCACAATTACTGGACTGAGATGAAGAAACATGCATAATAGGGAACTGAAATTGGGGTAAATTAGGAGATGGTAAAACTCGATAACTTCAAGTTGCCAGCCCTCTCCCTCCCCCTCAAAAAAAAAATAAAAGACATGTGGATTGTAATGCGCTGAGGCTTGAGTTGATGCACTGAGGTCCCAAGCACATGAGGCTAAATAGTAATTGGACCAAATTCTATTTATATATACTTGGAGAAAGAATGGCCCCTGCCCACTATTAGCATAATGATTGAAAGCTCTGGGCCCTGGGTAGGAGGGGAGGGGTGAGACTTGTCCCCCAGCACTAGTCCAAGACAGTCTATTCTTCAAAGTCTGAGGGGGCCTCACCCCCGCTATGTACTCTGAGGTCCAAGTGCCTACACAGTCAGTCCGGACTCCTGGTAGCTGCGACTCCACATCCGTCTCCAGGACCAAGAAGCGGAGGTCGAGGGGGAGGTCTGGGTCCCATCCACAGCTGCGGCCCACCGAGTCAAGCTGGGCATGTTTAACCACAAGGGGCTGGCTCACTGTGGGCAACTTCGGCCTGGGTCGAGGGCCCGATGCCCGACGGGTCCTCGCACTACAGCAAAGATGGCTACATTGGGGGAAGCACCCCGAGACCGTCCCAGCCCCAGCCACCATCCCAGACCTTCTTTCCCTTCCCTTCGCCAGTGAAGAGCGAGTACAGCTTGGAGGGACCCTCGGCTCCCAATTCCAGCCAGACCAAGGGGTGGTACGCCTTCACCGCGCCTCCACCCCTGGCCAAGGCCAGGCAGGCCACGGCCCCCCACAACCTGCACCTCATGCCTCCCAAAGAAGACACTTCCTGCTCTTCCCCTGCCTCCACCCACCAAAATCGTCATTTCCTATACAATACATCAGGACTTGCACAAAGAGTGGGCGGGGGCCATTCTTTCTCCAAGGATATATATTAATAGAATATGGTCCAATTACTATTTAGCCTCACGTGCTTGGGACCTCAGTGCATCAACTCAAACCTCAGCCCATTACAGTGGGTGATTACCAAACCATTGTACAATAACTACAATAACTACAAATATGGAGATTAGATGTACAAAAAGAATAAAGATGGGCAAACTATGCCTGATTCACAAATAAAGAGGGAAGTTCTTTTAAGTCAGAGAATAATCAGCCCTGACTTTAATTCCTGGCAAAACTTAGAATACAATAAAGTGATGAGTTCTGTGAGTATTTAGAAAAGAAAAAAATCTTCTCAGCTTAATCAAGAAACTGTATCTGGGTTTCAGGATGGGAAGTGTCCAAAAACATATTCTTGTGAACAAGATGGAAAGACAATATGAAAAATGAAAGCAGATAGACAGATTCAGATCTGGTTAAAGGACCAGAGTCATTCTGAAAATTAGCCTCAAGGACAGCCCAAGGAATCTGTCCTTGGTCCTGATTTTCTCAACATTTTTAATTTAACAAATTAACTTACAGACAGAATAAAGATAACATTTTCAAACAACATAACTACAACTCACTTTAGAGAGAAGTAAAAAAAAAAGTCCAAAGAGATTAATTGGTTTATCTAAGGTGACATAAACAATAAAAGGCAGAGTTCAGGTTCTCTAACTCCAATTCCAAGGGAATCTATCCAGTGAGTACAACCTCACCCCCTTAATAAATGTGGGAGAAGCATAAAATGTGACATGTTTTCCAGAGCAAGAAAAGAGGTAGAAAGGACAAAAAAACAGCACATGCTATACATAATATGCTTTCCTGAGACAGAATAAAATTTCAATTCTTGCTACAGTAAAAATTTGTCTTCCAATGTTTACTCTGACTTCAGTAATTTTCAATCATGTCTAATTCTTTGTGACCTCATTTGTAGTTTTCTTGGCAAAGACACTGTAGCAGTTGATCATTTTCTTCTCTAGCTCATTTTACATATGAAGAAACTGAGGCAAAATTAAGTGAACTGCCCAGAATCATACAGGTAATGGGTGCCTGAAAACAGATGTGGATTCAAGTCCTCCTAACTCCATGATCAGTGCTAAATCCACTATGCAACTTAGTTACCCTTACTCTGATAAATCGGAATGTTGGATGCTTCAAGTTTTTAATCAGAAAACCTGGCATATGAAAAAAATGGAACAGTGAGAGTTCAAGTAATCCTGATAGTAAGAACATATATAGACTATAGAGTATTTTGGGAAATTTAATAATCTAAATAATATTTTAAATAAGTAATTACTCCAAAAAACAGTATCATTTTCAGATGAAGGCAGGAGCAACAGTTACTGCCCAAGACTCAAAATTCACATATTTGGATATGGCTTGTCATTGACAATTTTGGTGATCTAAATAAATACATAACATATCAACCACTAAAATAGTATAAAAATGAATTTTTAAAAAGCACAATATTCTTAAAGCATAGCTAACCCACCACATACCTGTTAGTGCTGCTGGTTTGCATAGTGTACTATACTGGTTTTGTGTAGATATTACACTCTGCCGTGGACTTAGTGTTGGTGATGCAACAAGAGATAGCTCTTCAATAATAATACTGCTTTTGGGATGATTTTTCGGAAGTTCGTTCAATCTTTGTTCTAATGAATACTTTAAAAGATCCAACTTTTGACTTGATTCATTAAATCTCGCTTGAGCCTTGAACAGAAAAAAAAAAGGGGTGCTTTCATTCTAATAATTATATTCCTTAAATATTGCATTAAGTTAAAACATTTAATTTGAAAAATTACTTCTGAAAGTGCTTTTCTGTCTGTTACTTTTCCAGATCCAAGTAATTTCATCACATTCTTTGCACCTTCTGCTACTGCAAATTCTATCCTAAAATGATGCCGTAATTCTTCCATCCGAAGTTCAAGAGGACTTATCACAGGTTTTGCTAGAAGAAGAAAAAAATTTAAGTAAACTCAATGGAACCAACTATTTGGATTATATAAGACACCTTAGAAGAATTTTAAAAGCAAATGAATTCTGATGAGATTAAAACAGAAGGTAATTATTTAATGTAGGAAATAGATATACTTTAATGGATATTAAGGTAAAATGTAGGTCTTTATAATGAAGCTGCATTGTACATTTAATTTAAATTACAAGTCTGAAAATTTTTTTTAGAACTAAGGATAAGCCAGTATGTCCATATCTGTGTAACATTCCTAGATCACAATAGTCTCTACTTATGCTTTTAGCATTTAGTTGAGAATTGTCCTCTGGCATGAAAAATAGAAAACAATGAATTCACTCTCAGGCTCTGATAGACTTTATTTTAGAAAAATACATGAACTACATGTATTATAAACATGTACTTTCCAAATCAGTTTTAAATGAAAAGTTTAAAACAAATAGCACTTAATAAAAAAATATCAACCCCTGGCAATATTGGCATATCCATAGCTAAGGCTTGACATTAGTAAGAAGATTAATAGTTCATCTCTACTTCATCACCATTATCAAAAGCCAGTTCATTGGTCTGGACTGCCTGAAGAATCTGCATCCTTATGACTTCTATTTTTGTCTTGCTGTCCTGAAGCAGCTGTTGAGCTGTGGCAAGGAGTTTTCGATCCTATTAAAAAGGAGTTTCAAAATGTGAGCCAACAAAGGAGCATCATCATATCATCAATAAACATTTACTATGAGCTAGGTACTATGCTAATATCTGGGAATACAAAAAAAAAAAAAAAAAAGGGGGGGGGGGGCCAAAAATATTTAATTCCACGCAAATTTAAACAGGCAATAGCAAAAACAGAATTTAAAAAGAAATCTATTATATAATACAACAGACCTAGTTGCAAAAATAATAAAATTGGGGAGAAAAAACATTTCTATCTTATCAAAAGTTAACAATGGTGAATATTTAAGAAGAATCAAGTGATTCTTAATGTTAAAAAGCCCAAACATAGTAATTATCACCTCTATAAGTACCTATTGTTTTACAAACTATTTTATTCATAAGTTATGTGACACAGAAAGTATAACTATTATTTAGTTTCTATTTTACAAATGAAGAACTTTAGATTCAGATAAGCTGGGTTACTTCTTGAGAGTTATACAGGTAATAAAGACTAATTTATAAACCCAATCTCAAGTGCATTCTTTTCAATACCACACATTTTTCCTCAAAAACCAAAGAGAAATCTTTGAATATATAAAGTTATTGCTACTTCTCCTGTCCTTAATGTGTACAAAATCTATTGCATTTTTTCTTGTCCATGATAAAGATGGATCATAAATTTAATCACATAAAGCAATGTATGCCAAAGTGCTCTGACTGTAAGTCCCCCCTCTACCCCCTCTCCTATCACTTTTAGGTCTACTTCAAGAAATTATTTTTATGAATATCATCTACATTTTCCACTGGATTACTCTTATAACAAAGAATAAAAGAGAAAGAAAAAAGTTTCATAAAACTAAATAGAATCTGTTATTATATGATGTATTCCATTGGCAACCTTGGTTGCCTATCTCATGTCCCTTCTTTGATGCCAAGTTTGGTCATTTTAAGTTCATAGTATCCAATGTTAATTGTTTTTGTGTTGTTTTCATTTACATTTAATTGATGGACAGTTTTTTTGGCTATTTCTGAAAGTGCTATTGTGAATATTTTGATATATACAGAGCCCTTCTTTTTTGTCATTATCCTTGAGGTTTATGCCTAGCAGTGGAATTTCTTTGTTGAATGGAGATGTCAACAGGTAAAAGAAACACTTGAAACAAGTTTTTCAAACTCAGAGCAAAATGAAAAGACATTGTTATTATGTACTTGATAAAGAATGATGTATTCAGGTCCAGAAGGATAAGAAACCCTGGTAATTACAGACTTAAGAAAACCACGTAGCAAATTAGAATGAACGCCACAAGAAACTTTTCATTCTCTAGGTAGCTCTAGTATTTTCCAAAGTAGCTGATGCCATTTTGAAAATAATAGCCTCTAATAAACTCACTTTTCAAAGTAAGATTTTTTTTTAACAATTCAATGAATGCCTACTGAATCAGAAATATTAGATATCACAATATAATTTTCTTTTTAAAATAGTATATTTTTATTTTTCCAAATACATGCAAAGTTTTCAACATTCACCAAACTTTGTATTCCAATTTTTTTTCTCCCTCTCCTCTTCCTCCCTTTCTTTCTCCCTTAGACAGCAAACAATCCACTACAGGTTAAACATGTGCAATTCTTTGAAATACATTTCCATACTCGTTATGCTATGCAAGAAAAATCAGATCAAAAGGGAAAAAAAGGAAAACAAATTAACAAAAAATACTACAAAAAATGATAATAATACTATGCTTTGATCCACATTCAGTCTCCACAATTCTCTCTCTGGATGTGGCTGGCACTTTCCATCACCAGTCTATTAGAATTATCTTGAATCATCCCATTGTTGAAAAAAGCTAAGTCTATTACAACTGATCATCATACAATCTTCTTGCTGTATACAATGTTCCCTTGGTTCTACTCACTTCACTTAGCATTAGTTCAAGTAAGTTTTTCCAGGCTTTTTTGAAATCAGCCTGCTGTTTCTTATAAAACAATAATGCTCCATTATATTCATCTACCATAACTTATTTAGCCATTCCCCAGCTTGATGGGTATTCACTCAATTTCCAATTCCCTGCCATTACAAAAAGGGGTGTTATGAATATTTTTGCATCTATGGGTCCCTTTCCCTTTTTTATTATCAGACTCAGTAGACACTGCTGAATCAACATTGCCTCATTTTATAGCCCTTTGAACATAGTTTCAAATTGCTCTCCAGAATGTTTGGATCAACTCACAACTCCACTGGCAATGTATTAGTGCCTCAGTTCTCCCACATCCCTTCCAATATTTATCATTATCTTTTCCTGTCATCTTAGTCAATCTCAGAAGCATGAAATAGTACCTCAGAGTTGTCTTAATTTGCATTTTTCTAATCAATAATGATTGAGAGCATATTTTCCATATGATAAGAAATGGTTTTAAATTCTTCTTCTGAAAATTATCTGATCATACTCTTTGACCATTTCTGAATTGAGAAATGGCTTATATTCTTAGAAAGAGCTTTATCAGAAACTGGCTGTAAATTTTTCCCCCCCAATTGTCTGTTTCCCTTCTAATCTTGCCTGCATTAGTTTTGTTTGTACAAAAACTTTTTAATTTAACAATCATTTTATAAAGTTTGCTGGTTATTCCTTGCCTATAAATTCCTCCCTTCTCCCAAGATCTGGGTTAGACTAGCCCTCGTTCTCCTAATTTACTTAGAATTCACCCTTTATATGTCTAAATCATGAACCCATTTCAACCTTATCTTGGTATAGGGCATTAGATGTTGGTCAATACCTAGTTTCTGCCATACTAGTTTTCAATTTTACTAAAATTTCTGTCAAATAGGAGTTCTTGGGTTTATCAAACAATAGATTATTATAGTAACTGATTATTATGTCTTGTGAACCTAACCTATTCCATTGAACCACTTCTGTATTTCTTAGCCAGTATCAAATGGTTTGGATAGAATGCTTCTTTATAGTATAATTTTAGATCTGGTACAGCTAAGCTACCTTCATTTCTTTTTTTTTTTCATTAATTCCCTTGAAATTCTTGATCTTTTGTCCTTTCAGATTAATATTATTATTTATTCTAGCTCTATGAAGTAATTTATTTGGCAATTTGATGGTATAGCACTGAATAAGTAGATTAATTTAAACAGAATTGTCATTTCACTATGTTATTTTCAACAAATTCAGCCTACATCAATTTTTAGAAGTATCTCTAACTGGGGCTGTATAACTAGGGTTCCGTACTATACCTATTATATTGGCAGTTGACAAAAACCAAAAATGATGAATGCTAGAGTGGCTGGGAAAATCAGACAGATTAAAGCACTATTGGTGGAGTTGTGAACTGGTTCAGCAATTCTAGAAAGCAATTTGGGATTGCATCCCCAAAGCTAGTCAACTGTACAAACTCTGTGTCAGAACACAGTGATATTGCTACTCAGCCTCAAGGTCTAAGAAATCAAAGAAACAGGAAAAAGACTGATACATCCAAAAATATTTCTAGTATCTCGTTTTAAAGTATCAAAGATCTGGAAACTGAGGAATGGCTGAGCAAATTTTAGGGTAAACAGGATAGAATACTACTGTGCTGTAAGAAATAATGAATGGAATGCTATTGAAAAAACCTAGAAAACTTGTATGAATGCAGAGTAGGAGAGCAATTTATATAATAATAATATAATAATTATTGTAACAATACATGTTACAGAATAACAATACTCTAAAGAGAAACAATGTTGAAGAACTTAAGAACTCTAATGAACATCACAATTCCAGAGAACTCATAATGAAACAAATCAGACACTTCCTGATAGAGAGGTAAAGGACTCAAGAGTAATTTGGACATGGTCAATGGGGGAAATTTTATCTTACTTGATTATAACGTTTATAATAAGGATTTTGTTTTTCTTGCTTTTTCAAATCAACAAGAAGGGAAAGTACATAGAAAAAGAAAGTGAGTTTTCAAAGGAAAAAACAATTTAATTTAAGAAAATGATACTTCTACAGAGAAGAATCCAAATTCTACATATCTAGCCATTTTTCTTGCAAATAGCAATTTTGGATAGAACACCAGCTTTGGAGTCAGGAAGACTGGAGTTAAATCGGTCTCAGTACTTTTGAGCTATGTGACCCTAGGCATTTCACTTATCTTGTTTGCTTCATCTTTAAACTGAGCTGGAGAAGGAAATGACAAACTACCCCAGTGTCTCTTCCAAGAAAACCCCATATAGGATCATGAAGAGTGGGACACAACTGAAATAACTGAACATCAATCTAAAAGACATCTCTACCAGATATCCCAAAGATATCTGACTCAATATTTCTACAACAGAATTTATTCTTTTTTCTTCCCTCAGAAACTAACCCTTTTCTCATTTCTGTAAAAAGCACCACCATCCTTTCTGTCATTAAGTTCACAATCTAGGGATTATCTTTTCTCTTTCACTTCAAATCAAAAGCAAATATAGATTTTTATATCAGTTGCCCACACCCTTAATTAAGAAAGAAAGCATTCATATTTAGTCCCTTACCACCATTTATGATTACTAAACAATCCCTTAACTGACATACCCTATAACTCCAGTTTCCTCTTCCAATTGACTTCATACAGCTGTATAATTTATATTCCTAAAGTATACATCTGGCACTTTCCTCCACAAGAAGTGGCTTCCTATTAGTTCTAGAATAAAATACTTGCTCTTTTGTTTGTTATTTAAAGCTTTTCACAATCTGGCTCCAACCTGCTTATCCATACTGATCTCACATTTCTTTTCATACAGTGTATTTTAGTTTGATAGATTTATTTGTTTTTCCTCAAACATGGCATTCTATTACCTGTCATTCTTGAATCATTGAATTAGCTTTTCCACAAACTATTCCTCATTCTTGGAATACTCTTATTCTCACTAATACTTTCAGGGAATCTATCTCCTTCAAGATGGTGATTGCCACTTCTTATAAGGCAGTAGTCCTTCCTCATTTTCCTCATCCTTATTGTGCAGCCCCCCATTTCCCTGCTTTTTACTAAGTCTACATATATCTCCTATGTACAAAATGCTGAGGACACAAAGAAAAAATGAAATTTTCTTGGCTATAAGAAGTTTGAAGGAGCCAACACATGTATATATCAATATATGCAAACTAAATTCAGAGAATCAGCAGATATTTATCATAGGAAGAAAAACTAGAGCCAAGCTTTATTAAAAATTTTTTTCATTAATTCATTTATTTGTTGTTTTCCTGATTATTTAATATTTTCCCCTGTTAACATTTAGAACAACTTTTAAAATGTTTTTTAAAATTGAATTTCTTCTCTCCCCTATCCCCAACCCCCACTAAGAAACTACATGTGAAGTTATGCAAAACATTTCCATAAAAGTGATGTTGTGAAAGATCTCCCCCCTAAAAACAAACAAACAAAAATCCGTTTAAAAGAATTTTTTTTTTAAAAAAGAGAGAGTTTGCTTCAATTTTTCTGTGGATTTTTCATCATAAGTCCTTCAGAGTAGTTGTGAGAACTGTATTGCTGAGAATAGCAAAGTTACATATAGGTGATCATCCCAGAACATTGCTATTACTTTGTACACAGTACATTTTACTTTGCTTGAGTTCATGGAGGACTTTCAAGGTTTTTCTGTGTCCTGAAGAACCCCTGCTTTCAAGAAAACTAGAAACTCTAACATGGTGATAGTCACAAGGGGATGGACTCAAGTAATGGAAGATAGCCTAAACAAAAGCCTGAGATACAGGAAATGGAATACTGTATCTGAGGAACACTAGACAGTCAGCAGTTTTCTCCCAGCAGAATATATGTTCCTTATAGGCAGGGGTGAGTCTGTGTTTATCCTTATATCTCTAGTACACACTCTAGCAAGCACAGAGTAGGTGTGGCGATAAATTTTATTGAATTTAATTGTGTTCCTATACCCAAAGTTGGTTAAGTGCTTCAGTCTTGATTATTATTTTTAATAAATGAAAGCCCTTGTATTTCAGGCCAAGTAGCCAGGCTTAAATATTTCCAAATGCTGAAAACTAGAAAAACATTTAATTAATATTTTGCATCAAGAAGAATATAGACAATTCTCAAATTTGCTGACTATGCCTCCTAACTAGACATTTGCTTCAATTTATAGAATATTTAATATATTTGATATATTAGCTATGTTCTGAATATTGGCCTAGTTTCCCAAGAACACTTAAACTCATTTTGTTTAAAACTGAAATAATCATCTTCCTCCCCACAAACCTGACACTCCACTTAACATTCTATGAATAACAGAACTATGCCTCCTATTCCTCCCCAAGTCATCAAGTCATATTTAATTCTTTTATCTCATCTCTCACATCTCAACTACCAATTTTGCTTCTAATATTTTTCACTTTCTGTTTCCTTCCTTTGTATTTCTACTGCTACCCTCACCTCTTGCCTTGATTCCCAATCAATCAATAAGTATTTGAGTGCCTTTTATATGACAAACAATGTGCTAAGTGCTAAAGATGTAGAGATAAAAAAAATAGTCTCTAGCCACAGGAAGCTCACATTCTAATTGGGGAGGAATAGTGTAGCAAATAGCTTTGTATAAATGAAGTAATAATTGTAAAAACTTGGCACAGCGTTGGAATGTAGTAGATGTTCAATAAAAGCTTGTTCCCTTCCTTTCCTCTCCCTACAAAGCAGCTAAATACAGAATAAACTCGAAGTAACAAAAGAAAAGCACTAGAATTAAGGGAGATTTGGAAAAGGCTTCTTATTAAAGACAGGATTTTAGCTAACAATTGAAGGAAGCCAGGAGGCGTCAATGAAGAGATAAAGCACTCCAGGCACAAAGGACAGTCACTGAAAATGTGCAGATCTAAGAGATGGAATATCTTATTCCAAGGATAGAAAGAAAGCTAGTGTCACATATATTGTATCTAGGATATACTGTAATCTATTTAACATGTATAGGACGGCTTGCCATCTAGTGGAGGGAGGGAGGGGGGGGAAAAATTGGAATAGAAGTGAGTGCAAGGGATAATGTTGTAAAAAAAAAAAAAAAAAAAAAAAAAAAAAAAAAAAAAAAAAAAACCCTGGCATGGGTTCTGTCAATAAAAAGTTATTTAAAAATAAAAAAAAAAGAAAAGAAAACTAGTGTCAATGGGCTGCAAATCATCTGGAAGATGAAAAGTTGGAGAGAAGGAATAGGTTATAAAGGATTTTTTAATGCAAAATAGAAGAATTTAAATTTGATCTTGTAGGAATTTAAATTTGATATTGTAGGAAAAAGCAGATGATCAGATCTGTGCCTTCTGAAGAACATTCTAATAGCTGAGTAGAGGATTGACTGGAGTAAGGAGAGACATATGGCAGGCAGACCCACCAGCAGGTTGTTGCAACAATCTAGGTGTTGAGGTTGGTTTTGTTCTTGAAGATAAAAATAACATCACTATGTTAGAGTCAAGTTATAGTGTGTCCAACTGTGGCTGATTAGGCCACTATGAGCTCAGACGGCACTACTATAAAATGTATGTGTGAACATTTGGGGCGGATTCACTAAATGTGTGCACACCTCACGTTTCTTGAGCAAATTCAAAATTCTGCTTTACGCATAGAGTACAGCACCTTCTCTGATGAGGGTACACCATGCCGGATCGTCCTGTGTCAGTGTCATACAATCAATTCCAAAATTCATAAAGACCTTGAGAGTGTCCTGGTACTGCTATTTCTGACCACCATGCGAACACTTGCTCTGAGTTTTCCAAAAAAAGTAAACATACTTTTAGCATTCAAAAAATGTGGCCAGACTATTGAAGTTGTGCTCTTTACAGTAGAGTCTGAATGCCTAGCAATTTAATTCAAGAAAGGACCTCTGTGTTAGATATTTTAACCTGCTAGATAACTTTTAGAATTTTCCTAAGACAATTCAAAAGGAAGCAATTCAGTTTCCTGGCTTGGCACTGGTATACTGATAGTGTTACATATCCAGGTTTCATAGGCATACAACAATGAGATCAGTACAAAAGCTTTGCAGACCTTTAGTTTGGTAGGCATCTTTTAATAATATCCCTTCTCTCCCACACTTTCCTTTGGAGCAACTCAAATAATGATCTAACTCTGGAAATTAAATGCATCAACCTCATTATCAATGTATACATCCCTAGAAAGTATACTGCCATGGCAAGTGAACTTATCCATTATACTCAAAACGTATCCATTTGTTGTAACTGAATGGATTCCATGAATGGATGAGTGGTTCTGGTTGATGGAGCACTTGTGTTTTTTGGTCATTAATTGTTAGGCCAAAATTAGCGCAAGCAATAGAGAACTGATCCATACTTTGTTATATTTTGCATTGAGTGCACAATTATCTGCAAACAACAACCAAAAAAAAAAAAAAAAAAAATCACCCACCAACTTTCCCTCCATTTTTGTCTTCACTTGTAGCCTTTTTAAGTTGAAGAATTTACCATCAGTATGGTAGCTGACCTTGATGGCATGTTTATCCTCCCTGAAGGTGTTTGACAACATGGCTGAAAACATCATGCTAAAAAGAACAGGAACAAGCACACAGCCTTGTTTCATTCCATTGGTGACTGAGCAAACATTAAGAGCACCATCAATTATTCAGAACCCAGGCAACCAGGCCATTATGAAACTCACATACAATATCAATGAACTTCTCCAAGCAACCAAATTTTGACATAATTTTCCATAAGCCTGCATTACTGACAGTATCAAAGGCCTCAGACAGACTTATGAAAACTGTTTACAGACTTCTGTTCTACTCTTGGCATTTCTCCTGGAGTTGTCAGGCAGCAAACACCACAGATTGTTCTTTGGTCCTTTATGAAGCCACACTAGCTCTCAGGTAGATGACTATCCCAGGTAAAGGATCAGCTATTAAGAACATCTCTGGCAAGAACCCTCTGTGATTGTCATAGGACAATCCCTATCTCTTATCTTTATAAATATAGACAATGGAAAGTGTCCATGAACACCTGAGGAACAATGTCCTCTTGCCATACAATCCTGAAAATTTCAGCCAGCTTTTGTATAAGCAACAGACCTCCTCCCTTACCTCTACCCCCACCCTGTAAATTTTAGCTGGAATAGAATCAATACAAGGTGCTTTGCCACATGAAAGGAGCTTTAAAAAAAATTTCAAAATCTCTTATTCAGTTGGAAATTTGTCTAGGGAGGGACTGACTTCAGCTGGAGATATACAGTCAATGGCTTCAGTATTGATGGATAATGGTCTGCTGGGAAGTATTCAGCCCATCTTTCCAGTATCATGTTCTTATCACTAATTAATGTGGCTCCACCAGAAATGAGAAGCTAAAATGCACTATCTATCTTTGGCCCATAAATAGTCTTCAGAGCAATAAAAAAAGTGCCTTGGATTGTTATTATTAGCATAAAACTGAATTTCATCTGCCTTCTTACTAAACCTGCATCTAAGTTTCACTTGTACTTTACTTTTTGTTTGTTTGTTTGTTTTTTTTGCCGAGGCAATTGGGGTTCAGTGACTTTCCCAGGTTCACGCAGCTAGGAAGTGTTACGTGTCTGAGACCAGATTTGAACTCAGGTTCTCCTAACTTCAGGGCTGGTGCTCTATTCACTGTACTATCTACTTGTCCCCATACTTTACTTGTGAAGAACTTAAATGCTACCTTTTAAGATATAAATGAACTATCCTGCTGGTAAACCCTGTAGAGTTCTCATCTTTCATTTAGCAGCTACTGAATTTCACTATCACTTTCATCAAACCATCTTGATGTTTGTGAGTTTTCTGGTCCAGAAAAGTAAATAAAGTGCTATATAAGAAATCTTTGAAAGCTGCCCACTCCTTTTATTGCTCCACTAATACCAATCATGTGTTAGCTCAACTTTCCTTCCCAGTTAGTAATAAAATATTCCTGCTCAGAGAGGCTCTCTAGTCTGTTGACATTAACTCTTCTGGTAGTCACTTTGCCTTGGGGCCAATTCTTGTCGAATATGAATATTTGGACAGGATAAGTTTATGATCTATCTAGCATTCTATATCACAAATTGCCTTCATCACTCTCCCATCCTGTCTCTTCTCCTTATTGCCCATTTTTGTCAATATTTTCTAGGGAGGTGAATCTATGCAGTTTTCCTGTGTTTAAATAAACAGAAGACAATGGTAGTGGTAAGAAGGTCTTGGGATGCACAAGTTTCATTAGTAAGTGACCACTGCTATTGCTGTTTCCAATTCCATTCCTCCCAAGGACTCCCTTCTATATCTAGAAACTATTCTAGTATTACAATCACAGAATTATAAGTTTATGCTCTTTTGGCAAGTTGATAAGGGTCTTCAGGTCTTCTTAAAATTTTTCTATGACCATATCAGGGTTTATCATTGTGGAAGCACAGGTATTGATAATGGTGGCAGGGTATTTTCCTGAAACTGGAAATGGCACTGTTATGACCCTATTATTCACTCCTTTTGGTGGGCATTTTGGTAGACTTGTTGACTAATTTTGCAAAATCTACTCCAGCCTCAATACTCCCTTTCACTGCAATCACTGCAGAAAAACATGTATACTGCTTTATTATTTAGTTGACTTTTATTTGCCATTTTTGTTTCATTTAGAGCTGTTATTTAGAAATAAAACTGTTGAGTTCTCTCACAATAAGACCTGATTGTCTTTCAGGTCTACTGGATTTAATATTGTCTGTAAGTACGCACACATTCTATATACTGGTATTGAGTGGAATCATCTTTGCAAAACAATTTTTTTCCTTTCCACTGCAGGGTAGAATCTCTGCCTTCTGTAATAATCAGGCCAGGGCTGGGCAAGCAGACAATGATTAGGCTACCTTTTCTAGCCCCTTCTTCACACCAGGAGGTGAGCAGTATGGTTTTTATAAGATTGCTCAGACACATAGGAGGCTGCTGAAACCCACTGCTGCTACCAGTAAGAAGATGACCCTATGGCCTTGGCTCCCGGCGTACAGAGTTGTGGCTATGGCTCCCAGTGTATACCTGATGCTTCATCGCTTGCCTGTTACCTTAGAACTTTTAGATAGAAATGGTAAAATGGTATGGATGACATCTTTTGATTTGTACATAAACTATATTTAAGTGAGACAGAGCTGCACAAAGTTGTTGGTTTTGCTCTTTCTTCCAGAGCTGCCACAGCCCAGCAGATGTCAAGATGTAGCAGAGTCAAGATGACAAGTCGTGGTTCAAGATGAAGTGGTTGACCGTAATATCTTCAGATTCTAACAAAACTTCAAGTGTTCAACAGTGCTTCTTCAGCTCTTTCACGGCCATTGGAACTAACTATTCTCATATGCCCATCTGATTTAGCCTGTCGGTCAAAATGGTTTACCAAGATATGGCTCCTGGGCATGCTACAGCTTCTTGAAACTACAGGTGAGAGAGACCAGAATCAGATAGACATCAAAGACGGAAAGCAACCCTGAAAGGGCTCAGCAGCCCCACTAGTCTTCCCTGAACACAACTTACACCCCAGTATTGAGGTAATGAGGGTCAGTACCATAGGAAAGAAGGCATATGACAGAAACACAGCAATGGTGAAATTGACAGGCAATAGAATGCTTCTCAGGAAAGGAATGAAGGGAGATGGCAGGAGACGGAAGATAGTCAGGAGTCAAAGATGACATCTAGATTGTGATACTAGGGCTCTGGAAGGATAGTAATACAATTGATGATAACAGGAAATGTTTAGAAATATGTTAATTTAGGTGGAAAATGATAATGAATTTAGTTTTTGAAATACTGATTTTAAGATGTCTATAAGATATTCAATTCAAGATGTCTAATAGGCAGTTAAAGATGGCAGACTATTAATATATATGGAAAGAGGCTAGATAAAATTAGAAGATCATCAAGCATGGACATGATAATTCAATCAGGAGGCTTTCCTCCATATTTGGAATGAATTCTGTTTCACCTCTCCTCAAAATCCCCACTTTTCCTTCAAGGCCCAAATAAATTATTATTGGAAACCAGTAAGGTTGTTTTCAATTCTTAGAGTGATTCTATGATCATTTTTGCTATTTAGTGAAATTAGGAAAGTCGGTAAGTGAAATTAGAAAGTTAAAGAAGCAACACAGAAACAAAAATAAACAAAAGAAATCTCCCAAGTGTCATCTAATTAGTCTCTCTGCCTTTTAACATTTTGCCCAATTTAACTGCTGATATGTGAAAGCCTGGGTTTCACTACTTTTCATAAGAGGCTAAAGTGAAGCATTCCTGCAGACCATTCATAAATTTAGAACAAAGTTTTCCCTTAAAAGAAAGAAATGGGGGAAGGGAAAATGGAATCAGAATTTAGAAGTCCTCTTGCCCAACCTTGTAGACTGTAGAGTTCTTTGTAGAGATGAAACCAAGATCCAGAGAGGTTAACCAATGTAACCAAGGCCACAGAGGTTACAGTAAGTAGCAGATCCCTTCTTTCTAAATCTGAGCTCTTTCCTCAGGATTATGCTGCCTCCAGACATAACGAAATCAAGTAGGAAAACTTTGCTTATGAGATAAAATGTTTAGGCATTTTTAGAAAGAGGATAAGGAAGTAAGAGATGGGAGTAAAGATCTTCATTTGATTTAAAGGGAACTTAAAAGGGAAATGGTCCAGTAGATCTTGAGGGACAAATAATACATGCAATAATAAGCAGGGTAAGAGACATTTCATTGAAGACTAGCATTTGGTTTGGTGAAATATCTGAAATCTAAGCTTATTTGAAGATAATTAAATAAAAACCAATGAATTTGGAAGAATGAATAGAAGAGTTGGAACAGGTAATTAGATATTTTGGGAGTAATTTGGTTAGCAAAATATTTTCAAAATTGCCTTCAGTATAAATATTATTATTCAAAGAACCTCTGATTTCACCAATGTGGCTATCCCCCTTATGCAAGTATTATTTTAAAATTCTTTGGAAAGCTTGATCTTTCACAATTGTACAACACTGTCAGTATAAAATATGGGCCTTTAAAGTCTGAAGGAAATTAAGGGTCCTTCACAAGGAGCTTTTTAATTTCCTGAAAGCAATCCAGCATATTCTCTGGTATTTAATTCTGGACCCAATTCACTATTCATTTGTATTGTTATTTATCCAGAAAACAAATTGACTGATAATAAGTTGTTCCTCCAAATGATTTTCTTCACAATCTTCTCTATGTGGGTGGTCAAGTTATACCTCTCTTTTGGAGGTTCTTCTGGGAATCTTCTGGGACTTGATGCCTCAAATATGAAATCATATGAAGAGAAGCATTAGTAAGAAAAGCAATTCCTTTTTAATTTAGAAGAAATCCAGAACAGATTCTATTAACAGTGGCTTACACCTTTTGTAAGCAAAATACCTAGTCTAGCATAATGCTAGTCATAATAGCTTATGTTTGCTGGAATCTATCTGCCTTTTTAAGGAGGTACATACTGATTTAATTTGGAAGGTCTTATCAAGTTGTTGTTGTTGTTTTGGTAAAATTGATTTCTTTGTAAAATTTCTCTTTTTGTTCTCTGCAATTAATGTTGGTGCAAAAGCCACAATTACTCCTATGGTGATTTTTTTTTTCTCTCTCTCAGGATGCAGATGGCATTTTCCATCCAAAGTTTATTGGAAATGCTTTGGATCACTAAATTGCTGAAAAGAGGTAGGTCTATCATACTAATCATCACTCAATCTTGCTATTGTTATGTACCATGTCTCCTCAGTTCTCCTAATTTCATTCAGCACTAGTTCATGGAAGTTTTCTGGGCTTTTCTGAAATCAGTCTGTTCATCATTTCTTAAAGAACAATAACATTCCACTTCTTTCACATACCATAACTTATTCAGTCATTCTCCAACTGATGGGCATCCACTCACTTTCCAATTCTATGACATCACAAATAAGAGCTGCTACACACATTGTACATGTATGTCCTTTTTACCTCTTTTACAATTGCTTTAGGATACAGATCCAGTAGTGGCTCATGGTAAGATTTTTACAAATATTTTTACGAGTACTCCAATGAGGTGACCAAATGTCATATTTAAATGATGTTTCTTCTTGATTAGTAATCAAATCCACACCACCAAATCCTTTTCTTGATGAGTACAGGGACTGTCTGGGAGCAATTCTTCCATTTAGCTGTAACTTCTTTTTTTCTTCTGGCTTAAATGTCAGGAAAAATCATTTAGATAGAATTCTGCATCTTAAGTAGTATGCTCACTCTTTAGCCACTAGACAAGGATTACAGTTTTGAGTGCCAACAGTTCATTTATCAGCAGTTTAAAAACTGTAAATAGAAGATATTTTTCTGTCTACAGAAATGGCTATTTTATATTTTTTAGTTTCATGACTTCCCATGTCCAATAAATTCATCACCAAGAGGCCAACTTACTGAGCCTTTCCATACTTAGCTATGAATCTACATTGGCCTAAACATATTTCATGTTTTAAAACAGAACTATAGGGATAAAGATTGCCTTTTGACATTCTACTCTGGCAAAATTCCTATTGTGTAGTTATCAAGTTCTTGAATCCCAACTTCAGAAATCAGAAACATAAGATTATTTCATCTATATTTGTAAGTGGAAGACTATTTTATTTATGAAATGAGGTTTAAGTTAAAATTTGTCAATAATCCCAAAATGAATTAATAGGCAAGTTAAGAATTCACTTCCCCAATTTCAAACTTATTTCTCTATACAATGGAGCATGTTATTTCTGTAAGATCATGAAACCAACAAAGCAATTTTCTACAAACTTTACCATTCTAATTAAGGTTTTCTGGATGCAGTTGTTTGAGATAATTTAAACTGAATTTTCCTCTCTTCAAAAGTGAACAGTCATTTGTTAAATGCTTATGTATGACTAATAAAAACAATTTTCAAATATATCATGTATGATATGGGAATATTCTCTAAACCTTATGCAGGTTCCCTAACATTCTTGGGAACATAAGAATTCTTTCTTCTTTCCCGCACCCCCCATTTTCACCACAAGTATTAGATATTTCTATGTGGAGTAAGCCTTATTTGTTCAGATGATTTCCTGTTTTATTATTCTATCACAACTTCCCACCATAGAACCTAACACAAATTCTCATCCATCTATTGGCACTTACTCAAAGGCATCAGAAGAACTGATTGTTACTACCAAAGAATGTCAAAATTCAATTCATAAAGTGAATATGGCATGACACATACTTTATGTTTTAGACTTAAATACATTGATCTTAAAGTATCAGTTGTATCACTTAAGTATGGAACTGAAAAGCTAAAATGTATTTTGTGAATACTTTTGGTTTATTTCAAACAATTGTAGAGAAAATTGCACTACATAAACATATTATTTACCAATTTATTCAACTGTTTATACAATCTTCAAATAAGATACTAGATCTATTAGATCTATATCTTAAAGTAACAGTTCTACATTAGGGTAGATAATAAACTTACCTTTGAAGAGCCATTTGAATACATCTGTATCATATTCTCTGCTCCCTGTTTTACCTTCAGTTCTATGTCCAATTGTTTTTTTAAGGCCATCAATTTATTATTGCTAGTAGAACTACGAGGATCACTATTTGGAGTATCTGGGGTCCTTGGACAATCTGTGAATTAAATGAAATGTAAATATTTACTCAAAAACTAATAATCTTCTAATGCTGTAAGATAATACCTTTCAAAGGATACATCTGTGTGCCTTGTAATAGTTCTATAACTATAAACAATCAGAAGCAAATGAATTCCTAGATGATTTTTTCTCAGGGATGTTACAAAAAGGATTCTTGTGTTGACTGAAACTTCAGATTCCATTCAACAAGCATTTATTAAGTACCTACTGTTTGCAAGGCTTTGCAGTACAAGAAAAATGTAAAAAGCTAGAAAGCCATTAGAGTAGCTTTGATGTTAAGACTATGAAATAAGTTTACTACATCACCCAATAAGTATTTAAAAAGTGGGACATCAAAGGTGGGGGAGAGATGGGAAAAAGGAAAAAAAGATTCAGTAAATTTTTCTAATGTTCTAAATACTCACTTTCAACCTCTTATGAACTTCACTACCAGTTTTCAATTAAAATGATTTGCTGAATCTTTTGTCAACCGCTGACCTAACATCATGCTCTTTACCTAATTTCATAGGGAGCACAACAAAATGCTAGATAAACCAATGTGAATGTCACTTTGTGACTAGAAGTCATCTAAATGTAAAGATAGTACTTGGGAAAAGCTTATGTTTTAGGCATTCAAAGCCTTTCTCATTTAATTTCTATTGTAGAAAGGTCTTTCTAAGAAAATTTCTTTCAGGTGCTACTGCTGTGTAGATCAGTGCCAATATTAAAAACAACTATGGGCCAGGGGAGAGGATTGATGGATCCATTTTAGCCACACACTAAAGTGTGTCAGATCTTCCTTGATAGCTTGTCATAATGTTGAAAAACTTTTGACAGTTTCAGCCTCATGGCTAACAAAATCCTTAATAATTGCCAAATTTTAATTTTTTTTATTCTACAGCAAGATACCTGTAAGCATGTGGGTAGACAACAGATCTGTACTTGTAAGCAGAAAGGCCCGAGTTTACTTCAACTTCAGATTCTAATTGGCTGTGTGACCCTGAACAACTAACTTAACCTCTGTCAGTACAATCTCATTTACAAGCAAATCAAGACATTCACCTCATAAGGTCACTGGTCTTTTTTGAGAATCAGGATGAACAAGAGATTCCACACAGATATTTTGCAAACATGAAAGTGCTAGGTAAAACTATTGTTGTTATTATTTTGCCTAAACTTGAGAATCAAAAGAACTGAGTTCAAATCCTGGCTTTGTGACCCTTAAAAATACTCTATAACCTCTTTTTACTTCCCAATACGAAGTAACTAAGTCTCAACGATTTCTAAGATCTTTTTCAGCTTTGAATTTTTCTGAAATCTCAATACCTGTTCAAGAGTATCCCAGGACTAAATAAAGAAAATAAAACCTTGCATTTACGAGAAATACAGAAATGTCAGTGATAAGCCAGTATTGTCAATATGAAAAAAATGTATAAAACAGAAGATATTTTTAAAAATAGGATGGCATAATTAATATCTATTATTGCTATTTAAGATTAGCATATTATAGCTATTTCTGAAACAAAAAACATACTCTGAAGATAAGTTTATAGAAAATCATAATGAAATTTAGTCACTATATTTACATACATACATTTAATATGTAGGCTAATAAAAGACTATGTTTCAACATTTACCTCGGATTAAAATATTTCTTTGTAAAATTTTTATAGCTGATAAAATATGAGCATTATCTTGTGAAATAAATTTCACAAAATTCCTAATAAGGAAATATATTTAAAATGATTATAAATATATAACCTATATCAAATTGCTTGCTTTCTTGAGGGGGGGGGGAGGAGGGGAAGAGATTGGAACTCAATATCTTATAAAAATGAATGTTGATATGACAGACGAGGCTCTTCTTCAGCAATGAAGAAGATACATACTCTCTGCATACTCTGCATACAGAGAGAAAACTATGAAGCCAAAGGTGTATCAACATGTAATATTTCATCTTTTTTTTTTCTTTCTCAAGGTTTTTTCCTTTTTGATCTGATTTCTTTTACAACATGAGAAATATGGAAATGTGTTTAAAAGAACTGCATATGATTGCTTGCTGTCTTGGGAAGGAGGGAGGTAAGGGAGAGAGGGAGAAAAATTTAGAGCACAAAGTCTTACAAAAATGAATGTTGAAAACTATCTTTACATATATTTGGAAAAATAAAATACTAATGAGAGAAAAAAAAAAAACAAATAAACCACCTCCTTCTCCCCACAATATTATTCTCTGAAAGTTTTTTCATCATTCATCCTTTTGGTCAGGTTGATATTCAAGTAAAAAGAGTATCAATGCTGATTTATCTTGATAACTTCATAATAAAATTGATCCATTTTTTCCTTCTCAGTAATAAATGCTGATATCAGTAAAAATATAAAATGAAGTATGCTTCAAACTGCAAAAACCAAAAATGAATGTGGAAAACTATCTTTACATGTAATTGGGAAAAAATAAATACTAATTTAAAAATAAAATTATGGTTTTACTACATATATATTTTAACAATACAAAAGCTGAGGATTCTGGGAAAATGTCAGAGTAGGTTGTTAAATTTCAAGTTCTCCAGATTTCCCCACAAATAGAACAAATTTGTTCCTCAAGGCGAACATGGACCTCTGAAAAAATCAAGAAGACTTGGAACAGAACAGGGACCCTCCAGAGACAACCCAAGAATAAAGACCTGGGGGTAGGGATTAATCTGAAGTATTATGAAAAAAAGCTAAGCAATTAGAAAAGGAAGTACAGAGTCTCAAAGATAAAAATAATTCTTTGAAAACTAGAATTGGGCAAGGGGGAAACCAGTGAAGCTATGAGAGATCAAGAAATAACAAAGCAGATTATAAAGAAAATAGAACACAATGTAAAACATCTTATAAGAAAAATGACAGATCTAGAGAACAGATCAAGAAGAGAAAATATAAGAATAATTGAACTGCCAGAAATTTCTGACCAAAAAGAGAACCTTGACACAATAATACAGGAAATAATCCAGAAAACTGTCCTAGAGTGATAGAATATGAGGGGAAAGTAGAAATAGAAAAAATCTACCTATCACCACCTCAAAGAGATCCTTTGAGGAAAACACCCAGTAATATTATTACCAAATTTTGAAACCCCTAGATCAATAATGTTTAGGATTTTCTAACAACCAAACCTGAATTTAACAGAAAATTTAATATATAAGAGCCAATATGAAAGATCAATTTTAAGGAATTTAACTGGGACAAATTTTAAACATGGACAAATTTATGGGTTTTATATATGCATTATGTATATTATAAGTTTAACAGTCACATCAACATTGGAATAGCTCAAAAGAAAGTTTGGCACAGTTAAGGTAAAAATAGTAATCAAGTTATACAAATGAGGTGCAGAGAAAGAACAGACACAGAGGCATTAGAGGGAGAAGAAGGGCTCCTAGTTGTGAAAACCTAATAATCATTTTAGAAATGGGTTCAATAGACAACACTACATATATTCTATAAAGAGTACAGAACCCTCCAAAATCTATAAAGAAATAAGAAGGGAGGGATGGGCAGAGGGAGAAGCAAAGGTAGTGAAGGAAGAAGACAAGGGGGAGGAGGATTTTTCTTGGGTGAGGGGAGGTTAAGTAATAGTAAGACATGTTAGGGAGCAAAATCAGCAGGGATAGGAAACATGCGTATATAGGGGTGTATGTATGCATATATTTACATGTGCATATACATAAATATGTTTTCTTCATTGTAGCTTGCTTGGGAGTGAGAGTGAGGGTGGGGATGAAAGAGGTAAAAAAGAATAACATAAATAAGGTGCACAGCACAAAACCAAAGAACAATTTGCAAGGAAGTAAAGAAATAGTGGGACATTCAGGGATATAATTTCTTCTACACACACACACACACACAGACACACACACACACACACACACACACACACACACACACACACACACTCTTAACCTGATAATTTGTTGTTATATATTTTGAATCCTTCCTGACATTTTGCTGGGCATATAACAATGCTCTCTTTTGTTTTGCATTTCTTTTCCTTTTTTTCTTACTCTACTTTTCAAATAAAATAAATTTAATAAATAATATATAATAGAAAAAGAAAAACTAAACAAATAAAAATATATATAAAAAGACAATACAAAAACTGAGTCTTATACTTATAAAGCTTCACCATAAAACAAACAAAAAGCCAATTTTGCCTGTAAAACTATTAGAATTATCCTCAAAATTTAATTGGCTACGAATTCTAAGGATCAGGGATGTTTAAAAAGCTTCCTAGTATCTAGGATTTACCTCGAGTACAAAGAACAATCAGCTAGGTGGATTGATGATCCAGTATACTATGGACAACAAGGAGGTAGAGGAGCATTCAGCTGAATCAATGCTCTGTACTCACTAAAAATACTTCTGTTACAAATTATCAAAATCTTCTCAACATGTTTTATTTGTTCCAATATTGAATGTGAAATACCCCATCAGCCCAGTAAACCTAGATCTGTGACAAAAGAAAATAGTTCAAACCACTCATAGTTGCAAGAATTTTTAAAACCTAAAAACGTTCATCAATACATCAAGGTAAGACAGTAAGAAATACACATACATATACTGCCCTTCCCCAAAAAAACACACATACATACATATCTTTCTTATCCCTGCTAATTCTTTGCTTTAATTCTGCCCCTTAACTTGCTATTACTTAACCTCTACCCCCTCCTTATCCACAGATCCTTCCTTTGATTTTTCCCCCACAATCTTTGCTTCCTGATCTGCCCATCCCTCTCCTCGTCTCTTTTCTAGATTTTGGAGGGTGCTATACCCTTCATGATGTAGATGCAGTGTGATCTATTTAACCTATTCCCGATGTGAGTAGGTTTTCAGAATTATAAGCCTTTCTCAAACCTCTCTAATGCCTGTATTTTTCCTTTGCACCTCATTTATATAACATAATTATTATTTTTACCTTAACTTCCCCAATCTTCCTTTTAAGCTACCCTATTGTTGATGTCAATCTTAAACATATACTTCCCATATTAAAAAAAAAAAAAAAAAACCTATAACCCTGAAATTAGGAGGAACTGAGTTCAAATCTGGACATTTAAGACTTCCTAGCTATGTGACCCGGCAAGTCACTTAGGTATAAATTGCCTCAGGTGGGGGAAAAAAAAAAACTGTAATTTTGTCCATGTTGAGTTCTTTGAAAATGATCTTTGAAATTGGCTACTGTAAGTTCAATTTTCTATTAAGTTCAAGTTTGGTTGATAGAACATTCTGAAAATCTCAAAGATGACTGAATGTCCATTTTTTCTAATTCAGTATTACAAATAATTTTGCTGGAGATGATATTTTTGGCCATAGGCCTAGTTGTTCTGATTGTTGGTAGATATGCTTCCAGAAGCTGCAGTTTTTAATTGTGGCTGCTGATAAATCCTATACAATTATAATGGTAGCTTAGCTCTAGCATATTTGAATTAGTTTTTATTTTGTTTCTTTCAAAATTTTCTCTTTGATCTGGAAATTTTTGAAATTTGACAATAATATTGTGTGTTTTCATACACAAAGAATCTCTCTGAGGTGATGATCGATGGATTTCTTCTATTTCTATTTTCCCCTCAATGTTCTATCACCCCAGGACAATTTTCTTGGATTATTTCTTGTATTATTTTGTCAAGATTCTTTTTTAATCACAACTTTCAGGTAGTCCAATTACTCTTTTCTTTTGTCTTCTTGATCTGTTCTCTAGATCTGTCATTTTTTTTTATAAGATCTTTCACATTCTGTTCTACTTTTTCATTCTTTATATTGTTTTATTTCTTGGTCTCTCATAGCTTCACTGGTTTCATCTTATCCAATTCTAATTTTCAAAGAATTAGTTTCATCTTTGAGATTGTATCTCCTTTTCTAGCAAGTTAACTTTTTTTTTTTTTCATAATCTTGTTTTTCTGGTAGGTTTATTATTATTATTATTATTATTATTTAGTTTTTCTCAATGTCTCATTTGATTTTTAAATTCTTTTTTGAGTTCTCCTATAAATTCTCTCTGGGCAGAGAACCATTTCATGTTACTCTTTGGGGTGGAAGCTTTTTTTAAATTTAGTGTCTTCCTCTCTGAAGATGAACCTCAGCCTTCCCTATTCTCATAGTAAGTTTCTATGGTGAGTCTTTCTTCTTTACCAGTTCATCTTTTTTTTTAAATAAGAGGTATTAGTACAAGCACCTCAGACCCCCAACTCTTCAAGCAGTTGAGGAGAGGGGAAGAGAGGAGTAAGAGTTTCTGTGGTTTTTGCAGGAGGCTTCAGCCAAAACCAGTTAACCCCAGGACTCAAGACACTGGAAATGTCTGAGGAGCCAACCTGGAGGTATTTACACTTCATATGGGGACTTTCTTCAGATCTTCATGGCAAATTTGTTTTATTTGTAGGGGAAACCTGGAGAGCTTGTAACTTAACAATCTACAATCCCATCTTCCCAGAATTCTCCCCCCTTCATATGCTTTTGAACTTGGAAAAGTGACTTGTTCAAGCACAAGGTATAGAAAAAAAAATTATCTATCAAGAACAATAACACAAAGTTTGTACCATACAGGTACACTTGGTCCCAGAGACTTGGGAAAGCAGACCTCTCTTGTCATGACCAAAGCAGGGGGAATTTGTGAAGGTGGAAGCATGACAGTTGTGCTGGTTTGACTGATTTTTAAAAAAATTTTTATCTGTGTTATAATGGAAGCCTGAATATGTAAAGGAAAGAATTATTTACATTTTTTAAACATTTAATTTTAAATTTAATCATATAAAATGTGTTAGCAATGCAGTGATTTAAAAATACAAATGATACCCAATTTAATTCCTGTGCATTTATAATACTTTTAATAAATACTGGCCAAGCAGTTCCATTAACAGTAATATCAATAGATATTCCATTCCATTAAGGCACAGCAATTAAATTCATTTTTTTTTTTTTACTATCAGGATAATATAATTTATTTTCACCATTCCTTTTCAGCAGGGTAGTTCAATACTTGAATTCTAATTCAGAACAATACCACTGCAAAGAGATAAATTATACTGGAAAAAAAATGTGTCAGTTATATATTTGTAAATGATTGTTAATATAAAACAAGTAAAAATGTTTCCATAATGCATTTAAAGTAGGATTATATCTCCAAATTTAATTTATATACAACTATTCCAGGAACCCCCTACAGAAGGAAAGAGGATACAAGTAGAAATAAGATTTTTAAAAATTATGAATTAAAAAAAATATATATATAGTAATAGCAAGATTTGCTCATTAAAATACTAGAATTTTTAAAAGACAATGTGACAAATAGGTTTCATTATTTTTTAAAATTTTAGTTTGAAATTTTACAATACAGCCATTCAAAGATCTCATATGTAGCTAGGTGGCACAATGATAGAGCACCAGGCCAGGATTCAGGAAGGTTTAAATTCAAATTTAACTTCAGACACTGACCCTGGGCAATCATTTCACTCTGTTTCAGTTTTTTCATCTCAAAAATGAAATGGAAAAGGAAAAAAATAAACCATTCCAATAGTTTTGCCAAGAAAATCCCAAATGAGGTGACAAAAAAGTTGAACATGATGGAAATGAGTAAACAACATCCAGAGGTCTAGATCTAAGTATAGTTTATTCTGATACTTCTTTTAAAAAAGATACCTCATGAAGATATATAGATCCAAAATGAAAAAGTGTGCTGTTGGCTGAGCTTAATAAATAAGGATATTCGTTTTTCAATTTCATCTATCTTATGTAAAGGTTTCTGCTGAAAATTAGTTATTACTCTTGCAAACTATTCAGAAAATATTTTTATATTTTTAATAAACGAATTCTTAATCTACTGAAATTATTTTAGAAGTATTTTCTAAAGAAGTTAATTTTTGTTTTCAATGTAAGCATGTAGGCTTACTACAATTCTACTTAACTTATTTATTTATTTGTTTGTTTGTTTGTTTGTTTGTTTGTTTGTTTGCTGAGATGATTGGGATTAAGTGACTTGCCCAGGGTCACACAGATAGGAAGTGTGAAGTGTTAAGTATCTGAGGCCAGATTTGAACTCAGGAACTCCTGACTTCCAGGCTCTATCCACTGCGCCACCTAGCTGCCCTCTCTACTTAACAATTTTACTTCATTTGGGGCAACAAAAGCCTATGTCTTCATTTTGAAATGTATGTTAAAGATGGGTTCTGCTCTGGGGGTGATTAGAGGTGCCCCAAATTTAACGTTTTTCATGCTACTGTTTTTAAAGCTAGTTAGTTCTGGGGGTCTCTTTAAGTTTTAATTCTTCAAAGATGGTTGATCTAAAGGGAGGGGTGGGTCACAGCTATTCTGGCCTGTATTCTGGTCTGTGAGTGACCACAAATACTCTTCTCTCTGCCCTGGAACTACAACCAGGGTTCCTATACTTTTGTGGCCATGAGACTTAATGAGTTTATGTTCTTATGTATCCTGGGATTTAGACTTGGAACTGATTATGGGCAATATAAGGGTCTCACACCAAAGCAAAGAGTCTCTTGTAATTTCCTTCCAACCAACTGTCTGACTCTTACCCTTGTACCTTTTTTTTCTCCCTCCCCCCAACTTTTCTGGGCTAAAGCTATGGAAGATTCTTTCAGTGTTTCAATCATTTCCCATGGCCTGCATAGGGCTCCACTCTCACCTGAGTGAGAGAGAGCTTGATTGCTAAGTTGTCTTGGGCTGGAAAATTGTTTCACCCTGATCTTTTGTTCTGCCAGAATTCATTTTAAAGTATTGTTGTAAAGTTGCTTGGAAGGAAATTTCAGAGGACTCAGATGAGCCCCTGCTTTACTTTGCCATCTTAGCTCCACCCCCAACCACTTTAAAAAAAAGAAAAAGAAATATAATCAAAATGAATGTTAGGACTTCCTAAGTATAATTTCTATCATATGCTAGGATCAAAAATATGTTTCTTTTTTTGGTGGGGATACATAGCTTAAATACTAAAGTAGTTATACAAGTAATGTTTAGAAATGTATTCATGTCCAATGAAGCCACGAAATTAAGAAGCAGTATAGAATGATGAAGAGAAATAGTATCAGTTAAGAATAGCTGGGTTCTCGTAGCTGGCCATGTGACCCTGAATAAGTCACTTCACTTCTCAATATTTCCAAGAAACACTTAGAATTATAGATTGCTGAACACTTATGGATCTGCATTGATTGTGGGAGTAATTTGCCAGGAGCGCCTATATTAATAAAGCCACAAGTCTTCTCCCTCCCTACCCCACCCCCCAAAAGAAATCAGCATAGAAAATAATTGGTTTCTTTTGAAACTGTGGCAAAAATATATGGAAGAGCATCTTTAGGTATTAAAGACTATGTATTCATCTTTTCAACAGGCTTAGTAAAATGTAGGCGAATTCAGATCTGACTGTGTGTTGTGGTTTCACTCCTTGTTATTCAATTACCAGCAAGTACCCTTTGATTAACTCAATTTTGTCTAGTGGATAGGATATTTGTGGCAGGAGACACTGAGACCATTCCAATTACTACAGGCCTAATTTCTATGGAAATATATCAAGGCAAAAAAATGAATATTTAATAAAATAGAGGATTTTGATAAGTTTATTTTGATTTTATTTTAAATTATTTATTTTTCTTTATCTCATTCCCTACTATTCCTAATAAGAAATACAAGGTCCATAACATGCTTTCTTTACTCCTCTGTTCCTAGCAACAGTTCATCAAGCCTTCAAAGAGGACACAAGTACTTTCTTCCCAACCACATAGCAAGAAGACACTTTTTTACATAAAACAGCATGAAATATAGAAACACTAAGCAGAGTTCTCTTTTTCCCTAGGAAAAGAAGATTATAGTTTTCAATGAAAACACATGAAGCATCTATTTATAAAGGATCACAGTTTAAAGGCAGAAAAAACATCAGGTAATTTAGTCCAAACCCCAAATATTTTAAAGATAAGAAAACAAAAAGCCAGGGCAGTGAAGCAACTAGGTCAAGACCAAGATTTGAACCCAACTCCTCTAATACCCAATCCAGTACCATTTTCATAAAACTACATTCTATTATGTATATTCTATTTCTAGTATTTTATCTGTTATTTCAACAGCAATGGACATTTCTATTTTAAATTCTGAGTCATGGAAAATAAAGTTAAAGGCATGTGAACATCCTCAATGGTTCCAAGCAAGACTATGGTCTAATCTTTCAATGAGGCTGATGGAGAACACTGCCACAGTTAGAAATATATCAAGAGTTTGTAAAGGAATTTAAGTACAATAAAAGAAAATATGGTATAATCTTGAAAAGTTTTATTCCTAATTACCCCAAACCTAAAAAAAAAATTTCTCTCAACTAAAAGTTTCACTTACTGCACTTTCAAGTATACATTTTCTTGTATTTTCATACTGTATTGTTCTCTATCTTTTAAAAGATAGGTGGCCTGTAGCCAATGAATTCCTACAAAGTGTAACTGAGAAGAGACTATTGTACGGTAAGGTACTGAAGCAGAAAACTGGATATGGATTGTTGGCTGTACCTTTTCCAACATGTTTTGCATGATTGGCAGAATTTTAGACATTAGCAACAAAGAGTAATGAGACCTACAGGTGTTTATTAGTCAATGTTGCACAAGAGGAATTCCAAACCAGGAAGCTTTGAAGATCAGGAATGTATAGAGGCAATCTTCAACTTCTGAAAGTGAGTAGTTTTCCAAAAGTAAATCCTTAAGTCATTTTGGATTCTGAATGCACTTTCCCAAAATGTTGTAACGCTAACCAAGGTTCCAAAGCCAGTCTGCAAAACTCATAAGGTATAATCTTTGAAAACACATATATTAAGCAACACTATTAACTAGACTTCAGTATTAATACTTAAAGGGCTGTTAATTCAATTTATGTTGCAATAACAGGCAAAATATAGACAAAAGTGCAGAAGACTTAGTGAAGCAGATTTCAGTTCAACAAAAGAATTATTTAATGGACCTTTGCTATCCTGATAATTTAGAGGATTACACTGGGGGAGAAAAATGTAAAGTTCCTATCATTGGAAGTCTTTTTTTTTTTTAAATAGCTTTTTATTTACAAGATATATGCATGGGTAATTTTTCAACATCGACAATTGCGAAACCTTTTGTTCCAATTTTTCCCCTGCTTCCCCAAACCCCCTCCCCCAGAGGGGGGTCAACATTAGCATGTTGACCAATACATGCTAAATATGTTAAAGTTATGTTAAATACAATATATACATACATGTCCATATAGTTATTTTGCCATACAAAAAGAATCTAACTTTGAAATTGTATACAAATCAAAAATGCAGGCGGACAAAAATAGAGGGATTGGAAATTCTATGTAGTGGTTCATACTCATTTCCCAGAGTTCTTTCGCTGGGTGTAGCGGGTTCAATTCATTATTGCTCTATTGGAACTGATTTGGTTCATCTCATTGTTGAAGAGGGCCATGTCTATTCAATGGAAGTCTTCATTGGGAAGCTACTAGGGTTATTACTAAAAACTCACTTTTCTATAATTCTATTTCTATAGAAGGATAGAAGATAGAATAAATGTTATAGGTCTTTGTTTCTAAATAAGTCTAAAACCAAATAACTTTTAAAATGCTATCATTAAACAGTTCCCATTTATAACTATTTCTAAGAGAAAAATATATTCTGTTCTAAGGATATCACAAAATTATATTTCCTTTGAAACTGCCCTCTTCCTACCTTTTTGAGTCTTCTTAATTTTTACTTCCCCCTCCAAACACTCTCTGAACTAGTGACATTATTCTTGTCCTTACACATCTTCCTATTCTATGCCTTTCAAATGGCTCTCTGATACCTGGAATCTTTTCCTTCCTCCCCTGTTAAGGGACAGGTCAATTCTCCGTGAACCTCCACAGCTGTGGATCATAGCATCTAAAGGAGTTGCAGGGCAGCCTTTGCTGACACAGGTGTTGCAGACTGGAAATGAGATAAATTGGAGGCAGAGGGAAGAGGAGGGAGATCAGAAAATGAAATGGCCTCTCAGTCAGTGAAGTCAAAGAACAGCAACTGCCTCTCAATCTCCTTGTATCATCCATTCTACAGGTCTGGATTGGATCTCCAGCAGCCACTGTCAGGTGGCTCCTGTGTATTCCAATAGCTCCTGTGTATTCCAGCACTCCCTTTGCCTAATTCAATATTCAGCTCAAATACTACCTTCTGTATAGGTCCTTTCCTGAGCCCTGCTCCTTAATTCCTCTTCTTAGAGATGACCTTTCAGTAATTCTTTGTGTAGCTTGTATGAACATATTATTAAAATGTAAACTCCTTGAAGATAGGAACTATATTTTTGCTTTAAAAATTAAAAAAAATATATATTCCCAGTGCTCAGCATAGTGCCTGGTAAGAGTTAGTATAATAAATGCTTATGGACTAACTGAATAAGGTAGCACACCTAACCTGTACTTGGAAGTTAAGTATTTTATAAGATAAAAAATGAAAAAGTAGTAAATTTCAGAAAAAGAGTCACTTGTACAAAGGTGCAGAACTGGGAAATGGAATGTTATTTACAGCAGGAATATTTAGCTAAGTATTCACTCTGGGATGTTATTATAAGCTTCTAGGTGCTAAGGCCTAGTCAGTCCCAGAGACATCAGCCAGCTGGTATTAAAAAGCAATGTAATTCGTCAGAAAGGCCTGAAGAGACTTACATGAACTGATGCTGAGTGAAATGAGCAGGACCAGAAGATTATTATATACTTCAACAACAATACTATATGATGATCAGTTCTGATGGACGTGACCCTCTTCAACAATGAAATGAACCAAATCAGTTCCAATACAGCAGTAATGAACTGAACTAGCTACACCCAGTAAAAGAACTCTGAGAAATGACTATGAACCACTACATAGAATTCCCAATCCCTCTATTTTTGTCCACGTGCATTTTTTATTTCCTTCACAGGCTAATTGTACACTATTTCAAAGTCTGACTCTTTTTGTACAGCAAAATAACTGTTTGGATATGTATACATATATTGTATTTAACTTACACTTTAACATATTTAACATGCATTGGTCAACCTGCCATCTGGGGGAAGGGGTGGGATTAGGAGGGAAAAAGTTGGAACAAAAGTATCTGCAACGGTCAATGCTGAAAAATTACCTATGCATATATCTTGTAAATAAAAAGCTATAATAAAAAATAAATAAAAATAAATTTTAAAAAAGTTTTAAAAAGCAATGTAATTTGACATGTTCATTCTTAAAAGGCACCTTACTATTCAAACATAATACAATTAAAGTCACAAAGCTTATGGGAAAAGTGGGACTGGAGCACAATGCTTCAAAACTTCATCAGTGACATAAAAAAGAAAGGAGCCTAACAAAAACAGTACAATTTTATACATGTAAAGTGGTTTTAAAAAAATGATACAAGTAGTAGCTTTCCCCTGAAACTTGGCCTATGCCCTGGGTTGGCAAATGGCCCTTGAAAGTCCATGGAGATAAACAGTGGTGAGAATAAATTTGGACTAACCTTCCTTTGCCTGGCATACTAGAAGATACGCGATAAATGTGACAATTTATTTTTAAAAAGGCGAAAGTTTGTTTATGGTAGGCAGCAAACTGTCAATTAGTTAAGTGGCATATTTTTCTGCATTCTCATTGTGGAAACTACACACATGCAAACCAAAATTGGAATAATGCTCAAAATGTTTTCTAACATAACAATCATGTTGGAAGAAATTCATATTTTTCAAATAATCATTATAGCATAAATGACTGCATTAGTTAAGGGATAAGGTGAGGAAGGGGAATGAAACTTGGAAGTCATCATTTCCAGGTATTAATAAAATACTCAATAGATTTGACTTTAATTTTCAACAATTTTTAAACTAATTCTTCAACTTTTTTCAGGCTATTTTTTTTTAATCTTCCATAGTCCCTATAAAATATATTTGTTTTGTATGAAGCTGGTGACAGGAAATATTCCTCTCATCCTCCTCTTTTTTTTTTTCCCCCTCTACATTTACTTTTCACTGAAGAGCTCAGATTCTTCTATTATTCAAGCATCACCTCAATGCAGAAAATTAACTGTCTAGCCTTTTATGTGACTTCCAATGTCTATTTCCAACTTCTTAATATATATTTCCTCCTGAATATGCCACCTATACTTCAAATTCAAAATGTCTAAATCAAAATATTTTTCTCTACCCACAAAAAATAATTTTATTGATTTTCCTTCCTGTCAATGGCTCCATCATTTCTAAGCATGGCAATTCTAAATTTTAAAGAACAAATTTACTTCCCCTTTATTCCTGACATCCTATCAATACAAAGTCATACTGATTTTACCTTTGCAGTATGATCTTGTATTCAATTCTGTGATATCTATTTATAATATATCTGAATTATTAAATTGGTATTGTAATTAGCCTTTCTAATTCCATTTTCTTCTCTTTATGTTTGAACCAGCATAATACCAGCACAAGTTTTCTTAATCTTTTTTATGCTTGAACTAGTTACCATCTTTGATCTACTGACCTTTTCTTAAAATTACTTTTTAAAGGAATTTACAAAGGAAATGAATTATAGTGAAATAGTTATCAAAATAAAAAGTTTGAGATGCCAGTATTAAGAAACCCTGCTAAGCAATAAACAGGGAAAACATTTTTACAGTCAAAGGTTCTGATAAAGGCCTCATTTCCAAAATATATAGAGAATTGACTCTAATTTATAAGAAATCAGGCCACTTTCCAATTGATAAATGGTCAAAGGATATGAACAATTTTCAGAGGATGAAATTGAAACTATTTTTAGCCATATGAAAAGATGCTCCAAGTTATTATTAATCAGGGTAATGCAAATTAAGACAACCGAGATACCACTACACCCCTCTCAGATTGGCTGAGATGACAGGAAAAGATAATGCTGAATGTTGGAGGGAATGTGGGAAAACTGGGACACTGACACATTATTGGTGGAATTGTGAATACATACAGCCATTCTGGAGAGCAATTTGGAACTATGCTCAAAAAGTGATCAAACTGTGCATACCTTTTGATCCAGCAGTGTTTCTACTGGGCTTATATCCCAAAGAAATCTTAAAGAAGGAAAAAGGAGTTGCATATGTAAAAATGTTTGTGGCAGCCCTCTTTGTAGTGGCCAGAAATTGGAAACTGAGTGGATGCCTATTAATTGGAGAATGGCTGAATAAATTGTGATATATGAATGTTATGGAATATTATTGTTCTTTAAGAAATGATCAGTAGAATGATTTCAGGATTTCAGAAAGTCCTGGAGAGACTTACGTGAACTGATGTGTGTGTGTGTGTGTGTGTGTGAGAGAGAGAGTGAGAGAGAGAGAGAGAGAGAGAGAGAGAGAGAGAGAGAGAGAGAGAGATTGAGAGAGAGAGAGATTGAGAGATTATACTGGGTCATTAACTTCCTACAACACAGAGTTATCTTTGATCTTATTGTCAGGGACTAATCTAAAGGGTATGACATTGATTCAGATTGTTGTGAGGTTTGGGAAAGTAGAGGGAACAAGAAATGAATTCAATCTGAACTAATAATGATATCTAGTATGAGAAAAACACTGACAAAACATGATAACTGCATTCTCAGTCTCATTTTCTGAGGTGATATACTTTAGGAACGAGGTTCACAATATTAGTATTTCCGAAAGTATTTCTTTTAAAAATATCAGATATCATCTGTGGTTAAGAAAGATAGAAACAGGAAGTATGGTCAGTCAATTATCTTTGCAGCTTCCATGTGGGATTACTCAAATGTTCTAAGTATACAAGGATTCGGGTTCCAGTTTTACCATGTAATAAGGGCAAATTCATTTCCCTAGAGTGTGCTTGAGAGTTTTCTTCTCTAAAAGGGAGTATTGGGTCTTAACTTTCTAAGGTCCTAAAATTTTATGGTTTTCTATCAACACAATAACTCTCTAAAGAGAAGCCAGTACCTTCAGAGCTTCATACTTTGTGTTATCATAGTTTATGAGATCTTTCATTCTATGCCATAAACATTCTCTTTTCCCCAAGTAGCTATTTTGTCATCTACCATCTTTCTCCCAGACTTTCAAATCATAGGGGAATTCAATCTATTCAGTTTTGGCAACCATTCCCCAAAAGTTCCAGCATGATTTGAGATATTGAGAAGTTTAAAGACCTATCTAAAATGGGACTTGAACCCAGGTCACCCTGGCTCCAAATCTAGAGCTCCAGATCCATCTACTGTAACTATTATGTCTTTCCTGAGTAATGTAACTGCTACATCCCAATTCCCCCCTTATTTAAAAAGAAAAAAAAAGAAAAGAAAAAAAAGGTCGGCTATTTAGACGACTTTCTATGTTTGTAATTGTTAAAAATAGCATTTTTACATATAAATTTCTACTGAAAATGTACTGATAACACTGGGGTAGGAAACAAAGACTGTTTCTGGTCCCAGGTCTGCCACTGATGAGCAGTGTGATGTCAGGCAATTCATAACCTCTATGAATCTCAGAATCCTTAGCTATAAAATGAAAATGGATGAGACAATCTCATAAGTCCTAGAGAGGTATAAAGTTCCATTATTCTTAAAAGGTGCAATCCTAAATAACTTTCAAAGTTTAAACACACAAAAACATGCTGAAAAAAACTTTTAAAAGGAAACCTAAAAGCCTTTTTAGTAACTTTGAAATAGCTAAATAAGAAATAAAAAAACACAAAATGCTGAGCTTTGCAGTATTACATTGGTTCAAAAACTCAAACTTTATTTTACAGAGACTAATAAGATTTCTTGTTAGCTTACTGCCTCTGACAAAATCCAGGCCCCTCCAAATGTGCAAATGATGTAGGAGGCACTTTTAAGGGAAAAGATATTTACTTAAAAGTTCTAACCTCAGTTACATATCAGAAAGAAAATATCTCCCATCTTAGCTTACTGTACTTTTAAAAAGAGATAGTTTTAACTATTTGACAGCAAGCATGTATCTTATTTAATTTTTTTATCTTCAGCATAATTTATAGCAACCTAATAGACAGTCACAATAACCTTAAATGTCTGTTAAGTATCTGAAAGCAAAATTTCTCTACCACAGTAGAGAATTTCATTATTTCATTATTAAACACAATTTCATTATTAAACAGCTATGAATTAAAAATTAACAATTATTAACTTTCTAACGTAAAATTCATCTGGTACACGTTTAGAAAATATTTCAAGTTTTTGTACAATACCTGTAAGATCTTCTGGATCTGTTACAACAATATGGGCATTTAATTCCTGCAGTTTATGATGTAATTCTTCTAATTTTTTATTTGATTTTTTCAAAATATTGTCCACATATGCCAAATTTTTTTTATCTGTTGTGACCTTCCTGAGATTTTCAGCTCCTTCTTTTATTTTCAGTTCTTTCCTTATTTCTCTTTTGATACGATCCTTGATATCATCCAATTTCTGTTGCACCATTGTGTCTGAAAAGTCTAATTTTTGGCCAGTGCTCACATTTTCAGGAAGGAGAAGGCTTCGAGCATCCCCCTATAGGAAAAACAAAGCATTAGCATTAATTAATTATCCAGCATAATACACAGCATATATAATATCAGGTCTTCCACCCAGATTGGTCCTAAATTAAATATAACATAAGATATTTATATTTATTTGCCTATATTATACCTAAAGTAAAATCAAGATTCATATAACTATTTACCAAAGAAAAAAATTGCACTTGACAAAATTTTTTAAATCAGTGACTTTCTTTTAATACCATTAGATAAGTGAATTAAGTGTATTATGTGGAAGAGGGAGGGGATTTTAGGCTTTCAATTACAAATTCTTAATTTGTAATTGAGGTGTGATTTCCAAGGATTTAAAGTACAAAATACTTAAGGTAAATACATCTACAGAAAGGTTTTAATGAATAATAAAGCTATAAAATCTATCAATGGTTTAAATGGTCACTTCCTAGAAATTTCCAAATGAGGACAACAAGGACTCTAGCCATTCTCCTTATCCTCTTTCCCCTGGCACTCAGAATTTGTATCTAGTGTCCTGGTTTCTGAAAAGGGAACTTTTGATAGATCTGACCTAGAACCATGTTTCAATACCAGTTCCAGGTCATTTCTAAGCCATGACACTTTTTAAGTGCTACCCATCCTTCTCCCTACTATTAACTCCCCTTTATCAGTTGAATATAAGCCCTGAGGACAGGGGTTAACTTGCTTTTATTTATAGCCATATCCTCAATATTAGCACAGTTATTGGCCCAAAAAACCATACTACATGCTTTTTGATTCATTCATTAACATTTTTTAAAGTACATAATAATTCAGAATAAGCAAAAACCAGAAACAATCAAAAACAATAGGCTAATGTTTGATATACCTAAAAACAAATTGAAAGCAGAACTCTATTCAACAAGAAATCTAAGCCAGTGTCTTAACACCTACACCACATAATTTTAAGTTCCAAATAAATACATAAAAAGATAATTAAAAAGAAAAGAAGCATATAACTGAAGAGGATTTTTACTCAAACTAAGGGACAGGGGTAATAATAGAGAACACAGAATTTTGATATAAAATATTAAAATTTTTTGCAAAAACAAAATTGATATTACTAGACTAAAGGATAGTGGAATGGGGGAAAATACTTGGAGAAATTGTTCCTAATAAAAATCTAGTATTCAAGATATATAAGAAACTGACTTATTTAAGCATGTAGTTTTTCTTTAAAAGATAAGTGGTTAGAGGTAACGAACAAGTTTTCAAAAGAAAAATGGCAAATTTTCAACAACCACATTAAAGATTATTAGAGAGGCGCTAGTGAGTTTTTACTTCACTCTTCCCCCATTCCCTAATGTCAAATATGACACAAAACTGAAATAGTAAATACTGAAAGTACTGTTGGAAGATGGATTGATAGCTAACTACTTTGGAAAAGTTCTTTACAAATATGCAAGAAAAGTCATTAAGCTGAAAGGGGGAGAGGGGAATTTTCTATTCAATAGCATACTACTTGCTATACACTTATGAATATAAGGACAAAAAGGCCCCAGATACATTCAAATAGTGGAATTGTGGTAGCAAAAAAAAAACAAAAAGCAAACAGAAAATGTGGATGCTTATCATGTGCAATGGTTAAAATCAAACTGGCTTATGAATATCGTTGCATTGTAAAAATAAATTACCAATTAGAAATTCAGAGAAATGCAAAGTCATATGATCTGATGCAAGGTAAAGTTAGAACAACAATTGCCACAATAACTACAATAGCACATAGGAAAATAATACTAAAACAAAACCAAACTTTGAGAGACTATAATATATCAATCTTGGCCCCAGAAAACAGCATACCAGATAGCTAGTGCTGTACCTGGTGCCAAGATAGAGATATGTTCAAATTATGCCTCAGACACTTACTTAGCTATGTGATCCTGGTTAAGTCAACTTTCCTTCTCAGCCACAGTTTTTTCATCTGTAAAAAGCAGGAAAATAATAGCATCTACCTTCTAGGAAGGTTGTAAGAATCAAGAGAGATAATGTCTATGTAAAATGCCATGCAAACCTTATAAATGCTAGCTAATATTATTATGAAACCCATCTCCCTCTAGTTAATAAATAGGTACAGATGGTAGGTCAGAAATGTTACAAACATTATTAGATGTGGCTGCTGTGTTGGATGCTTCAGCTTACTGGTTTTTCTTTAAGGAAGATGCTCACTGGGAATTGGGAAGATCAAAACTGACATGCAAAAATTAAAGATTAATGAAAAAAACCTGACAGTTATTGACACCATTTTAAATATCTGAGTCAAATGATTGGGGATAATGTTTTTCTCCTAAGAAAAACTATAGATTAAAATAATAATAATAATAATAATCCTTTAAATAAACACTTCTCTATTTCAGTATATTTTATTATGGACAATAATAAACTATATAGACTTCCTAAACTTGAGTAGTGTCTAAAATTCATATTGGTAATATAATTAGTTACAAGTTTAAAATTTTAATCTACTCATTTATAATAGCTCTTAAGCAGGGAAGAGTGTAGCCTGTAGTTAACTTTAAACAGAGTTAGTTAACTACAAAACAGACTATGATTCTTTAATTCTTTACCTTTTAAAATTACACCCATCAGTCTGAAACGAGAGTAGCTAAACATATTCCCCTTACTCACCTCTATCCCCTGCAAATATCACCCAAACAGCATTCCCACCACCAGAGTGAATCACCCCCACATTAAAGAAATGTATTTGGATGTATTTGGAATCAAGATGGTCTCATTTGAGTTCCTGAGAACAATTAGCTGTGTGGTGTTGGACAAGTCATTTAGCTAATCTCTTCAAGACTCAGTTAAAGGCCTGTAAAATATAAAGGTTGGACTTGATGATACCTACTTTAAAAAAAGAAAATTTTGTTTTGGCAAAGGCAATTGGGGTTAAGGGACTTGCCCAGAGTCACACACTTGGCATCAAGTACCTGGGGCCACATTCCAACTCAGGTCCTTTTGACTCCAAAGATGGTGCTCTATCCACTATAAAGCTACCTAGCTACACCTAGATGATCTCTTATGTTCCTTCTGACTCATAATATTCAAGGACCTCATCAAATATGTAACCCTACACCTAGCAGCTCACAAGTCTCAAGTCTTCTTAATCTTGAATTTATTCCTTCTATTCTAGTCAAGCTAATCTATTGCCTGCTGCTTCACAACTCATAAATTTTTATAACTGCTGTTCTCAGTAAATGACAGAGCTAAAATTCGAACTCAGGTCTTTGTGATCCCAAATTCAGCATTCTATTATTTATAATGCCACACTGTCTCCTTTCTGCTTATAAAATTTTTCCTTGTGTCTTGCAATTTCTGTCATATCTACATCCCACACCTCCCTGGACACAAGAATCAAAAATCACTTCCAGAGTATACTTTTAATTATTGTTAATCAGTTAATCACTTTAATTAGTTATAGGGAAGTGTACTCAAAGGTGATTTTGATTATTATTGTTAACAATGATTCTCATTTATGTAATACTTTCAAGTTTATAATCCAACAACACCATGAGGCAGGTAGCATTATTCTTATTTTACTGATGAGGAAAAAAGTTCAAAATACTATGATAAATTACTTGTTCAACATATCTAGGAAGTGTTAGAGACATGAATTAAAGGAGTTCAGAGAAAATAGAGCTGTCTGAGCCTATACAATCCAGCCTGTATTCAAAACTAGAAATCTATTAATATCTTATTGGGTAAAAAGACTCCAGAGAAGGGGAAGCAATCAATGATCACTCAAGGAAACCCAATTGACTTCTGGTCAACTCAATTTTATGAAGGTTTTCCTTACCTCAAATCTAAACTGTCTCTCTAAAAATTCACCAACTACTTCTATTTTTGCTCTCAGGAGATTCAGAAGAATAAATCTATTAAAATTTCCAGAAAAGAGCACTACAAATATTAAAAAAAAAAATCATGCCCACTCCTAAGTTTTCTCTTCTCCATGATAAAAATAGAGTTCTTCCAATTGATCTTTACATAACTGAATGGATAAATTACTGAAAAAGAAAGAGATGAAATTAAAAGCACAGTGGGAAGAGCTGGCCTGAATGAAAAGAGCCATCTCTTCACCTGACATTGGAAGAAAGAAGTAGAGGAGGGAATTTTCTATGTCAAAGGGTTTTAAGATGAAGCTTAGCTAGTGGCTTTAATTTTCACCAGTATATCAAGAAGCAAGGCCCTCAATTGAGAAAAGGGTAGGGAAGGAAGTTATGAGAGACTTAAAGAGTAAATTTTTAGTTTAGCTTTTGTGGAAAATTAAATAGGAAATCAATTAGGGAGAAGTAAAAGAACCATGTGGCTGCAATGAGACCAACTGAGATTATAACATATTGTAATATGTCTAATCAGCTCAATTTTGTGACCTACAAGGCAGTATGATTCAAAGAAAAAGCATTGGATTTGGAGGTAAAACACACAGATTCTAATCCTAGCTCAACCACTCTCTTTTCAGTGTTCAATTTAAGGTAAATTACATCACTCTCCTGATTCCAGATTCTTTATCTGTAAAATAATGGGGTTACACTAAAACATCTCTCAGATTCCTTCTGTTAACCTATGACTCTCTGTATGTGTACACACACACACACACACACACACACCCTACTTTTTTCAAACTGCTTACCATCACATTTACCATCACATATTACAAAATTAATTGTTTAAACTCAAAATACAAAGTCTTGTTTGTATTTTCAATTAAATTTCATCTTCTTAGATTCATCCCATTAGTTTAACATATCAAGAGCTTTTAATATCATTACTGTCGACCTATAGGTCACATGAACTAGAGGACTGGACATTTTCTTTAATCCCCATGAACTATCAAAATTCTCCACAATAGAAATCATTTGCCAAAGGTAATGCAAATTCAGCTGTCTTCACCAGTCTATGGAGACCAAAAAGAAAACCCAAAAGAAAACTCACTATTGATTTACAATATAACACACTCCATTTTGCATCCCTCTTTTCAGGGCTGAGGAAATCCTCTTTTCAGTTTGGGACAGTGTGTTGACCACACGCCATATGGCATGAGAGAGGGAAAAGAGAATGTAGCAACCCACCAAACCTGGGAAAAGCACAGCATCTAGCTGAGGTCAGAGGTGTCTACATGTTAATGAAGTTGGGGAAGGACCTCCGTTGGTGAATTATCCATCATAAGAGGAGGCTGAAACACTTTGAGATATAGCCCACAAGGAAATCATAATTAGAAGGGAAAGAATTAGAAAGAGAATAATAGGGAAAATGGGGAAAGTGATATGTGTGCTGAATTTTCTTCAAAGACCTTGAATATAAACAGATTAACAGGAAAAATGACATCACTAGAAGGAAATATGACTTCCAGATTTAATAAGTGAGTTCAAGGAATACTGCAAACCAAAGGAAAATGTTCCAACACTAAAGCAGAAGACCTTTGTAATTTTAGGAGAAGATGGAAATAGAACACACTATTCCAAAGAGGTTTAAAAAAAGAAATGAGAATTGTGAGAGAATAATTTGTCTTCCGTAGCAAAAATGATGAGCAAAATAGGAAAACATAATCTGCAATGGCAAGCCTCACAGGACAGGAGAGGGAGAGGGAGAGTAGCAAATAAAGACAGAGAGGTGAAGGACCATCTGAAAGAAAAGCAAAAAAAATAGCATTCCAAGAAAATAAGCTCATTAAGCAAATAAAACATACTCATCTGGAACCTAAGGATCACTTATAAGTCTCCCAGAAGAACACAACTAAAATAAAAACCTTTAACACCATAATGACAGGGGTGGGGGGACAGAAGAAAACATCCACAAACTTCTAAAAGTAGAAAATGCAAGTCCAATAGAAAAAATTAACAGATAACTTCCAGGATGGATGGATGGATAACATAACATAACATAACATAACATAACATAACATAACATAACATAACATAACATAACATAACATAACATAACATAACATAACATAACACCCCTAACACTGCAAACTCCAGAATACACATTGTCCTGTGGAATTTGACAATTCAATTCAGACACGCAGGACATAATAAGCTCTGCAAGCTAAAGAACTTCAAATATAAAGGAAAGAACTTTTGAATTATGCAAGACTATTCTGTACTCTCTAGAAAACATAAAAAGGAATAATATGTGTTTGGAAGAGCAATAGAGTTCAAGATACAGCCCAGGGTGATCTACCCTAAAAATCTGAGCTTAATTTGGGGGGTAAGAGGGGAGAAGAAAAAAGACACTAATAAAGATGAATTTGAAACATTTTTAGAAAGAGCAACAGAACTGAAAACATATTTGCTCCTCAAGCGTTCTAAATAACAGAAATGCTGAAAGAATTAATAAATGTAACAAACAAACAGCAGTAGAGTGACAAGAGTGATCAGTAAGAGTCTTTCTTTTTAAATATACACAAGGAGATAGATAAAAGGAGAGATCTGGGAGAGGGAAAAGTGAAGGGGCAGATGAAGCATTATGGACAAAAACTATTAACACACTGTCTACAAGTGAATCAATGCTTTTTTTTTTTTTTTTTTTTGAGACTATAATACGGGAGGGTACACAAAAAAGGAGGGGAGGAAGTAGGGAAAAAGAGGAATGTGGGATACACGCGAGTCAAATCAAGAGCTAACAATGAGGAGATGTGGACCTCTTGTCTCAGAAAGAAAAGAGCTCACAAGGGGATGGGTAAGAGATGGGAATGAAAAAGAAGGGGAAGGAAAGCTTTACTTTGAAGAGAGGAAGGGTTCCCCTGATGAATGCTCTTATGGATGAAGAGAGATAAAGACCTTACACTAGATGGGGTATGGCAGTTTAGGTATCTGAAGTCTACTTAGCTGACATGGGAATATACAGGGAGTTGGTTGGAATCTCTTGGGGCCAACTGGCATATGGAGAAGTGGGGGAGCATGGACACAGGGACATTTTGAGGCAAATGTGGAAAATAAAAGGTTATATATGGAGAGGGAATAGATTAGTGGTAGATGAAATGATCAAGGACCCTGTAGTGAAGGGACTCAGCCAAGGGGCAGGGTCTTCTTTAGATACCTGCAATAATTGGCATTGTTTTGAGAGTGACCGCAAAATGGAAAAGAATCCCTGAGGCAAGCACTACAAGGCAGTGGCAGACCATTCTGAGAGAGAAAAAAGCCATTTAGAATAGATCCTGAAATCTTTGATTGCATGAAGAATATATAGAAAAAAGAGCCATGATTCAGAAAGTGAGAGTCTAGAATAGAGAGGATAGATAAGGAATAGAATGAGAGAAATTCTTTTGGGAAAAGAGATACAATAAAATTGGATTTTAAAAAAATGATAAACAAGATTTGCTGAAAGAATGAAGAAGGGAAAATCTATTTGGTTAAGTGAAAGAAAAAAGGAAAAGGAAGAAATCTATAACCAGATAAAAAGGAGGAGACAAAAAGGAACTAATAAATGAAATATGAAAGGGAAAGGAATAACAAAGGTGAAGAGAAGAGAGTCAGTAGAAAAAGGCTACGTTAAGATTAAAATAAATGAAGAAACATAATAATGTATGTATGGGGGTGGGAAGAATCTTCATTTGGGGGAAATAACTCTCAATTTTAGAGATACATGGAGGAAATAAAATCTATTCGTTATTCTAAACGTGAATTGATTAAACAACCCAATAAAATGAAAATGTGATAAACTGGATAAGAAAACAAAACCCTACTATCTGTGGCTTACAAGAAACACATTTTCAAAAACAAAGACATACGCAGAATAAAACTGAAGAGGGATGGAAAAATGCATAATGCATCAAGAGAAGTAAAAAAAAAAAAGAAAGAAAAAAAAGCAGGAGTGCCAGTATGCTGACAAAGCAAAAACAAACACTCAAAAAATAAAAGAGGACAGACAAGGAAACTACATTATGTTGAATGAACCAAAAACAACAAACCAATTTATCAGTAATAAACTCATATGGTCCAAATTCCTTAACATCCAAATTCATAAAGGAAACATCTAAATTTCAAAATCAAACAGGAAAACAGGAAACAATAGACAGAAGACTTTAATATCACTATTGGTTTTGGCTAAATCTAATAGAAAGACAAACAAAATGAAAACACAATGAACTGAACAAATTTCTGGAGAAACTAAAGTCAAAAGTCTCATGGTATCCTCTGAGATAGCAAAAGAATACAAACATTTCTCTGCAACACATGAAACTTTTTCCAAAACAATAAATGACCATATGCTATTGCACAGGGATACTGCAAACAGATATAAAAAATAGTTAATATCCTTTACAGATAATTTTTTTTAAAAAGTTCATGAAAAGATATGCCATATAGAAACTTACTAAAAAAAAAACCCTTAAATAATGAGTGGGTCAAAGAACAAATCAAACAAACAATGAATGTAAAAGAAAATGAAAATGATGAAACAACATACCAAAATTTCTGGGATGCAGCTAAAGCAGTCCTCAGGGGGAAAATCATATCCTTACAAACATACATTAACAAAATAGAAAAAGAGAGAATTAATGAACTGAATAAACATTTGAAAAACTTAGAAAAATAAATAAGCAAACCTAAAATAAGCACAAAAGAAGAAATGTCAAAAATTAGGAGAAACAGATGAAGGAGGGATTAAAAACCCATAGAAGGGCTAAGTAAAGTTAAAAGCTAGTTCTTTGAAAAACCCTTAATGGGAATAAAAAGAGAAGAGAAAACCAAACTTAAAAAAAAAAAAAAAAAACACAGCAAAGAAGATAAAAAAATACAGCAAAACAGGAAGAAATAAAAAGAATGGTTGGAACATGTTATGCATAAGAATATACTAACTAAACTGAGAGAATAAAAAAAAGAGGAATACCTTTAAAAACATAAAATATCCAAACCACTTTAAGACAAGGAGTTCGAATAACTCAATTTCAAAAAAGGAACTAAATCTAGCTGTAAGGAGTTACCAAAGAAAAAAACTCTTGGTCCTGATGGATTCCCAGGAGAACCTTAGCAAACTTTTAAACAGCAATTAGCCTATAATTCATAAATTATTCTCAGAAATTGAGAAAGATAGCACCCTACCAGAATCCTTTTAGGAGACAAATAATAGTCTTACTACTTAGCTCTGGGGGAGGTAAATCATATAAAGAAAACTATAGACCAACAACTATAATGAACATTGATTCAAATTTTAAACAAAATCCTATCACACAGATTGTCACAATTCACTCAAGAAATCATTTGTGATGACCGCATATTTTAAAATCAGCCGGAGTCAGGAATTCAGGTTAAGGGAAAATCCTTGATCTTTATTCTTTGCGGAGGTGAAGGGGAAATGGCTATATGAAGTGAGAACAGTCACAAGACAACTCTCCCCAGCAGTGCCTCTGCTTCTCTCACTCTACCCACGAAATTGCCTCTACGTCATTTCCTATACAACCCATCAAAACTTGCACAGAGTGGGCGGGGCCATTCTTTCTCCAAGTATATATTAATAGAGTATTGTCCAATTGCTATTTAGCCTCACATGCTTGGGTCCTCAATGAATCAACTTGAGCTTCAGCCCATTACAATCATTCATTATGATCAAATGTAATTCAGGGATGCAAGAGTGGTCCAACATTAGGAAATCAGTCCACATAATCATCTTAAAAACCAAAACATGCAAAACTACATGATCATTATGATAGCTACAGAAAAAGCACTTGATAAACTCTCTTATGCTAAAACTACAAATAAGAGTGACTATAACAGAAAACACATCTAAAGAAAAACAAATCAAGCATGATAAGCAAAAGGAATACACTAGAACTTTTCCAATAAATGAGAGTAACATGAGATGTCCATTCTCTCCACTATTATTTAATATACTTCTGGGAATAGCATCATCACTAAAATAAAAGAAAAAATAATAGCATTATCACTATACAAAAAGATAAAAGAAATAAAGAGAGGTAAAGAAGAGATAAAATCATCTCTGCTGATATATGGGTTACTTGGAAAATGTTAGGAATTAGCAAAGATACGAATTAAGATGATAGCCTTGGCAAAGATGCAGATTACAAGATAAATTTTCAGAAATCAATAGTATTTACATGTAATAATAGTAAAATGCAAACAAAACAAAAAAAAATCATAGGAAGAGAAATCCCATTCCAATTAACTATAAAGTATATAAAATATCTGGGGATCAACCTCCCAAATTACTCAAAATACTTGTATAGATTCAAATATAGTGTTCCTTAAAGGAATAAAAAATGTAATTGGTTGGAGGAATATACAGTGCTTATGGACTTAGGACATACCAATATAATAAAAAATAACTCCCACCAAAATTAATTCATGTTTTTAATTTACAGCAATCAAAATACCAAGGGGATAAAATAAAGGATAAAACAATTATAACATTTATTTAAAAAAAAACAAAAGATTCAAAATGTCAATGAAAATAATGAAAAGGATGAAAAGAAAGTATTACTTCCAGACATCAAATCACTCACACACACATGCACATACACACACATAAAGCAGAAGACATCAAAACCATCTGGTATTAGTTTCAAAAACAGAGACAGACTATACAAAGGAGATTGAGAAATAACAAAACTCGATGTTTGATAAAAGCTGAAAATTACCTAGGAAAAACTCCCATTTGACAAAAACTGCTGGGAAAACAAGAAAGCCATCTGGATGAAGGTAGGCTTGGATTAACACTTTATACCATTTTCCATAATTTATTCTAAACATGTATTTATAAAAAATTCTGAAAGTAAATGGAACATATACCTCTCAGAGTTATAGATAGATGTATTCTTAACCAAATACTCAATAGAGGCAATTAGCAAAGCTAAAATAGACAACTGATTACTTTAAAATAAAAAGCTTCATAGACAACATTAATGCATAAAAGAAGAAGGGAAGGGCTCTACTCCTTTCCTTGCTCCCTCTACTAAATATGCAAAAGCTTCTGTTTAGATTGTGAACTCTTTAAACTTGCTTAGAGTTCCATATAAATTTCTGTAGTAATAAACCTAAGTTTTTTCCTTTAACATATTTTTGCTTATTAAGTTAATTATTTCCCAATTGCATGTAAAAATAATTTTTTGCAATTATGTAGAACATTTCCATATTAATCATTTTATATAAGACAAATAGAAAAAAAATGAAAGAAAGTGAAAAACAGCATGCTTTGGTTTGTATTCAAAAAATATCAGCTCTTTCTCTGGAGGCGGCTAGAATGCTTCATCATTAGTCGTTTGGAGTTGTCTTAGATCAATGTATTCTTAAAAAATAGCTAAGTCAATCACAATTCTTCATCAAACAATATTGCTGTCACTGTGTATAATGTTCTCCTAGTTCGGTTCACTTCACTGTCATCAGTACCCTGAATTCTTTCCAGGTTTTCCTGAAATCATCCCTGCTTGTCATTTTTATAATGCAATAGTATTCCATTACAATTACATACCACAACTTTAAACCTACCTTTTCCAAGTTTTGTGAAGTTGCAATTGCCTTTTGGCAGGCATATATTATGAATGAATGAAAAAAGCATTTGTTAAAATACTTAGCACAGTATTTAGCACAGTTCTAAGCATCAGAGATAACAAATAGAAAAGATATCCCTGTTCACATTCTCATAAGGAAGACAAGAGTTTAAGATGAAAAGGTTAAATGGTCTTTAGGATACAGTGGCTAAGTACATAGTAAAAGCTCTTCTTTAATGTCATTTCCTTTGAGAAAACAATTATTTGTTTCTGATGCTGAACCCTTTGACAGTGCCAAGAACTTTGGTGGCTAAAACTTCTTTTCATAGATCTTCAGCAATTATGGCTACAAACAGTAGCCAGGCCACTTCTCCACAACAGGGTTATTTCCTTGGATGATGGTTGAGATGAAGCAGGAGGTGATATCTTGCCTGTGGATGGTAGTGTGGGTCTTGGTGATAGGGAGGAAAGTAAAACCCTTCTCCACCTTTGATTAGGAAGTTCCTCCCTCAATGAAGGCTTCAAGAATGCTTTTTCTACTTCAGGGTACTTTCCTGCTTTGCCACAGTTGACTTGCTGCCTTATGACAACGGATTGCAAATGGTTGAGATGGCTGGTCCTTTTCTTCATGTAAGTTACATCCATAATGATAACTGCCAGTGCTAGTAGGAAATCAAGTCCAGTGGTTTGGAAGTACAGTTCCTTTTAGGTCTTCTATACTTATGTTCTTGTTTGTGACTAATGGTGGTGGTGATAGTGGGGATGAGAAAAGTTGGCCCATTTTCAACAGTGATTGCTTCACTCAATTTTGTTTTGAAAAGTCAAACTGGAGACAGGGACACCTGACTTTGGAGCTTTGCTATTCCAATGAATTTGTAACTCCAGTTCCTTCAATATATAATATATATTGCTATACTTAGACCTATATCTATTTCTCCACATGTTTATCAGCATAAACACACATAACATATATCTTCCATCTATATATCAGTCAGGAATTGTGCTATTCCATGATTTTCAGTTACAAAGTTGGGCCTTTTAATTGGAAAAGATAGAGCTTATCAGAAAAAATGAGCTATTTTGTTAAGGCAATACAGCTTACTTCTTTCCTTCAATCCAATTTAGGATCCATTCCCACTGTTTCTCCAAGATAAATATACTGATAAATCAACTTATGCCTATCTAAATACATAAAATAGAGCAGATATTGTTTATCCATGTTTTATTTTGTTTTTTTACTTCACACTTCTCAGATTGGCTAAGATGACAGGAAAAGATAATGATAAATGTAGAAGGGGATGTGGGAAAACTGGGATAGTAATTTATTGTTGGTGGAGTTGTGATCCAATCATTCTGGAGAGCAATGTGGAACTATGCATTTATTTTTTTCTATATAATTGGTTAGGCTGATTAAGGATCTTCTTAGGAAGATCTTCAATGAAAACAGTCAGTAATGTCACCCATAAACAGCAACATTTAGAGGGTCTCATCACCTACAGCAATGATATCAAAGTCAAATAGAAACATATATTGACTTGAAAACCATAGATACACACGCACAAATATATGTATAAATTTAGATGTACATAGGTGTTATACTGTATTTTTTATTCATTTTATTAAACCTTTCCCAATTCCATTTAATCTGATATCCTCAGTACTAGGATGGTCAGTGGGCCTCAAGTTTGACACCTTTGGGTCTATGGATATCTCTCATTTAGACTGAGCTACCAATCCTCCAAAAAGTTAACAAATACTTTGACAAGTACTAGTTTATTCAATTCATGCAGTGATATTAACAATCCAAAAGTTGAGGGAAATTGTCACATTCTTCAAAGAATTCGGTAGTTTTAATTTATGTATAGAAGTGTTAAAGAATTGGACTTAAAAACAAACCCCAACCCAAGCTGCTCTGTTTCAACAAATTTTTTTTAATATATATTTAATAGAAATCAATCCATTTCCCGAACTACCTACTGGATATTTTAGAAGGGGCATTCACCAAGTATCAAAAACTCATGTTCAGAAAAGAATTCATGTTATCTTTCCTCAACCTCTCCTATCTACCTTTTCTACTTTTACCAAAGGCACCAGTATTCTTCTAGTCACCCAGATTTAAAACTTTAGTCAACTACCTCAATACTTGCCAAACTGATTTTGCTTAGCATGGGTCTGATCAAATATATTACTCCCCTAACTCAAGGAGCATCCTTCTTGCCTTTAAGGCAAAATGTAAAATTCCTCTTTTGGGAACTTAAATTTCTTCACAACAAGATTCCCCTCACCTTTCCAGTTTGAGACCTTATTTCCCTCAATCACTCTGCAATTAAACCAAAATGGCTTTCTAGCTGATACTCACAAAACTCCCTCATCACTGTCATCTATGCCTTTGAGTAAAATATCCTCACACCAGAAATGTATTCCCTTCTCAGCTCTTGCCACTTGAAATCTTTAGTTTTCTTTCAAGGTTCAGCTCAAATGCAACATACTATCACAGACCGTTCTATTGCTATTAATTCCCTGTTACCCCAAATCATGGCCGATCTATCTCTGACACATATACGCACGCATGCATGCATATAACCTCTGAGATAATTGAGTTTAGTTCCATACTATAACAATAAAACTATTATTTCAATAAAGCAATACTTTTGGCCTTCTAGTGCATATAAAAGTTATGATGCATAATAAATAAATCTTTAAAAAAAACACCCCACTACATATTTTAATTAAGAATTACTTTATTGCTTAAAAAAAAAGACAAAAGACAAAAAAAAAAAAAAAATGCTGTCACCCAAGCCTTCAGTGAATTGAGTTGTGATTTTTCTGTTTGTTAGTGGAGAGTCTTGCCTCCATGTGTTTGGGGTGTTGACTGATTAGGATGGCTGTGACCATTTCTTAAAATAAAACAATAACACCCCATCAACTGACTCTTCCTCTTGACCATTTAGGGACCATCATAGATTATTAATTGGCCTAATTTCAATATTGTTAAGCCTCAGGAAACAACAGGTAAGGAGAATCCCTTGAAAGCAGAGTTTTTTTCTCCTTTTATTCTTAGTGTTCTAGAACATAATAATGCCTAGTAAGTACCTGCTAATTAACAACAAAAAGTACTATTGGAGTACTTATTACAGATTCCCTAGAATTTGTATTTATTGACCTAACCCTAGAGTGTAATTCTATCTCTGATTTCCCAGGCCCTGCATGCAGTAAATCCAAGGAACAGTATAAAATAAACCTGTTGGTAATATTCTATTTGTTTCAAAACACGTAACTACTTTTCAGTTGCTAAATAACAAAATCCCAACAAAGAACAAGTTCAAATGTCTAACTCCAGCTTTTAATTAACTATTTTTAGCATGTATGTATCTTCTACTGGCAACAAAACTATCTTCTCCTTGAAAGCAAGGTTCTCTTGGACACATTTCTTAGGTGAAGTGTCCTACCCATTAGTTAGTATCTATTTGTTTTTCAATTCTACAGTGAGGTGGCACAATGGGCAGAATACTGGATATGGAGTTCATAAGAACTCAGTCCAAATATGGTCTCAAATACTTATTAGCCATGTGTCCCTTGCCAAGTCACTTCTATTTGCCTCTGTTTCCTCAACCATAGAATGGGGATAATAACTACACCTATTTTATGAGATAATTAATAATTGTAAAGCACTTAGCACAGTACCCAACACATAACAGATACTACATAAATTTAGCTATATTTATAAAGCATATGCACAGAGTATAGCCAAGATTGGAAGGGAAACATAAAGTTGAGAAATAATTTTTACAGCCAGTGTTTCTGATAAAGGCCTCATTTATAAAATATATAGAAAACTGATTCAAATTTATAAGAATACAAGTCATTCCCCAATTGATAAATTCAAAGGATATGGAAATTTTAGATAAAAAAATTAAAGTCATTTATAGTCATATTAAAATATACTCTAAATCACTATTAGAGAAATGCAAATTAAGACCTCTCTGACATAGCAATTCACACTTCCCAGATTGGCTAAGATGACAGGAAAAGAAGATAAATTTTGGAGGAGGTGTTGAAAAATGGGGACACTAATGTACTGTTGGAGTTGTGAATTGATCCAACCATTAGGGAGAACAATTTGGAACTATGTTCAAAGGAGTATAAAACTATGCATACCCTTTCATTCAGCATTGTCACTACTGGGTCTATATCCCAAAGAGATCATAAAAGAGGGAAAAGTAACCACATGTGCAAAAATATTGTAGCAGCTCTTTTTGTAGTGGCAAGGAACTGAAAATTGAGTGCATACACATCAGTTGGGGAATGACCAAATAAGTTTTAGTATAAGAATATGGTATATAATTAAATACTGTTACTACTGCTCTATAAGAAAGGATGAGCAGGCTAATTTCAGAAAAGCCTGGAGAGACTTTCATGAAATGATGCTGAGTGAAATAAGAAGAACCAGGAGAACATTGTATACAACAGTAAGATTATGTGACGATAAGTTGTGATAGACTTAACTCTTCTCAACAATGAGGTAATTCAAGACAATTCCAATAGACTTGAGATGGGAAATGCTATCTATAACCAGAGAGGTTATATGTGGATCAACCATATATAACTAGAGAGGCTGAATGTGGATGAAAGTATAGTATTTTTCACCATCTTTTGTTTCTTTTCTTTCTTGTGGTTTTTGTCCCTTTTGGTCTGACTTTTCTTGCAGAACATGAGAAATATGGAAATAAGTTTTTAAAAGATTAAACATATTTAATCTAGATCAGATTGTTTGCTTTCTTGGGGAGGGGAGATAAGGGAAAGCCAGATAAGGGAGAAAAATTTGGACACAAAGTTGTACAAAAATGAATGCTGAAAACCATATATATATGGAAAAATAAAATACTATTGCTATTACATAATCTCTTCTCACCCATGAATCTCTCCTTTATCTTCTCCCCTCATCCTGCTTCTCTCTTTATCCCTTTCCCATTAATCTACACACCTTGTCCCACTGCCATAGCTCTACACACTCTTCTATATCCCCACCTTATTCTATTCCCTCCTCCCTTATTTCATTATAAATTATGGAGGGTTTATATCATTCACAGGGTGGGGGGAGGGGGGAAGGAGGGGCTGTGCATGCTCACGCGAGCGCTTATCTTGTGCATATGGCTCCCTATTTAATCCATTCCTGATATGAGAGAACTACCAACTTCCCTTCCCCATCTGTGTCAGTTCTTGCAAAGCAGAGCATTCACTTAGCAAAATTACTATTTTTACCTTTTCCTAGATGATTTTGCTTTTTAGAGTCAGATCATATTCAACTCTGCCACAATTTTTCTTTTAGACTAACCAATTATTCATATCAATCTTAGACATATCTTTTACATTTCCACATAAAAAAATAAACAGTTTGTTCTTATTAAAGTCTCTTGAGATTAGTCTTTTATGTTAACTGTCATGTGTTAAATTTTCTGAGTTCATATTTAAGACAGAAATCCTGAAAGATCTGCAAGTTAACTGAATGTCCATTTTTTCCCATTCAATATTATGCTTATTAATTTTGGTGGATATATTTTTGGCTTTGACTGTTGATATATAATATTCTAGGATCCATGATCTTTTATTGTAACTGCTGAAAAATCCTGCACAATTGCAGCTCCAGCATATTTGTTTGTTTCTTGTAAAATTTTCTCTTTGAATCTGAGGGTTTCAAAATTTAGCAATAACATTCTTATGTTTTTTTTTTTTTTCCATTTAGCAATAATGTTTCTATATTTTTTCCTTGCAGGATTGTCCTTCATTTTCTTTTTTTTACTTCAGCTGAAGCATAATAGATTCTGCTCCAGCCTTTTACCTTAAGGTACTCTGTATTAATCATTCTGCTTTATTGTAGGATTCTGACTTTTAATCCAATCTGCTATCTACTTCCATTTTACAGGAAAGTTCATCCCATTCTCATTCACAGTTAAAATTACTAACTTTATTTCCCATCTTCTTATTTTCCCTAAATTGTACATTTCTCCCTACTTTCCCCTTCTCTCCCTAGTATTTTGCTTCTGAACATCATCTCCTTCAAAGAGACCTCCCCTTTCATATACCTTTCCCTTTCTACTTCTGTTCTCCCTTCGATTAGCCTCCCCCTTTCCTTTCCCCTTTCCCCTCCTTATTTCCCTATAGGGCAAGACAAATTTCTCTGTGAAGCTAAATATGTCTAATATTCTCTCTGAGACAAATCTGATGAGAGTGAGATTCACACAATGCTCATCCCCCCTTCCTTTTTTCCCCTCAATTGTAATAGGTCTTTTTTTGCCTCTTCATGAGATGTAATTTCCCCTATTTTACCTCCATTTTCTTCCTCTTCTAGTACAATCCCCTTTCTACCTCTAGTTTCTTTTTTTATATTATCAAAATAAAATCAAATTATACTTGCATCCTCCAAGTATAACCACAACAGATACAATTCTCAAGAATTAAACATATCACCTTCCCATATAAGGATGTAACCTTTTTAACTTTTAAAAGAAACAATTTTTCTTTTCTTTCCTTTTTACCTTGTTATTATTGCTTCTCTGAAGTTCTGTATTTGAAGATCAAATTTTCTGTTCTGCTCTGGTCTTTTCATTAGAAATAAATGAAATTCACCTGTTTCACTGATTGTCCATCTTTTCCTCTGAAAGATAATGACCAATTTTGCCAAATAATTGATTCTTGTTTGCAATCCAAGCTTTTTTGCCTTTTTTGAGTATCAGATTCCAAGCTCTTCGATTCTTTAAAATGGAAGCTGCTACATCCTGGATAATCCTGATTGTGACTCCTCAATATCTGAATTGTTTCTTTCTGGCTGCTTGCAATATTTTATCCTTGATCTGAAAATTCTGAAATTTAATTATTATATTACTTGGAGTTTTCATTTTGGGGCCTCTTTTTGGGGGGCAATTGGTGAATTTTTCAGTGGCTATTTTATGCTCTGGTTTTAGAACATCCAGGGCAGTTTTCCTTGATGATTTGCTGAAAGATGATATCTAGGCTCTTTTTTCATCATAGTTTTCAGAGAGTCCAGTAATTCTTAGACTGTATCTCCTAGGTCTATTTTCCAGGTCAGTTGTTTTTCCAATGAGATATTTTATTAATTTTTAAATGAGTTGTTTTATTCATTGAATTTTTTTTTCCATTTCACAAATTCTTTTATTCCCCCAATTATTTGGTTTCTTTTTCAAATTATTTTGTAAGGACTTATATGTTTTTCCATTTCTTCAAATCTATTTTGTAAGGAATTTTCAGACAATTTCTGTGTTTCCTTTTCCAAACTCTTCTGCAATGTTATTTCCTTTCCCCATTTTTCTCTCTTTTAAGATCCATTCTGAATTCTTCCAACAAAGCCTTGTGAAACAAGGACCAACTCAAATCACCCTTTGGGGCTTCCTCTGGAGACGATTTATCTTTAATGTCCTCAGAGTTTGAGGTCTATTTTCCCTTTCTCTATAAAAGCTATCTATGATCAGAGTTCATTTTGCTCATTTTTTAAAAGTTGAGGAAAGGGGAGATTATCCCAAGCTTCCTCTACAGGAGACAATGGTTTTTCACTGCCCTGGGGTAGTCCTGTTGAATTCCTTCCTATGCTGGGAGGGTGTGAATGTCTCACAGTTAATCTGCTGATCCATGGCTTCTGAAGCAGGACAGAATAACCAATGCTGCTGTATTTTGGCTAAGAGTCTCCTGGCAAATTCGCAAATAGATGGCCACATCCGACTTCATCTCCACCCCTCCCCCCCCCCAGCCCCACCCCAGTCCATTTGAAAGAAACCTTTTCTGAAGTTCTTTTAAAATATCTTCTGCTGGAAATTTGTTACACTCTAAATATTTGTGGGTTCTGTCACTCCAAAACCAGTTCAGAGACTTGATCTAGTGTTGATCTGAGGGATGCCAGGAAGAGCTCAAATAAAGACCTGTCTACTCTCTGCCATCTTGGCTCTGTCCCCTTGTCCATTTTCAAAGATGACCAATGTTGGGGTAAAACAGTGGATAGTGGGTAATATCTTGATTTATACATAAAATGGATTCAAGTGAAGCAGAGTTGTCAGCTTCTTTTTTCCAGAGTCACTGAAGTCCAATAGCAGTACAAAAGTCAAGATGACTGGTGATGGCTTGGAATGCAGCAGATGATCTTGGCATCTTCTATGCTTGACCAAGCTCTAAAAGCTCCATAAAACCTGTCTTCACGACCTTCATGGCCTATGGAACAAATTCTTCTCATCCTCTTCTTCCACTGGGAAAAGTCTTTGCATGTTTTTGGTAGGCACCTCCTATCCCCCCAATTCACCTATAATTTGAGGTTAGAGGTTAGCCTGACGGTTTTACTGGGCTATGAATGTTGTTACAACATCTTGAAGCTGCAGGGGAGAACTGCTTGACAGGTAGACCCCAAAAGTGGTTGAGCAGCCCTGAAAAGTTCATCAGACTGCCAAAAGGTCCATGAAACTCAAGAAATAAAGAAATACTGTTTTAATAGCTCCTTCTAACCCTCTAAGATAAGCCCTATAATTTAAAAAAAAAAAAAAGACATTACAAGAAATTCATGTTAGTATAATAGGAAACTAGAGTATTCTTTAAAATCTTTATTAACATTTTAATATAAGAAGAATTCTAGGCACATATAATATTAGAAATTATATCAAATGTTTCAAGTCAGAAAATCCTATTTAAGGCCTAATTACTACATTGTAATCTTTAATTAAAAGGTTTCAGAAAACTTAAAAAGAATCTGAGAGGAAGAAAGGATCCTTAGAGATCAAGTCCAAGCAGAAGCTAACCAAGTTATGCAGTATCAATTACATGACATTATCTAGTCTCAGTCTGAAGACTCCAATAATGGGAAACCTATCACTATCTAAAACAGGCCATTCAGCTTTTGGAAATCTCTTTAATTCTTAGTAATTTTTTCTAAGAAAAAGTCTATTCTGCTTCTCTGAAATTTCCTCTTCCCTCCCTCATTGTTCATAAGTCTGACTTTTGGAAGTAAGAATTCATCTGATTTCTCTTCTACTGACATTAAGTCAAATATCTGAAAGTACTTATCCTACTCCTTTAAGTCTAGGACTCTTCTCCTGAACAAATTAATATGTATTTTCAACTCCTTCAAACAATCTTTTCATGGCATCATCTATAGTCTTCTCACTAGACCTATTCCTTCTGAACAAGCTCCAACTCATCCTATGTATGTTCTAAAATATGGCACCCAGAAGTGAACAGACCTAAACTCTTCCTATATTCTAAACACCATTCCTCCCTTAAAGCTTTATAGGACAGCATTAACTTTTTGGCCTTCCATGTCACATTACTGACTCTCATTGTATGTAGAAGAAATGTTTCTAGCCATAATTCACTCATACAGTACATGAATTAAAAAACAGCTATAAAATACAAAGATTGACATTTACATTTATCACTATTAAATTTTATTAAATTTGCCCCATACTAGCCTTAGATTATTGTGCTACTATCGGGGTAAGTGAAATACCACAATGGTATCATATCACAGTAATTCACAGATATTCAACTTGACCTTATACATGGTGAACAGAAAAAATGATATTCAAACAGATGATCAAGAGAAGTATAAAAAGGCAAACATGAAAGGAACTCATATATATTTATATGTGTGTGTGTCTATATATGTATGTATATATATGCATATATATAAAAAACTCATATAGTTAAATCTATACAGAGAGAATGAGAATGGGTTTGAATGTGAATTGATTATGCTGATCTCCCAAAAACTAAAATAAAATAAAGGAGGGAGAAAGAGAATACTTATTCCCTGGAAGTAGGGGAAAGGAGAGGTAGAATGGAGAAAGATAGAATGAAGAAAATTCCTCACCCAAGAAAGACATACATGAAGGAGATTTTATGGTAAAGGAGAAAACTGGGAGAGAGAGGAAGAGTAGGGATGACAGTCGATTCTTAAACTCTTCAATGTTATTGGAAATGATCCAAAAAGGAAAGAATATACATACATCCTCATTTGGATATAGACACATGAGGGGTGAGTCTAAAAGGGAAAGTGATTGAAAGACAGAGAGGGAGGGAGGGAGAATAATACACCATTAGTAAATATAACTAAGAGATAAGTTCAGCCATAAACCAGAAGCAGACAACAGAATGAATTAGAAACCAAAATCCAATAATATGTTGTTTACAAGAGCCATACACAGTTAAAATAAAGGGCTGGAACAAAATCTGCAGTAGACAAAACAGAAGCAAAAATAAATCTAATTAAGAGAGATAAGCAGAGAAAACTATTTTTTGCTAAAAAGGTACTACAGACAACATAGTATCAAAAAAATTTATAGTAAAATTTTCTACCAAAGGCTTAATTTCTTAAAATATATAAGGAACTAGGTAAAATCTATAAAAATAAAGACCTGTGCCCCAATTGATTAATAGTCAAAGGATACGAACAGACAATTTTTAGAAAAAACAATCAAAGCATTCTAAAGTCAAATGAAAAAAAAAAAAAAACGCTCTAAATTACTATTGATTAAAGAAATGAAAATTTAATCAACCCTAAAGTACCACCTCACACCTATGGTGGAGGGGATGAGGGAAATAGGTACACTGATAAAACTGCCCCAACCATTCTGAAGAGCAATTTTGAACTATGCCCAAAGAGCCATAAAGTTGTGCATACATTTTGACTCAGCAATGACACTACTAAGTCTATATACCCAAAGAAATCAAAGAAAAAGGAAAAAAGGGCTTATGTATAAAAAAGCAGCTCTTTTGTGGTAGCAAAGAATTGAATTGAAAACTAAGTAGATGCTCATCAACTGGGGAATGGTTGAACAAGTTGTGGTAAATTATTGTACTATACTACCATTGAGCAACAAGAAATGACAAATGGGGTAGTTTGTGAAAAATATGGCAAGACATATATGAACTGATGCTAAGTAAAGTGAGAAGAACCAGGAGATGATCTTAGAGAGCTTCTTAAATCTTTTTCCATTTGTAACCCCTTTTCATCCAAGAAATTTGTACATCACCCTAAGTATATAGGTATATAAAATAGGTATACAAATCAAATACTTACTGATAATAAGTCATAATTTTGCAATCCCCACAGTTTAAGAAGCTGGGGCACACAGCTTGCAATGATGATCAGCTGTGAAAGATTTGGGCACTCTGATCAATAAAATGATTCAAGATAATCCCAAAGTATTTGCTATGGAAAAATGTCATCGACCACCAAAGAAAGAACTGATAGACTCCAAGTACAAATTTATTCAAATATAATTTTCTTTTTTTTTTTTATAGTGGTGATGATATGGCTAATATAAAAAAGTTCTTTATGATTTCACATATATAATTGATGTCATATTGCTCGCCTTCTCATGAATGGGGGATTAGTGGGAGGGAGAGAGAATTTGGAACTTAAACTGTCAAAAGAATATTAAAATCAAATTAATTTTTTTGGAAAAAAAGACATCACTAGTGTATCTCTAAAAAGGAAAATTATTGTGAAGAACTAGTATAGCTTTGCCAGATAATTCTTATTTTAATCCTTTCCTTCCTATTTACCAAAACTAGTAGGTAAGAAAAATGTTGTAGGTATTGTTTAGATTTTAGCAAATTTTAACAAAAAAAATTTTTTTAAGTTTCTTTTCTTATCTTTTTTTGAAAAGATTGGAGAAAAATAGGTTATACTGGTTTCAAGATCATCTTATTAAAAGAAAGTGTCTGTTTGTCTCTCTCTCTCTTTTTGATCAGTGACCTGAATAATAGATGGCATATTTATCAAAATTTGCAGATGACAAAGATGGAAGTGCTATTTTTATACTCTGGATGACAGTGTTGGCCCAAAAAGATCTTGACTGGCATAATTTTATCTTGGATTTGGGAATGAATTTGAAAAACTGATCTTCCAAAGCCTAGGCAACATTCATTCACTCAAACATTTATTAAGTTAGCATTTATTAATATTTACTAAACATTACTATATACCAGACATTGTATTAAGCAATGGGGATACTTGTCCTCAAGGAATTCACTATCAAGTGCGGGACACGAAATGCAAACAAGTATATGCAAGCAAGATATTATAAAGAATAAGCTGAAGGTAGTCTTAAAGGAAAGACATTAAGAGTAAGTACTGGGAAAGGCTTTTTGCTGAAGGTGGGACATCAGCTGGAAGCCAGGAAAGCTTGAAGGTGGAGGTGAAGAAAAAAGTTGTAGACATTTTCCAATTCAATTCTCAGGGTTGAGAGATACAACATGATGTGGGAGGAATAGTAGGAAAGCCAGTGTCACTAAGCTGCATGCAGAAGGAAGTAAAAATTTTTTCATTAATATACAGTGTCTTTTCTTGGGAACTATGTTCTAGCAAAGAAATGAGAAAAATGCAGGTAACTATACACTAGAAAGTCATTAAAGAGATGCAAAACAGTACTGTAAAAACTAAGGATTTAAATCATTACCAATCAAGGAAGGTTTCATGAAAGAGATGACATTGGTTTAGAAAGGAATTCAAAATCAGAAGGAGAAAGAATTCTCTACTATCAGACTGTTACTCTTGACATGAGAATTGTTTTTTGGGATACTTATCATGTCCCCAACTGACGAAACTCTACAAACTTCCATTAGTAGCTCATTTTGCTTCCTTTCAAATGCCTTTAGTTGCCCTGCAAACATTCATACTAACATGAGCACTAAATATAGAAAAGATTTAAGTCACCCAATAAAACACAGAAAGGATTCAGAGTCAAGTCCACAGACAGTCAAGGAGAAAAAAAAATTCTCTCCTATTTACTATAGGATCTTTACAGTTCTTCTGATTGTATTTGTCACTTGTGAAGTTTGAAGTTTCCAAGAGTGCTGTCTTTTCTCACATTGATACCCACAGACTCCATATTTCAACTCTGTCCTAGACCTACTACAGTGCTCATGGCTTGGAGTATTAGAGAATGTCAACATCTGGGTTTGCTCTTTCATGTCATGGCTTTGTGCCACTTGTTCCTCAGTTCCCTGATGTGTTTCTTCCAGTATCAGCTCTCCATCTTCCTGCTGTTTCAGTGTCCCCATATGGCACAGACTTCTTTCCTCTAGGGGCTTCAGAAATCTAGCAATGGAGGTCTCCCTCCATGTCCAAAATTAATTTGGTATCTCATTTTGCTCTGGTTCCCATCTGTCTCTGTTTTCCATGGCCTACTGTGTCCTTAGTGGAAAGTAGCTTCCCTCTTATGCATATATCCCATTGAACAAAAAGAAAAGAAGCTTACCTAATTCCTCTTGATGTGAATTTATATATGGAAAGTAGGAGGAGTAAGAAGGAAGATATTCAATTTGAAGGCATGCTAGAGTCCTGCAGCCAAATGGGAAATGAAGAGGTGACTACCCTATACTCCTGCCTTAAACAGAAATTGTAAGAGTAGTTTCCAATACCCACCATCAATCATCTCTGATCGAGGGGAGAGAGAGTGATCCAATGAGCAAGGGATCCTAAGAAGGTATGTGTTTCAGAGCTGATGTGATCTTGCAGTTTCTAGAAAAACTTCAAACCTAAAAAATGTGAACAAAGGCTTGGCTGTACTTTCGGTGCACACTACCAGTATAGTATGGCTGGAGCACAAAAGACATGTAAGTAATATAAGAAGGGGTAGAGTAGTAACAGATTGTGCAGAGTTTTGGATGTCAGGCAAAAGAGCTTGAACTTTATTTAATGTAGTCAACAGGAAGCTACGGAAGATTTTGAGGAGTGACCATTACCAGATTCAGACAAAAGAAGCTTATTTTGGCAGTAGTATAAAGAACAAATTGGAAGAAATAAAGAATGTAAGTGAAGAGACCTATTAGAAGATCAAATGAGAAAATATAAAGGGCATTACATACTTTAAAGAGTTATGTATCATGTCATGTATCATTATTAGATTTCAATAGGACCTAAATTAAGAGACTTTGGAAATAAAGAGAAGAATGTCAAAGAGGTGAAATAGACAGGAATTGATTGTATATGAACAGTTAGAGAGGGAAAAAAGTCAAGTAAAAAGTCTAAGATTACAAAACGTAGAAGATAAGATGGTAAAGTGGTATCACTGGCAGAATAACTGAGCCACCTGGGGTTTAGGTGGGGAATCCTAACTTCAGAAGTTGAAGACTAGGGCTTGTCTCACACCATTCTGCAGAGAAATGGTAGAATGCGGAATAAGGTATTCATTACACCAAAGTGTAATTTATATCTGTTATATTTGTTAAAATTATATTTATTATTTGTTAAAATATTTGTTATATTTGTTAAAAGAGGGCTTCTTTGGAATGGAAGGGGAAAAGGATTCAGAGAGTTAAGAGAAAAAAAGTAAAGAAAATCACAACAAAAAGTTCAGATAGGAAGTTTTAGTTCAAGCCCTTAAAATTTCCTTTTTTCATGTTTACAAATTGGATGTAGATCTCCATTTTCTTTAAAGCAAAAATTCCTAAGCTCTGTCCCAGGAGTTTATGAACTATCATAGGGAAAAAAAAAAAAATGTATTTTTGTTTTTACTAGTTCTTAGGTTTTCTTTGTAATTTATGTATTTTTTATTCTGTGCATCTAAAAACATTATACAGAAAAAGGGTTGAGAGGATTCATTTGTCAAACTCCCAAATGGTTTTATGTCACACACACACAAAAAAAGGTCAAGAATAACAACCCTTGCTCTGAAGAGTAATACATCATTTAACATTCTAAAATCATCCACTGCAAAGGAAAAAAATTAGAGAAATTAATTATCTATCTTCTTTATACCAAATCTCATTATTCTTTCAAATGAATGAACTTCTTCAATGTACATGTCACAATATAGCCAAAGACGGAAACTACATCAATGTCAAGTATACCTGTGCATGACTGGTTAAAAATCTGATAAAAACAGTAAAACAGATAGCAGTTGAGAAGACTCTTAATTTAAGATCATAATAATTTTCTAGGCTCTTTAAAAGCAGCAACTCTTCTTTTTATCCTTGAATTCCTAGTGCTTTGCATACTGTGGGTATTTGTTAAATTCTGTAGTTTAAAGATATAAATTAATATGTATGATTAAAAGCACATTAGAATTCCATTTGATTCTGACAAATGTAAAAGTTTCAAAATGACATCATCTGTGGGCTAGAATGTTTCTGTTATTTAACTAATCTATTTTTAGCCAAGCAAAACTCTACTGCAAGATATGAAAATACACATTCCACTCTAATTAAACCACTATGTTTGGCAGACAAATATCCTGAATACATCAATGTGTTAATATGTATGTGATAAAACTATCATTAATATTTTATGAAGTAATTATCTAAATTCCAAATAAAAGCTAATTTCTAGTACAATCACTGTTTAACATTTTCTAAGAAAGTATAACCATACTATTAGTAGCATACTTCTAACAAGCTCGGTAAAGTTAAGAAAAAATATTAGGTTTAAAAAAACAGTATAGACAGCCATTTATTATTAAAGAACCTATATTCTTTACTTTAAAAGATGTTTATTTCCCAACTGGCCATATCCCCAGAACAATGAAGAAAAATTAATAGGTCCGGTCCGCCCGCCTCCCCCCCCCCCCATTTACATTCTAAAATCACAAGACAAGCTGATTTCTGTTTATTTTAACAAATGTCAGGGAATATTAGAGTAGGACATAAGAGGGGAGAATTCTTGGTGCATAAGCTATCCTCTATCCTAGAAATATCTCCTTAATTTTGATTTCCAGATGGCCCTATTAACTGGGCCTATGACATGGTCAAGAGTTGTTTTTTGTTGTTGGTGGTGGTGTTGTTGTTGCTTTAAACAATGACTACTCCATCAGAGAGAAACTTCCATCACTGAAATGGCAAAATTTGTTAAAAAAGAGTAGACAGGACTTTGCCTGAACTCTGTAGCCCTGTAGAGGAAGCTCAGGACAATCTCCCCACTGCCCTACCTCAATCTTAAAAATGAGGGGAAAAAGCAAAAAGAACCGTGATCATAAAAAGTTCTTAAAGAAACAGGAAAGAACAGAACTCCAACTCTGAGGGCCCTAAAGGCAAAAGATCTCCAGATGAAGTTTCAAAGGGGGATAAGAACTGGTCTCCAGCTCAAAATACTCTCTTGGAAGAATTCAAAAAGGATTTTAAAAGAAGAAAAATGTGGAAAGGAAATGAGAGCTTTGCAAGAGAGTTTGGAAAAGGAACAAATTAACTAGAAAAAAAAAAACACAACTCCTTAAAAAATAATTTGGTGAAATGGAAAAAATATATATAATGAAGAAAAGTTACTTTTTTAAAAATCGGTGAAATAAAAAAAGAAAACAACTTGAAAAATAGAACTGGTGAAATGGGGAAAAAAAGTACAATGAATAAAAAATAATTTTGTCTTTTGAGTTTGAAAAGATTAACAGAAATAACAATAATAATAGCAGCTAACATTTGCGTCAGGCACTCTGATAATAACTACTTTACCATTATTATTATTATAAGCACTGAGAAAGAGGTACTATTGTCATCATCCTCATTTTACAGATGAGGAAACTACAGCAAATATAGATTAAGTGATTTGCTCAAGGTCACAGCTAGTAAATGGCTAAAACTGGATTTGAACTCTGTCACTTACAGGATCACTAAATTAAAAAGAGAATACTGTGTTTAGTTTACCTCAATTTTTGCAGAAACAAATACTTAAAAAAAATTTTTGATAGGTTTCCAGGAATCCCTGTGACCCTGTGCTAACTTTAACATTTTTTATTAACCACTCGGATAAAAGGTATAAATGATTCCTAATCAAATTTTCTGGTAATATAAAGTGAGGAGGGAAAGTTAACACAGTGGAAAATGGTCAGGATACAAAAATTTCTTGACTAGAACATTAATTTGAATCTAATAGGAGGAAATTAAGTAAGGATATATATAAAGTCTTACACTTCAGTACAAAAAAAATCAATTCCAAAATATAAAAGGGAAAACTCATGAATGGATATCAGTTGTTATGAAAAGTATCTTCAGGTTTGAGCAGACTGCATGCTGCTCAGTGCTCAGGTCACCAATGATTCTGTTGCGGCAGCCAAAAGAACTCATGCAATCTTGGCAGTCTTAGGAGAGGCATAGCTTCCAAGATCACAGGTGATAATCTCACTTACAAATATTGTTTTTGGTTCTCAGTACCATGGTTTAAGAAGTATACTAATAAATAAGGGTGTCCAAAGAAATTCACCAAGATGGTGAAGGGACTTGAGTTTATGAACTATAAGATTAGCTGAAGGAATAGAATATGTTCAGCCTGGAGAAGAAAAGACTAAGAAGAGATCTGACTGACACCCAAGTATCAAGTTATCTGAAGGCATTTCATGCAAAAGAGAGATAAGATTTGTTCTGTCTGGCCCCAGAAAGCCCAACAAGAAGCAAGGGAGTAGAATTTGCAAAAGAATCCAAGATAGCTTTGATGTCAGAAAAAAACTTCTAACAACTGGGGCTGCCCAAAATTGAATGAGTTGCTTCAAAAAGTAATGGATTCTCTCTCCTTGGAAGTCTTCCAAAGAATGTTGTGTGACCATTTGTTGAGTATCCAAAGTAAAATTGGATTCTAGGGTTGATGGAAGTCCCTTTACAACACTCAAATTTCTGTGATTCTGTAAGTTAAATTCTACCTCTGACACATATGAGCTATGTAGCATTTTTGCCTTCATCTCTGCCTTGGATTTCTCATTTGGACAGCAAACCTTTATAAAAAGTTGATTAGCAAGAGGCTTTTTTTTTTTTAATTGTCAGAATATCAAGTGAAATGGACAGGCACCACATGGATAGAGAATATTTCCCAAAAAAACTTTAAGATTTTAGTGAATACTGCGATGCAATACTCAACTGAATTTAGCTTTCTTTTGTCAAGTGAGGGGGACAAGAAGAAGAGGCAGAACTAAAATGGTTCTTAGAATCTTTTCTGCTCGCCCTATTTGTAGTGGCTAGAAACTGGAAAATGAATGGATGCCCATCAATTGGAGAATGGCTGGGTAAATTGTGGTATATGAATGTTATGGAATATTATTGTTCTGTAAGAAATGACCAGCAGGATGAATACAGAGAGGACTGGTGAGATTTACATGAACTGATGCTAAGTGAAATGAGCAGAATCAGGAGATCATTATACACTTCGACAACGATATTGTATGAGAACATATTTTGATGGAAGTGGATTTCTTTGACAAAGAGACCTAACTGAGTTTCAATTGATAAATGACAGACAAAAGCAGCTACACCCAAAGAAAGAACACTGGGAAACGAATGTGAACTATCTGCATTTTTGTTTTTCTTCCCAGGTTATTTCTACCTTCTGAATCCAATTCTCCCTATGCAACAAGAGAACTGTTCGGTTCTGCAAACATATATTGTATCTAGGATATACTGCAACATATCCAACATATAAAGGACTGCTTGCCATCTAGGGGAGAGGGTGGAGGGAGGGAGGGGGAAAAAATTGGAACAGAAACGAGTACAAGGGATAATGTTATTAAAAAAAAAAAATTACCCTGGCATGGATTCTGTCAATATAAAGTAATTATTAAATAAAAATTAAAAAAAAAAAAAGAATCTTTTCTGCTCCAACATTCTAAGTGTTTTGGTCTAACATTCTATATGAAAAGCTTTCTAATAGAAGAAAGAAGCCTGGACTAGAAATAAAAGAAATTGGGTAAACCAGTTCTGATATTTTGGTAGCTGTGTGTGGTCATTTTTCATCTCTGAAGTGGGACTGGCAATTTTTATAGTACTTACCCAACAAAGACATAGAGGAAAGTGCTTTATAAATCATAAAACACTAAAGAAATAATAGTTAATACTATGTGAGTTTGCCATGGTTGCCATGACAACCAGCTATTCTCCATTCACTACAAATGTAACAAGTAATTTAGAGAAAGTATTTCCCTAAAAACCAAGGAGGCATTTTTGATTAAGTAGCTGAAGCAAGTTGAGGATCTCTTCAAAGTCACTTCAACAACAAACAGGGCTCACATATACAAATTACTCTTCTACAACTTGAAAATTCTGTGCTCAAAATGTATGATAGATGAAAGAAAAGTATGAAAGGGCAAACAGATTCCCTCTGTCAAGAATACTCTCTACTTTTAGGCTGAAGGGCAGTGAAAACATATGTATCTAACTTTGGGACAGGCTGAAATATGCTGATAAAAACTGATTAAGAAATAGGTCAATGGCACAAACTAGAGAAGAGAAAGTAAACAACTGAACTCAATAAAATTCAATGTCTGACAGAGTAAGAAAAACCATTTATTTCATAAAAAATGTTGGGAAAATTGAAAAGCAATATGGCAAAAATGAAGCTTACACTAAACTTTACACCAAATTCTACAATATATTTAAATGGATATACAACCTTAATATTAAAGATCATGCTATTTAAAAAAGAAAATAGAAGAAAAGCAGATCACAAGTCTCTCGATTCTCAGTAGGAGATGTATTCTTAACCAAACCTGAGAAAGTGGCAATTGCAAAAGGGAAAAGAAGTGATTTTGATTACTTGAAACTGAAAAGCTTCTGCAAAACAAAATCAAATCATTAGATGTTAGAAGGCCTAAGGAACAGAGTAATAGTGTTGCTTTTAAAGAGACCATTTGTGAAAGAGAGTGGCTTATTTTTCAAAGAACTTTTTGGTTTTCCAAGAAAAAAAGATGGTAGGAAAAGGCAAAAACTGTTTTGTTTTTTTTAATTCTGTATTTTACTAAACCAAAAATTATGAGTGAACTTATGAAGAGCATACAAATTTGCAAAGAAATGAAAAAATTTTCCCCTAAAATCTGGTTTCCTATGTCTTCAGAACTTTCAAATTTTATCTTTTTTATTATCAACTAGCATAATATTCTGCCTATTTTTTTTGTTCTAAATCTCATAAAACTATTTTACTAAAAAATATTCCACGAACAAAAAGAAACAGAAATCATCATAATAAAAATTTCACCCTAAAATAAATTATTAGTGCTATCTGCTATTATCTTTAGAAATAGCTTGGAATAAATTCAACGATATAATCAAATTCAATAGACTGATTAAATGCCTACTACACATACACACACACACACACACACACACACACACACACACACTACACCCACGATGAAGTTTTGCTAACAGAGCTGCTGCTCTCTTCTTGATTCCAACTCTACAGCATTTTTCATAAATATTTCCTTCTTCTCCATTTAATGAACATTACTCCTAGTTAGGATACCTCATCACTTTACTGCAACAGCCCTACTTGGTGGTCATTCTGTCTCAAACCTTTGTTCGCTTCAAATCATCTTAGCATGTAAGAAATCTATAAAGGTAGAAATGAGAAAATTTTGCAATGGATTGGCTGTTTACATGGGCTGAATGACAAAATTGTAAGCCTAGCAATGAGAAAATTTTAAAGAGGGTCACAATCAGAATTAATAATATTTATCAAGTGACTATATTCCAAGTACTGCATGTAAAATAGGTCATAAGATATTTCCTGCCCTCAAGGAGCTCATACCTAATAGGGAAGTAACATATAAGAAGAAGCTAAAAAAGCAAGGGGGGGGGGGGGGGGCAGGAGGAGGGAGGAGTTGAAGAAATTCACTCAACTTAGGAAAGAGAGAATGATAAAGACATGGGAAATGAGCTAAGGATGTGTAGTTTTCTGAGTTTATTTCATCTTGATGAATAATCAGTTTTTGGAGATGATAAATACAGCCAGGTGAGAAATGATTGAGGTGAATTTTCTAGTGAAATTTCACTTAAATAGTGAATGACCTGAGAGAATTCAATGTTCATCTTCTATCCTCTCTGATCAGAATCAAGCATCCTTTAGGGGCTGATGTAATGGGCTGAGGCTCAAGCTGATGCACTAAGGTCCCAAGCATGTGAGGCTAAATAGTAATTGGACCATACTCTATTAATATATAAGCTTGGAGAAAGAATGGCCCCCACCCACTCTTTGTGCAAGTCCTGATGTGTTGTATAGGAAATGACGATTTTGGTGGGTGGAGGCAGGGGAGTGGAAAAGGCAGGGGAAGGAGAGACTGCTGGCTGGCTTTTTGACACAGCTGCTCGTATTGCCATTGCGACGGCCTTCAACTCAGATCTCTCTGCTAGCTGGCTTCCTGTTGCAGCTGCCCATATTGCTATCGCAATCTTTCTTGCCCATATTGCTATCACAATCTTTTCACCTCTTCACTTCAATAAAGATTGAAGATTTTTCCCTAACCTGAATTCCTGACTCTGGCTGATTTTAAATACATGATCATTACATTTGGCACCCAAGCGTGGGAACCAAGGACCCTACTTTGACTGAAGAAGTCTCCAATGACCAGGAACTTAGGTGAGTATAAGACAAACAGGGAACTTATTTTCTTAAAGACTAAATTAGTAACCTTTTTAGGCTGAAATGGGATAGAGCCTAGCTAAAGATTCTCCATCCCCCACCCCACCCCCCAGCCCCACCCAGGAGTGGTGCTATAGAAAGCCTGCTTAAGCTGATAGAAGATCAAGGGCTACTTATAACTTGGGAACAGGCAGCTAGACTTCTGGGTACATTAAAATGCACCTCCTCTTGGTTCTTAGAGGAAGAGCAAATCTCTCTAGATAACTGGGCATTGGTTGGTCAACAGCTCTCCGCATATTACAATGAAAACGGTCCTCATTCAATTTCCATGGAGGCATTCTATTTATACAATATAATACAGTTGGCCTAAAGAAACCGTATAAGTTCTAGAAGAAAATGAAAAAACTCTAGGAATAGCCAAATGGGGAAGCCTGAGATAAAGGAGGAAGACAAAGAACAGATTAACGACCATATCCCCACAGGGCATGGAGACATAAGTGAGGATCAAGGATGGGGTGAATCTGAGGCAGCTTCAGCCCCACCTAAGGAGCAGGTAATTGACTCTCCTCTGTCAACTCCACCTTCCTGGATGGAGTGAGGGGGGAAGGAGGGAGCACCAACACCTCCCCCCCAGCATCCAGCACCTCCTCCCCCAGCATCCAGCTGCTCCTATGAGTAGATTGCAAAAGGGACTAATTAAGGACAAAGATGAAGGGAAAAATGTATCAGAATTTCAACACCACATTTTTCCCGTTATTAAACAGTTTAATTCTTCAGGTCAAGAAAGTAGAAGATACACTCCTTTTGATATAGAAATCCTCAAAGACCTGAAAAAAGCTTGCACTCTTGATGGGGCTACATCAGCTTATGTTAAAATTTTATTACAGAATTTGGCTTTTGAAATCTTGACCCCTAATGATTGGAAATCTATAGCAAGGATAAGCCTAGAACCTGGACAAAACTACTTGTGGCTTTCTGAATATAGTGAGCTCTGTAGGATACAAGCCCAACAAAATAGTCAAAGTGGAGTTCATGCAGCACTGTGACCTACTAACAGGTGTAGGGTCTTATGCAGATGTCGCAGTACAGATTAATTATTCTTTAGCAGCATATGAGCAAATTGCTGCTAATGCTATCAAAGTGTGGGCTTCTCTTCACAATAAAGATGACAAGGATGACGCCTTCACAAAAATAACACAAGGGCCAAATGAACCCTTTGATGACTTTGTGGGACGTTTGCAGACAGCTATCACAAGAACAAATGGAGAAAATGCAATAACCTATTTTGATAAGGCAACTTGCTAAGGAAAATGCTAATGAGGTTTGCAGAAGAATTATACTAGGACTGCACAAGGATGCTCCTTTAGAGGAGATCATAAGACGCTGTGCCACAGTGGGCACAGATGCCTTTTATAGCCAGGCTATGATGCAGACTTCCCAAAATCCAAACATGGGAAGACAGAGTCCCTCCTGGCAAGGGACTTCCAGAGAGATTCGTAGATGCTTTCAGTGTGGAAAAGTAGGGCATCTAAAAGCTCAATGTTGGTATAGAGATAGAATGGGAAAACAGGGTGGGAGAACAAGACCCAATACTCCATGTCCAAAATGCAACAGAGGATTCCATTGGGCCTCGGAATGTAGACAGATTCAGGGAAACGGGATGAGGGGCCCAAGGCAAAAAACACTTGGGGCATGATGGCAGTCAATGGTGCACCCAGAGAGTGCCTAGAAGTCCAGTACCCAGACATGACCAATCAGCCAGAAAGCCATATGATGGAGAAGGGGATTACACAGTCAACCAGCCAGGAAGCAACCTGATGGCAGAAAGGAATTACAATTGGGGAGAATAGAGCTGTATGCAGCTGGGACAACTGAGATACCCCCTGGAGAGGTGAAATCTGTTCCTCTCCAGCCTATGGATCCCTTACCTCCAGGCACAGTAGGCTTGACCATTTCACCTCCTTTTTGTACATACAAAACAGTGTCCATCCACACACTGATGTGGGAAACTGGGGAATGTGTAGATAATATCCCAGTCACTAATACAGGTAGACAATGTGTGACTTATCACCCAGGAGAAGTAGTAGCATCAGGTTTACTCATACAGAATCCTAATAAGCAACCTGGTGATAGTCACCCAGATTCTGGCTCCAGACCACAATATCCAGAAATATAATGGACAGCAGCTGTAACAGCTGACCGACCTATGCTCACGATCTATATAAATGGCCTACCATTGGAAGGATTGGTAGACACAGGTGCAGATCGTACAGTTATTAGAGGTGCCAGTTGGCCCAGTCACTGGCCAAAGATTAAAGCAGACATCTATATGTCTGGAGTAGGAGGATCAATAGCAGCTGAAGTTAGTGCTGCCCCTATGAAATGGACTTTTGAAGACAAAACAGGAGTTTTTACTCCTTTTATAGTTGAAAAAATCCCCATCAATCTGTGGGGAAGAGATGTTTTACAACAATTAGGGTTAAGAATGAGTATTTCGGTTTTTTTAAGCAGGGCTGCTGTTGAAGGCCTACCAACACTTTCACCTGTTCCTATCCAATGGAAAACTGATACACCAGTGTGGATAGAACAGTGGCCCTTAAGTAGCGATAAAATTCAGGCCTTATTATAGTACAGGAGCAGCTTGAACAAGGGCATTTACAACCTTCTCTAAGTCCTTGGAATTCCCCAGTGTTCGTTGTAAAAAAGAAATCAGGAAAATGGGAGGATGCTCACTGATTTAAGAAAATTGAATGAACAGATGGAAACTATGGGAACTCTTCAGCCTGGACTTCCATCTCCTACTCAATTGCCTAGAGAATGGCCTCTTTGGGTCATCAATATTAAAGACTGTTTCTATTCTAAGATTTGCCTTTTCAGTGCCCAGCATTAACTTAGCTGAGCCTTATAAAAGATATGAATGGACAGTTTTGCCACAGGGAATGAAGAACAGCCCCACTATGTGTCGAATGTATGTTGCTGCTGCTCTTGCTCCAATAAAAAAAGCATTTCCAAAAGTTATGCTATTACATTATATGGATGATATATTGGGATGTGCACCTGAGGAACAAATGCTAGAAGCATGTCTACAAAAGACCACAGAAACACTAAGATACTACAAATTATACATAGCTAAAGAGAAAATTCAAAGACATCCTCCTTTTCAATATTTAGGATATGAAGTATACCCTAAGGTGCTTACAGTACAAAAACTGTCCTTAAGAACAGAGAAGCTAAACACTTTAAATGATTTTCAGAAATTGATAGGAGATATCCAATGGATGTGACCAGTGTTAGGTTTGACTACCTATCAGTTACAACCATTATATGACATTTTAAGGATAGACAATGCTTTAAATTCACCACGCCAGCTTACAAAAGAAGCTCAAGAGGCTTTGAGAAAAGTTGAACTGGCTTTATCCAATGTGGTTGAAAGAGTCACTCAAAAACCCTTGGAAATAGCAGTTTTTGCCACACAAGAGGCACCCACAGCAGTCCTTCATCAAGGAGACAGTGTGATAGAGTGGGTGAACCTCCCGGCACAACCAGAACAAAGCCTTACTCCTTACCCAGTGCTTGTGGCTAGAATTTTATTAAAGGCCATTAAGTGAGCAGTACAATTATCTGGGGCAAGACCTGATAAGATATACACCTTTTACACCAATACACAAATTAATGCGTGCTGTGAGACCATCTCAGAGTGGCAAATTTTATTAGCCATGGCTCCAAATTTTACACATGGGTCTCCATTAAAGATGACCAGACTATTAAATAACTGGCAATGGATTCTTGAAGAAAAAGTTTCTAAAGTTCCTCTTAAAGGACCAAGTATCTTTACAGATGCGTCCAAACACAATATTTGTGCTGTATACTCTCATAATTTAACTATAAAGAGAGTAGTCAGAACTCCTTTTCAGTCCACTCAGCAGAACGAATTATATGCGAATCATGTTAGCTCTCACTTATTACCCAGGAGACATAAATATAATATCCGATTCAGCCTATTCAGTAGGTGTGGTACAAAGAATTGCCACAGCCCAAATAAAATTTGCAGCTTCTAATATATATCAGCTCTTTAAGGAATTTCAGGAGCAAGTGAGAAAACATCCAGGTAAAATTTATATCTTGCATGTCCACTCACATAGTAGACTTCCAGGTCCTATTTTTGATGGGAATTCAAAGGCAGATAGCCTTTTAACTATGTTAGCCAGTATGCCTTTATTTCAGGAGGCCCAGGAAACCCATTCTGAATACCATCAGGCTGCTCGAGCTTTGTGTTTACAATTTGGGATTACAAAAGAGGAAGCTAGGAGCATAGTAAAAAGCTGCACAGCTTGCCTTCCTTTCCACACTCCTACACTGCCTCCAGGGAAGAACCCTCGTGGTTTGAGACCCAATGAAATCTGGCAAATGGATGTGACCCATTATAAATCTTTCGGTCATCTGTCTTTTATCCATGTTGTGGTAGACACCTTTTCAGGATTCACTTTTGCCATACCAGCAGCAAAAGAGATAGCCCGAGTGGTCACTGAATTCCTCACGCAAGCATTTGCCATTATGGGTGTGCCACAAGCAATAAAAACAGACAATGGTCCTGCATACACCTCCAAACATTTTGCACACTTTTGTGCACAGTATAAGATTTTACACACTACTGGCATACCCTTTATCCTCAAGAACAGGCAATAGTAGAGAGGAGAAACAGAGACATTAAGATGCTGCTCCAAAAACAAAAGAAAGGGAGAGCCACAGGTAACCCTAGAGAACTACTAAATCTAGCACTTTATACTATTAACTTCTTGATTTTTGAAAAAGATGCACTGGCTCCGGCAGACAGGTTTTATAACCCACTGGAAGGGCAGTGTCCAGTGCGAGCAGCTCCACTATCTTTAGATAATCGCCAGGTGATGTGGAGAGACCTAGAAAGTACTGAATGGAAGGGACCAGATAGGCTAACTGCTTGGGGGAGAGGGTTTGCTTGTATCTCTACAGGTGGAGAAGGAATCAGATGGGTGCCAACAAGCCGTATTCGCCTTGTCCATCGCAGAGAGACGGAGCAGGCCCTTGAAACAAAAGAGAAGACCCAAGAAACATCGGGTGGTTCTGTTGCTGATTGTGCTCACCATTGAAAGAGCATGGCAGTTACGGCGTTTGACTCATGGACATAGAAAATTATTGGACTTCAAAACCCTCAGGAATTATTGGATTCTCTGAGACATGATAAGATTGTTGTAGAACTTGAAAACCCTCAGGAATCATTGGATCCTTTAAGATATAAGATTTGAAAGCTCTCAGGAATCATTGGATTTTCTGAGAAATGATAAGACTCTTACAGGACTTCAAAATCTGCTGGAATCATTGGATTCCCTAATACATAAAAAGACTTTTGCAGGACTTCAAAAACTTGGGGGGGGATGACTGGATTCCCTAATATGTGAAGCAATGGACAATAGATTGGTTTTGGACTATCTCTTGGCTGCTGAAGAAGACGTATGTGTGACTGCTGTTTACATACTCTCCTTCTAGGACTTCTGGCAATCTTTTACAATACCATGTTGATGGGGCAGCTAGATAGTACAGTGGATAGAGCATCAGCCTTGAAGTCAGGAGGACCTGAGTTCAAATCTAGTCTCAGACACTTAACACTTCCTAGCTGTGTGACCCTGGGCAGGTCACTTAACCCCAATTGCCTCAGCAAATTTAAAAAAAAAAATACAATACCATGTTGATTTATATTGTTTGTTATACCGTTACTTGGGTGTACAATTCATGTTTGTTACACCACATCAAGCCTGCACTGACTGTGGGGAGAGTCATCACTAATAGTCTCTGCGTTATTGCTATGTGCTTGTGTAATTCATCCCATGCTGATGGGTTTGTGCATAATAAGACCCTTCAGCCCAGAAACCCACTAGCAACCCCCACTTCCCTTTAGTGTTTTTCATCTCCCTTCCTGAGATGTCAGGAAGGGCGTGATTATCTCCTTTTTCGTGCTTTCACCTCCTTTCCTGAGAAGTCAGGGAGGGTGTGATCACCTCCCCCCTTGGGGGCTCTAACCTCCCTGAGGAGTCAGGGATGGCATGACCACCTCTGTTCTAAAACAAAAGAAAGCGGGAGATGTACTGGGCTGAGGCTCGAGCTGATACAAGCTGATACACTGAGGTCCCAAGCACATGAGGCTAAATAGTAATTGGACCATACGCTATTAATATATAAGCTTGGAGAAAGAATGGCCCCCACCCACTCTTTGTGCAAGTCCTGATGTGTTGTATAGGAAATGACGATTTTGATGGGTGGAGGCAGGGGAGTGGAAAAGGCAGGGGAAAGAGAGACTACTGGCTGGCGTTTTGACACAGCTGCTCGTATTGCCATTGCGACGGCCTTCAGCTCAGGTCTCTCTCTGCTAGCTGGCTTCCTGTCACAGCTGCCCATATTGCTATTGCAATCTTTCTTGCCCATATTGCTATCACAATCTTTTTTTACCTCTTCACTTCAATAAAGATTGAAGATTTTTCCCCTAACCTGAATTCCTGACTCTGGCTGATTCTAAATACGTGATCATTACAGGCTGAGAGGTATGAGTCTGAGTTGATTTAATCTATTAAAATGATGAATTTCTGGAGATAATGAAGTCTAGGAAAATATCTGAGTAGGAAATGAAGAGGTAAAAACCCTCTGAATGCCAACTTTTAACAGTGGAGGAATCTTGCAAGAATTCTCTAAAAGAATTTGTAATGAAAGAGGAGTCCTTTTTGTGGTTCAATTGTTTTTAGCTATGTCCAATTCTTCTTGACCCCCTTTGGGGTTTTCTTGGCAGAGATACTAGAATGGTTTATCATTAACTTCTCCAACTCATTTTACAGATGAGGAAACTGAGGCAAACAAGGTTAAGTGGCTTGCCCAGGGTTACATTGCTAGTGTCTGAGGCCAGATTTGGACTCAGGAAAATGAATCTTTCTAATTTTAGGCCCAGCACTCTATCCACTGGGCCACTTAACGGTCCCTAAAAAACACCAGATAGAGAGAAGAAAATCATGATTTAATAATTGAGGTGCTAAAAATAAACTGTATATGTACGCTTTTAAAGTCACTGAAAACAAGTATCACCTAACTATTCTGCCTAAGACTGTACCTGTTTGCACTCCTCTTATTGATATGTACTCTGAAAAAGTTCATTTGTCACCTGTGTAAAAATTTTGACTTCCTGAAGCTAGACTCAAAGTTACTAGATGTTAGAGATCAATTAAAATTCTCTGTTCTTTCACATCATTCCATCAGTACCCTTTATAGGATTATACTTAGAAACATTTTCCCCAACATCTACTAAACTAATAAAAAAAAATGGAGGGTGAGAATGTGGAAAGATGGGGAAAAATCACCGGGGAAGAAGTTGCTTTAAAAAAATAATAATTTTGTGGCACCTATCAATAGCAATTTGGAGCTTCCAAACTATAATCTGAAAATTCACAATTCAAAGAGCTGCCATTATATATCATTATTATATATCATGATATACTGGTGCTTTCTACATCTCTTCCATAAACAAGTCTGTCTAAAGCTGTAAGCATCTCAAATAACAAGTACTCAGGTTAGTTCGTGAAATGCCATATTGCAAGACAGATTACATTCCACCTGATCAGTATTACAGAGTTGTTCTTTTCAAAAGTAGGCTGGGATACAGAAATGTCAAATTCAATCATTCAGAAATTGGTACAACAAATTCCAATTTTTATATTTCTAAATAAACAGATTGCATTATTTTTGCATAACAAAGGAACCATGTCAGAAATTATGTCAGATGCATAAAAATGTTAAACATATTATATAATAATATCCACAGTGGGCAAGAGATCAAATCATTATATGCAAAGTACTTTATAAACCATAAAGCACTATGTAAATGTTATTATTATAATTTTTATTACTTTCGGTTATTTGGTATTGAAACAAAGAAACTCAAACATCTAAATATAATGTTGATATATCAAGGAAAAAAGCTAAATTAGTTATGCACTAAAGCAGCAATATATAAGGATTTCAACTTTTCAAGTTTTTTTTAAGAAGTTAGCAATTAAAAAGGTAGACTAGCCATTTGGATAATTCAGAAGAGGACATCTCACTCCAGTGACTAGGAATTAATTATAATGCCATTGAATCTTCAGTGTTAGAAATATATAACTAAAAAAATCTCCAAAAGCTTTGCATATGGATTTTAGAAAAAGTCATTTTTGCTTAAACATATCAGTTCATATAAAATAACTTCAGACAGTGTTTTTTAAAAAATCCCAAAGTAATATTAATAATGAATTTAAAAACCTAAGGTAACACCATCTAAGCAAAAGAAGTTTATAAAATGAAATATCCATAAGAAGGGTGGGGTTAGAAGAAAATCCCACAAAGAATCACTTAATACCCATAACTAGGTACCTTCATTCTATTCACATAACAGGAACTACTGGTTCTTCTGGTTCAACTATACTAGTTAGAGGATAAAGTACTTTGCAGTTGCTGTACAATAAACTATCACTCAGACACCTTTTATGAGAGGGGCAATTCATAAAAAACAATTTAACTTTAATGTTCTCTGCCATACTAGTGGAAAAATGTTAAGTCATGTTATTAAGTCTAACTTGATAATAGTATATGGAAAGTCACACAGGCAGTCAAATAGTGGGTTCCAAGTAAGACTTCTTTCCATATGGGAAAAGGGGGTTATGCTAGGAAATGGCTGGGAAAAATATCAATGAAATCTAATCAACCTTTTATAAGAAAAATATAGTAATGCATTGGAGGGAGTAACCCTTAAAAGGCACTGAAAACAATCATCACCTATTTTGCCTAAGATGGCAATCTTATTAGTAAATCTAATCCACAAATCTATTTATTATAAATAAAACCTAAAAAATTCAGAGTTATTGTAAAAAAAAAATCTGTACAACCAATTAACAGGAATTTTTTCTCATACACAAAAGAAATTAATGACTATTAAACAAGCTTGGTTTTTGTCTCCTTAAATAAAAAATAAAGAGGACAAGGACAGCAATTACAGTAGAACCTTGGTGGTTAAGTAATTCACAAAACAGTTTTTAGTAATACGGGAAGAAACCCAAATAAATAAGACTAAGTTTTCCCACTCTTCCAAACTATCCAATTTTAATAAAAACAAATGAATAAGCACTTTCAGTACATATAAGGCACTAGGTACCGTACTACATGTTTTACAAATATCATTTCATTTGATAATAAAAGACAGGACTAAAAAGTTAAAAAAAAAAAAAAAAGAAATAGTCTCTGCCCTCAAATAATTTACATTCTATGGGACAATACAATCCATATAAAATCAAAAAGAATAGATAACTTGAGGAGGCAGAGAACATTAGCAATTGGGGAGAATATACAAGAGCTGTACACTTGAGTAAAATAAAAGATTATAAGAAGTAAAGATGAAGGAGTGTAATACAGGCAAAGTGTTATTATAAGTATGTATGAATGCACTGAGACAAGATAGAATGAAAAATTCAGGAAAGAGTAATCCAACTCACACTGCAACCAGGCCCATCTCCAGTAGTTCTGATCTATATTTTTTTGCTATTGGACCTGGATGGTTCTTGAGGAGAAAATGAAGTTAGTGCCTTTGCACAGCCCTCCCTCATTTAAATCAAATTCACTTGCATGTCACAGCATCACTTTCCTGATGTCATGATCCTCTGAAGCACAAACAACAACTGGAAGCGTACAAAGACAAATAATAGGAAATAAGTTTACAAATGTAGATAAATGCCAGATTATAGAAGATCTTCAATGTCAAGCTAAAAAATTGTTTCCCTCTGTCCTCCACTGTTTAGAGGCAATGTAGCAAATGGAAATAAGTTGATTTTTGTTCAGATCTGTGTTTGAATCCTGACTTTTCCAATGGCTACTTGAGCAATCTTATACAAGTTTTTTAGCCTCTCTGGAAATCAGTTTTCCTATAAGTAAAATAAGGAACTCCAACTAGATGCTCTGAGATGTCCCTTCCAACAGTAAATCTATTGTCCTATGATCTAGTAGTGAGCTACAGAAAGTTTTTAAATGAGGGTTGACTTGTTTTAAAGATTACTCTGGCAGCTATGGATGCTGGATTATGACAAAGAACAGGCAGGGAAGACTCAAACAAATTAATAATGTAATCTATTTGGGAGGTGATGAGGGACCAATAATTAGATTGTACTATATAATAGAGAAAAGGAATGGATTACAGAAAGGGAGTTGAACAGCACTTGGCAACTGATTATAGATTATTAGGTGAAGAAAGACTCAAGGTTAACTTCTGAGTGCATCACGTGCAGTTCTAAAAGCCAAATTTTAAGAAGGATTCTGATATATTGTAAATTGTCTTGGGCAACTAAGGAGGGCAAAAGTCTTAATGTTCAAATGAAGATGTGTCTAAAGTAACTGGGATCATTTAACCTGTAGACATAATGACAAAATAATTATGTTTGGGTATAATAATTAAGTATTTGAAGGTTCTCTTTGAGAAAAGGGAATATTTGTTTTCTTGGATCATACATAAGAAGCAGAATTGGGGGTGGGAGGAATGCTACATTTCAGAGATAAGTTTAGATTACGAGGAAAAAACTGAAGAAAGGAAACCAATTTATTGTATACAACTATCCACATTTGGATAGTCCAGATCCCTTTAACACACACAAATATAATACGAAAATGTCTAGCAAAGTCTGAAATAGTATCAGTTTAAATTGCTGAAAATCTTCATTATAAACAGAAGTATTCAAAGTCATTTCACTGACCAATGAGCTACAATGATCTTAAAGATTACTTACTACCAGCTCTAATATTCCATGTACTAAATAATAAATGAATAATCATTCATAACAATGTTGTTTCTGGTACTTAAAGAGACTTTTTAAAAGGGATAATCTAAGAAACATCTTCATCTTTTCTTGTCTCCTCAGTTTATATTCAAAACTAGGAAAGGAACTGCTTTTCATCAGAATAAGCAACGCTATCAGGAAATATTAAGTGATTAAATTACCTTCTTATCCTTCAATACGCACAACTTGCAATTTTAATTCTATCAGTGGAGTCATGCCACCAAAGGCAAGGCAAACCATGCAATTTTTACATCCGTATTCAATTTTGAACAGAAAAAAAGATATGGACAAGCCAGAAGATATTGACATGAGTGTAACCAGAAAGATAAGTGTTCCTTATAATACATGATATAAAGATTGCTTAAAGAACATGGAGATGTTTCATCTCAAGAAGGGAAGATATGGAAAAGGGAAGGGAAAAAGGATTAAAGTATATAAAAGGCTGTTATATGGAATAACAACAAATATTTATTAATTGTCCATGAGCATAGAACCATGCCAATGCACGGTGATGTAAATATAAATTAAACAGGCCCTACTCTACAAGGAGCTCACATTTTTTTGAGAGAGAAAAACATTATATATATATATATATATATATATGTGTGTGTGTGTGTGTGTATGTATATATATACACACACACAAAAAAAATAGATTAAAGCAAATTCAAATTTCAGTGAAGGGGAACCCTAAAAGGGCTATCAGTCAGTAGATGATGACATCTGAGCTGAATTTTTAAGGGAGGCATTGATTTTAAGAAGCAGAGGTGAAGAGGGATAGAATCTTACGTATAGAGAAGAGCCTGTATACAGACAGGCACAAAAGTGGCAAGGGGATATTAAGTTAATATGGTCTTGATAATTTAAGAAGTCAATATGAAATCAGTTTATAAAGATAGGTCAGAATAAGATTGTCAAGGGCTTTAAGTGCCAAATAAAGAAGTTTATAACTTATCCCAGAGGCAATACAAAATTAGTGAAGCTTCTCGATCAAGGGTACATGTGGAAAATAAACTGAAGAGAGAAGAAACTTTGGGATAAAACAAATTAGGTTGCCATAGCAATAATCCTGGAGATAGGTAATAAAGAGCTGAATTAGGAGAGAGAGTATGTGGAAAGAAAGGTAGGAAAATGAGAGGTGCTGTGGAGATCAAAATGGACAAAACCTTCACAACTACTTGGATAGTATGTGGGGCAAGACCACCAGCTCAAATAAATCAAGGTAAAAGCAGAAAGAAATTTTATTATGATTTTGCAAGAAATGGCATCTCCCTTTCAACAAGCAGTTAGGCAAGGAGAGGCAAGGCCCAGTTAACAGACAAAAATTATGGGCCTGGGTAACATTCCCTATAGGTTAGATCTTTGCCCTGATTAGTCAGGACAAATGACCTCACATTCTAAGTCATAAATGTGGAAAAACTTCTTTCTCATCCACATCTTTAGGATTACTAAGTTAGCTTATAGGAGAGTTTCAATGCAAAGATGACTTCAACTTAGTCTCACAAAAAAAAAGGGTATATTGTCCCACTCCTTGTAAACCCCATGATCTCTGGAGAAAGAAACCTGGCCCTTGGAACATGGCCAACTTTCACTCAATTTTTAGAACACCATCTTGATCTTATGAGGTAGCTTTCATAGTTCACTTCATTCAATAGGGTAGAAGGGAATGAGGAACAGTTAAAGAAGAATTTAAAATAGAAGATGACTTTCTGATTGTAAACCAAGGTTCCCAGAAAGTTATTTGTGCCTTTGACAGAAATGGATAAGTTAGCAATAAGGATGAGTTTCATGGTAGATACTGATTTCTGTTTCTAGACTTCCTGATTTTGAAATGTCTATGTGTTATGATATGATATGATGTGCCTACATATATGAAGTTATAAGAGCAGACAGAGGATGATAGAGAAAAGTTTAAAAATAATCTGGCTTAGAGAAAAGTTAAAAAAAAAAAAGTAAATCCATTAGCGCTGATAAGATCATCAAGTACTTGAATATAAAGAAAAAAGAGAGCACCCTGAAAATAAAGCTTGGAGGAAGGGTTAGATTTACTTTGATGCTAAAAATTCAGAATTATAAACATTAAGTTGAAATTACAGTAAGGCAGATATAGGGTCAACATGAAGAAAAACTTCCTAACAATAGTTACATAAATGGGGACAGTTAGGTGGTGCAGTGGATAAAGCACCAACCCTGAAGTCAGGAGGACCTGAGTTCAAATATAGTTTCAGACACTTTAATGCGTCCTAGATGTGTAACCCTGGGCAAGTAACTTAACCTCAAATGCCTCAGGGGGAAAAATAGTACACAAATGTAGGCTGGGCTATTTTGGTTAAAAAGGTTTTTTTCTTTTTTTCCTTAGTCCCCAGGTACTGAACAGTCACTGTTCAACTCTTAATCCAAAATTGTTGAGGGGAGGTTGTAGACACTAGTTCAATAATGTGTTGGATAAAACATCCTCCGAGTTACATTCGATGACTGATATGACATTATCAACTGCAAAAGCATCAAACATGCAGGCCACAATTAACCAGAGTAAAATTTAATTGGAAAATATTTAACAAAATAAATAAAAATACAATAGAACATAGGCAAATAATGTTAGAATGTGGTTCTATCTGTTCTCTATCTGGTCTCAGAGATCCTTAATGGCCCTGTTCCTACTTGAGTTTGGTATTACTGCTCTACAGAATATGTTGTGCCCTAAGATTTTATCAGAAGCTTAAGTCCCTCCATGAAAAAAATTCCTATAAAATATTTCAAAAAGAAAGTTTTAATAATCAAAACAAACAACAACGAATAGCCACATTTCTTTACATAATACCAGAAAGATTTAATCACTCAGCATGAACATGTAACTAGATTCAGGGCAGTAGGCAGAGCAAGAAAATATGCCAAAATACCTTTTAAAATAACTGCACAATTAACAAACAAAATCTTAAATCTTAGCTTAAAACTGCTCTAAGTTTTGAAACACTCTGTATTATGAAATATTTCATTAGAAAACTATAGTGGAATTATCAGTATAGATGGCACTTTAAAAATCTTACATCAGACAAATTAAAGTCTCTTTAAATCTAAACCAGACTAAGTATACTTCCTTAATTTGGCAAAACTCCATTTCAGAGAAAGTAAAAGATAACCTAATTCAAGTGAATTAAGTGTACAAAAATCTTAGTGTTATTAAAGGTTTTTTCTTTCATTGAACAAATATTAAGTAATTATATGATCACCGTAATCTCATCTGGATTCTGTACATTTTAAATGTACACTTTTTCTGATACATTTTTATTAGGGATGCTAATCAGAGAAATTCACAGAATAGCAAAAGGTTGTATCACTAGTGAGAGGAAAAACTCCTGCTGAGGGTCTATATTTCATTTCAATATTTTAAAGATTTAAATGCTAGAGAATTGCAGGAGATTGGTGACAGAGCTAGGAAGAGCCAGAGGTGGAATTTAAAGTTAAGTTTTCTTTATTTCAATACATATAAAAGCACTTGGAGGAAGAGAGCAATATATCCAAAAAGACACTCAGAGAGGCCGCCGCATCAGAAAGCCCTGTTTTGTTTTGTTTTTTTCCCAGTCCTGCTTCAGCCACAACCTGGGAGCCCCAGATTATTTTCTGAGATTCTTCATCTGAAGAGAAAGCATTGATCTGTAATGACAGAGTTACCCACCTGGAGCTCCCTGGAGATGAACTCACTAGTCTAGTTCAAAGGAAAAACAGAATCATATCAATTTAAGTTAAAAACAGTCAATTATTTCCTTATATTACCTATGCTTCAAATTTCTTTGAAATCATTATTATTTAAATTATTTCTCCACTAACACCACAAACCTGGATTTCAAGGAGTTAAAATTGTGAAAATGCAGCAATGCACAGAAATCATTAACTTAGTAGGAAAAGATAAGTAATAGATAAGGTAATAAATATCGTCTTTTATAAAACTATAGCATGAATCTCTCAGGATCTCAGACAATTGTTAAACTAAATTAAAGATGAATGGCTAATCTGTACCAATAAAGAGTTTCCATTTTCAGGATTCAGTACAAGGATAAAAACAACAATATCTATAACAAAAAATCTTGTAACATTTATTCACACATAACACACTGTATTAAGAACATCTCTTATTAAATGCATCTCTGATACCTTTGATATGTTAGTATGGGCTTTCAAGCCACCAATTAAAATGATGTTGCTTTTACTCTGGCTATCATCCTAATTCCACCAGAATTTTGGACCCTGAACTCTGATAGGTGATTATTTACTGGAACTAAATCTCCACATATCACTTCCCAAACACCCAATTCAAGCCATGTGGACATGGTTCCCCTTACCTACACTTTACTTTTTAATTTTATTATTTATTTTGAATTTAAAACCACATAAAATTAGTATTATACATGCAATAGAGAATAAGAAATTATACATTAAACCAAAATTTTCTTATGTTGACCTTGTTTGTATTTTTAAGTATATAATAAATTTAACATATAATTTTAAAAGTTATCCTGCCTATGAATCCTTCTGGCCTACCTTCTATTCTCTCATTTGTTTTTACTCCATCTTTCCCTTCCTTCCCAGTCAACTATGATTTTAGAAAAAAATCTTGTAACAAATAAAACACTGTCACGGAGAAAAAACAAACAAAAATCAACAATTCTATGCTGGTAATAGCCAAAATTGACTGTCTTAATCTGTATCATGAATCCATCATTTCTTTGATATGGGGGAAAAGGGTAGTATGCTCTATCACTGGTAGTCTAGAATAATGGCTGGTCATTTCATTCATCAGAGTTTTCTGTATTTTTTTGTATTTTTTTCTGTACTTTACATTTTTCTATATTATTCTGTACATATATATATTCTATAAATTATTCTGATTCTAGTCACTTTTTTCTGTATTAATACATTTAAGCTTCCTATTTGAAACCTTTTGAAACTCTGAAACCATTACTTTATTTCTTCAATAACAATCAGCTATTTCTCAACTGGAATGCTCCATTAATTTCCAGTTTTCTATTATGAATATATTTGTACATTTATGGGTAGGATAAAAACCACCCCATTTTAGCTAGGATACTTTAATTAGGTATGAGCATTTTTGATTCATTTTTGAGGAGTGAATGTCATATTATCTCCTGACTTAGTACAGTGTCTGGCACCTACTAGGTACTTAATAAATACTTGCTCACTGATTTTTAGGCAGGTTTTCTATGTATAAGGTCTGGTTTGAATTGCTACACAGAAAAGAAAAATTTCATTGTTATAGATGATATCAACAATGAACTCTAAAATTTTAATATGATAATCTTTTCTTAAACTAAATGTGTTATTTACTGAATAAGAAGGAAACTGTTCTGATAATTAGTACACTAATCAAATAATAATCAGAACAATTTCCTTTTTATTCATTTTTATCAATTATTGTTCAACATTATGGAAGTTTTTAGGATCAACAGACACTTGAAAGAATTTCATCTTCCACTTTAGTCCTCTTCTGAAATGTACTGATCTGAATACAAATCATATTTTTCTCATTAAATTTTACATACATTTTGTCCTTAGCTTAAAGTGTTGTATATCTTCCCAATAGCAGCTTTTTTGCTGGCTCTCCATTCAGAATGAAAGCCTCTCTGCTGCTCATCCCAAAGCTAGAGAATATCACTGTGAGTGAATGCCTATGGTCAAGTGAGGAAGACTTTGTACTTCTTTTCAAGCTTTCCATTCTGTTATGCTTCCAAGTTATCCATAAAGGCTCCTAAAAGTTAATATCATTGCACATAAAAAGTCTGTGGTTAAGGGATATGGGTGTGGTGCATCCCACAGAGAGCTGGGATTTACAGCTTTTCAAATGAAGAATGGATGAAAGGTTATTCTTGAGAGGCCGAATGCCACAATGGAAAGAGTGATGGTGGCTAACTGTGTATGACCAAAGACAAATCAAGAGTTCTCTGAGTCTCAGCTTCCTTATAAATAAATAAGCTGGCTGGACTACATGATTTATAAGGTCACTTTCCAGGTCTAAATCTATTCTCAAAAAAAAAAAAAAAAAAAAAAAAAAAAAAAAGGAAAGTAGATAAATATAATTTAAGTGAGAGACTAAATTAGGTTTTGCCTCTTCCTTACAGTTTTCCTCAAACCTTAATTTCTTATGTTTAACATTCTCAATTCCCTTAGATCCCATCCCTCCTGAGTTTCCTTAAATTTCTTGTTACACATTATGTTTGTGTGTGGTGGGTGCTTATTTAACACTTTTTTTTTTTAAATCCACACAATTAGGAAATGAGAACAATGAGATTTAAGCCTGGAATGGTAAAGTAGCATTACTAAAATATTAAAGTCCAGAGAAAGAACGCCAGTGTTTTGGGTAGACTTCTAAGGTTCCCTTAGTAAATACAATCTTTTCTCTTTTGTACCCTCTCCTCCTATATCTCATAGCAGGTTTTATAACAGAGACACTAGGTAGTATAATAGAAAAAACATTGGCCTGGAGTTCAGAGACCTAGACTTAGCCCTCACTCTCTAATTAATTTGCTTCTCCCTTCAATGGGATCTCAGGTTCCCTAATAGTAAAAGTAAGTTGGAGAAGCAGCATACTAGTGGGAAAAACTGCTGTATTGATTCAGGAGTCACATGACTTATCTGGGCCTCAGTTATCTCATCTCCCAAATGAAGGCATGGACTAGAGGAGTTCTAACTTCTCATGAATATGAAATGTATGGTGGGAAAAGACTGCAAAGTGAAGTGGAGGTGATGAGGTCACTGGGCCATTCAAATAGAAGCATACATGATAAGGAACAAAATTGTCCTTTTCCCCTAGAAAAAAATATACATAAAATACCACAATTGTTTCAACATTTATGACAAAATGTATGAAAGCATTTGTCTATTTTGCAGAGGAAACAAATTTTAGTCCCTGCTCTAATGAATCTCAACCTGGTATTAGGCAATGAAATATATACTAAAAATAATACAAAACTTTTTCACACACACACACAAAACATTCTTGAAGAACTCATATAACTTCATAAATAAAAAATAAAATGCACCCACAATTCTTAGACATAAGGATAAATATTTAATAAATTGCAAAAACTGTAAAACAATATAATAAGATATCTTAAGACAAATCTATTATATTGTTTTTCTGGAAGGGAGGGCTCAATGAGAATGGTAGAAGATTATCTAGAACTAGTCATAAAGGAGTACCAGGAAGAAGTACAAACACCTTCTGTCGATTTTGTCTTTGTAGTAACTCCATGAGGGCAATGAGACAATCTTTCTTTTTATTTGTATCTCCAGTGCTTAAAACAGTGCCTGGCATGTAATAGTCATTTATGTTCCTTCTCTCCTCTGATCCTGACAAGGTCTCATATCCTACACCAAGTTTATTCCAACAGCCTGTTGATTGCTCTCCCTGCCAAGTCTGTCTCCACTCCAGTACATCCTCAGCTGTCAAAGTGATCTTCCTCAAGTGCATGTCTAAACATTTCACCTCCATCTCCCACCTGAACTCCAGTGGCTTTCTATCACCTCCAGAAAGAAAATCCTCTTTGGCATACAAATCCCTTTGTAACCCAACCTCCCTCTCCAACCTTATCACCCGCTCATATGCTCTTCAATTAAGGAACATTAATTTCCATTTTCACTGGTTTCATTTTCACTCTCCTTTTCTCATCTCTACCTCCCAGTTTCTCTGATAAAATTCTTTCAAGTCCCACCTAAAATTCTGCCTTAAAATGGAATCCTTTCACAATTCCTCTTCATTCTAATACCTTCCCTTTCTTGATTACTTCCAGTTTATATTGCATATAGCTTGTTTGTACACAATTATTTGCATAATGAATTCTCCATTAGTCTATAAGCTCCTTGGGAACAGGGATAAATAATTTCTGTATCCACAGTGCTAGCACTATCCATGGCACATAGGAGGCATTTAATAAATATTTACTGATTGACTGGGAGGGAAGACATTTTAAGGGAAAAATCAATACTAAACAAAAACTAATGTACAAAATATTTATAGCTCTTTTTGTGGTGGCAAGGAATTTGAACCTGAAGGAGTGCCCATCAGCTGTGTAATGGCTGGACTAGTTATGGTGAAATATGATAGAATACTATTGTACTGTAGGAAATGAGAATGGTGGTGGTTTCAACAAAACCTTGAACACTTGTATGAACTAAAGCAAAGTGAAGTGAGCAGAACCAAGAGAACTATTTCTATTAAGGAAATATTGTCCAATCAGCAACTTTAAAAGACTTAAGAACTCTGGTCAATATAATTACCATGATAATAGAAGAATAATGATGAAATATGCCGCCCACCTCCTCACAGAATGATAAAGGACTCAAGAGTAAAATAAACTCTTTTTTTTGGACAGGAAATTAGATTTGCTTAACTACAATGTACTTTTAACAGGAGTTTTTTTTTTTTTTTTTCCCTTTCTCTATTTGAAAGGGAAAATGAACAAGAAAGAAGGTGGATTTTTGCTAACTAAAAAAAAATTATCTATAGATGATAGCTTTAAAATCAAAAGGCACCATCAAAACACTTTAAAAATAAAGATAACATTTTTGATGACACTATTAAAATTTAATATTCTTAAGTATCTAATGGATTTAGGTAAGCAAGAAGGATCAGAGGAAACTAGTAAAATCATTTGTCTTCATTTCCCAGTAAATTAAGTTAGGCATGATTGCATATCTGATTATTTCGGTGACACAAACTATATAAATAAGAGGAAGACTGATCATGGAAAGAATATTGGGAGTACTGCCAAGAAGAGAGATTCAAATCTCACCGACACTTAACAATTGTGTGTAAGCCTAGATAAGGAACTTAATTTTTGATTAAGTTGATCATGATTTTCACCAAGTAACTATGATGATACAAAGAAAGACAAAAACCTTATCTCTGCCCTCATGAGAGAGATGAAATAACATACACAAAATTGTGTACATCTCAGAAAAAAAACGGTACTAGCAATGAACTGAGAAAGGCCTGTTGGAGAAGAAAGAATTTGAGCTGAGTCTTGAATAAAGACAGAGGAAACAAGAGGTAAAAATGAGGAAGGAAAGAATCCCATAAATTGAGAAAAGCCAATGAAAAGTCATGGAGTAACCCCATCTGAAAAACACCTAGAAAGCTAATGTCACCACATAGAATGAAGAAAAGAATGAGATATAAGAACTAGTTAAGGTAGGGTGTATATATAAGCATACTTTAGTGATATTGTGGTTTCAATTCCAGACCACCAGAATAAAATAAATAAAAACAATTAAGTTTGCTCCATTACGTAACTCTTCCTTTTACTTCAACACTTAGAAGTCATTGTAAGATTATTGATTGGTCTCATTTCAGTACTGTTATGTCTCAGGGAAAAGGGAACCTTGAAAAGAGGGCAAGAATGGGGGAATGGAGGTTCAGAATACATTCACTTATTAAGTTCCTCTTCAGTTGGTGGCACCCCAAAACAATTACAATAGGAACATCATTTATCACTTATCATAGATCACAATAAATATAAGGATAATAAAAAAGTTTGAAATGTTGAGAATTGACAAAATGTGACACAAATACAATGAGAGTACCCATTGTTGGAAATATAGTACTGATATGTCAAATTGCCACAAAACTTCAATTTGTAAAAACAACAACAAAAAAAAAAAAAAAAAGAAAGAAAGAAAAAGAAAAAGAAAAACCAGTTATCTGTCAAGTGAAATAAAAAAGACCTAGGTTCTATTTCAGGTAGATCCACACAGTTCTTTTAATATTTTTAATTGGCCATAACATTCCAAAGGGAGCTACCAAATAATTTTTACATTGTTTAATCATTTTTTCGGCAGTGTCTATCAGATTGGGAGGTTTTCTTGGCATAGATAATGGAGTGGTTTGCCATCCTCATCTCCAGCTCACTGTACAGAAGAGGAAACTGAGGCAAAAAGAATTAAGTGATTTGCCCAGGATTATACAACTAATGTCTCAGGCCAAACTGGAACTCTATTAGCTGCCCAAGTAATTTACAAGGAGAAGGAAAATCCTTATCTAATTAAACAGCTACTTCCAAAAGGAAAAAAATATATAGCTAGAAAAATAATTAGTAAAAGGTCAAGAATTTCAAGGGAACTAATTGGAAAAAAAAAAAAATCAAATGAAGGTGGCCCAGCTGTACCAGATCTAAAACTATTATTAAAGCAGCAGTCATCAAAAACATTTGGTATTGGCTAAGAAATAAGACTAGTTGATCAGTGGAATAGGTTAGGTTCACAGGACAAAATAGTCAATAACTATAGCAATCTATTGTTTGACAAACCCAAAGACCCCAGCTTTTGGTATAAGAATTCACTATTTGACAAAAACTACTTGGAAAAACTGGAAACTAGGCATTGACCCATACTTAATACCATATAACAAGATAAGGTCAAAATGGGTTCATGATCGAGACATAAAGAATGAGATTATAAATAAATTAGTAGAACATAGGATAGTTTACCTCTCAGACCTGTGGAGGAAAAAGAAATTTGTGACCAAGAAAGAATTAAAGGTCATTATTGATCGCAAAATAGAAAATTTTGATTATATATATATTTTTAATAATTATAACTTTTTATTGATAGAACCCATGCTTGGGTAATTTTTTACAACATTATCCCTTGCACTCACTTCTGTTCCAACTTTTCTTCTCCCTTCCTCCATCCCCTCCCCCAGATGGCAAGCAGTCCTATACATGTTAAATATGTCACAGTATATCCTAGGTACAATATATGTGTGCAGAAGAGAACAGTTCTCTTGTTGCACAGGAAGAATTGGATTCAGAAGGTAAAAATGACCCGGGAAGAAAAACAAAAATGTAAACAATTTACTTTCATTTCCCAGTGTTCTTTCTTTGGGTGTAGCTGCTTCTGTCCATCATTGATCAATTGAAACTGAGTTAGATCTTCTTTTTGTTGAAGAAATCCACTTCCATCAGAATACATCCTCATACAGTATTGTTGTTGAAGTGTATAATGACCTCCTGGTTCTACTCATTTCACTCAGCATCAGTTCATGTAAGTCTCTCCAAGCCTCTCTGTATTCATCCTGCTGGTCATTTCTTACAGAACAATAATATTACATAACATTCACATACCACAATTTACCCAACCATTCTCCAATTGATGGGCATCCATTCATTTTCCAGTTTCTAGCCACTACAAACAGGGCTGCCCTTTCCCTTCTTTAGTATCTCTTTGGGATACAAGCCCAGGTGTGTAGTGGTATCTCAAAGTTGTTTTAAATTGCATTGACTGTATTAAGTTAAAAAGTTTTTGTACAAACAAAACTAATGCAGACAAGATTAGAAGAGAAGCAATAAACTGAGAAAACATTTTTATATTAAAGGTTCTGATAAAGGCCTTAGTTGCAAAATATATAAAGAACTACTCAAATTTATAAAAAACTGGCCAGTCTCCAATTGATAAATGATCAAAGGATATGAACAATTTTCAGATAAAGAAATTGAAACTATTTCTAGTAATATGAAAAGGGGCTCCAAATCATTACTGATCAGAGAAATGCAAATTAAGACAATTCTGGGATACCACTACATACTCTCAGATTGACTAACATGATAGTTGAAAAGATAATGACGAATGCTGAAGGGGATGTGGGAAAACTGGGACACTGAAGCATTGTTACTGGAGTTGTGAACGGACCCAACCATTCTGGAGTGCAATTTGGAACTATGCTCAAAAAGTTATCAAACTGTGCCTACCCTTTGAACCAGCAGTGTTTCTACTGGGATTATATCCCAAAGAGATCTTAAAGAAGAGAAAGGGACCCATATATGCAAAAATGTTGGTGGCAGCCCTTTTTGTAGTGGCTAGAAACTGGAAATTGAATAGATGCCCATCAACTGGAAAATGGCTGAATAAATTGTGGTATATGAATGTTATGAAATATTATTGTTCTGTAAGAAATGACCAATAAGATGATTTCAGAGAGGCCTGGAGACTTACATGAAGTGATGCAAAGTGAAATGAACAGAATGAGAGATCATTATACACGGCAACAAGAAGACTATATGATAATCAATTCTGAAGGATGTGATTCTCTTCAACAATAAGATGATTCAAACCAGTTCCACTTGTTCAGTGAAGAGAGCCATCTACATCCAGAGAAAGTACTATGGGAACTGAGTGTGGACCACAAGATAGCATTTTCATTCTTTCTGTTATTGTTTGCTCGCATTTATGTTTTCCTTATCAGGTTTTTTCTTTCTATCTAGATCTGATTTTTCTTGTGCAGCAAGATAACTATATAAATATGTATACATATATTGGATTTAACATATACTTTAACATATTTAACATGTATTGGACTACCTGCCATCTAGGGGAGAAGGTGGGGGGAAGGAGGAAAAAAGTTGGAACAGAAGATTTTGCAAGGGTCAGTGTTGAAAAATTGATTACCCATGCATATGTAAATAAAAAGCTATAATAAAAAAAAAAAGAAAAAGAAAAATAACTGGTTACTGGAATGTAAGATAACTGAGGCAACTTGGCGGCCCATTGGTTATAGTGCTAGCCTATGATTCAGGAAGATCTGAGTTTGAATCAAGTCTCATATACTTATTCCCTGTTGTCCCCTGGGAAATCCATTTAAGCTCTCTGGCCCTCAGTTTCCTCATTCATAAAATGTGGATAATAATCCTCATTTTACCAGATTGTTGTGAGGATCAAATGAGATAAATATGTAATGCATTTTACAAAATTTTAAGGACTGTATAACTGCTAGTTATTATTGTTATTATTACATATAAATCATCAATAAATCCATACTATATAGCAAATGATGAAGAGCAAATAAATGCTCTTAATAATATTTTCCCAAAAAGTAAATGCAGGCAAATTCTACTACATCATTACAGTAGTGGATGGATATTTTGTTACTAGTTATCACAGCAAATATTAAGAAAATATATACATTATCGCAAATTTTCTGAAAACCACTGTAGTTGTCAATGTGGCAATTACCTTCTATAATTAAATGGCAACACAGTTGGCCCTGAGTATATTACATATTGAGAAATTTGAAAGAAGAAACAGCAAATGCATTTAGTTACAAGAAAAAGAGAAGGGTAACTGTTTCAATCTGCTGGGAGAACCAAATTAAAGTGTTACTCTCAGATTACTAATTTGCAGGAAAAAAAAGAGTACAAAAACATTAAAAGAAATGCTTGCCATAAAAAAAAAAAAATCATCTGTAGATGTAACACAAAGACACTGATTATTCTTCACAAATTTGAAAAAGACACACAACGCTCTAATATACTCAGTAATTATATTCAGAATAAAATTTCCTTTTGTTGGCTAATGCACTTTTGGAAGGATAAAATTAATCATTAAGGTAAGTCAAGACATTAAGATCTAATGAATTAAATGATGTGGGTACTCCTTTGTACAGATACACATCAAAATACTTCCACATTTTAATTAAATATTTTCATAAATTGCTATGGTCAGAAAAACTTGTTATTTAGTAACCAACATTCTATTGATGAGAAAATTTTGGAATTAAAAAAGCTAGGTTTAGAATAGTATTACCTCTATTACAAAAGCAATGTTTTCTACTCTATAACAAAACAATTTCTTTCCCTAGGAATCAACTTTTGCATAGCATATAACACACTGGACATGAATAATTCTCAAATGAATTATAACATTTCCAACATCAGAAATATCAGCTATTGACATTCACACCAGTTTCAAATATTATGTTCTTTTTATGTCATTATAAACTTGATGTGAAGTTAGGAAATAGTACCTACAGAAATAACTTTATTAGTATTCTATTTTTAACATGCCAGCTTTTAAACCAAACACACTGGAAAATCCTACAAATGAAAGCATTCATCCAGAATGGCACTGACATTTTTATAGACAACACTAAAATAATAATAATAATAATAATCTCCAAATATTTTTTCATATAACCTCAAAGTATACTGGGAAGGAGAAAATACAAGTATCACTACTTATTTGAGAGTAGGACAAAGACTGAAAAGTTAGGTGAGTTTTCAACCTTTTCAAAGTTAACTAGTAGAGTCAGAATTGAAACCCAGGTCCTTTTATGTAAAAAAAAACTGTCAACCCAGTTGCTTCACACTGTAACAGCCATTCCTTAGTGGCAAAAACAGAGGAAGTCATGCCCAAGAAGCCATTTCAAAGAATAACGTATGATGGCTACAACATTAGCTAGAAAAGCAATATTAGATCTGTTCTTCTTGGCTTCAGAGGACAAAACTAGGAATAATTTGTCAAAATTTTAAGAGGGAAGAAGAGCATATTAGACTTAATGTAAGTAAAAGCTCATTAAATATTTGTTGAATTTTCCAAAACTATAATAGGCTTTTCAAGAGATAATGGATTCACCATCACTGCAGTTCTTTAAGCAGAGGCTATTTGATCATTTTAAAGACAAACCATAGTGGGTTATACTCTTATTCAAGAAGGGTTGAAGTGGATGACCTTTGAAGCATCTTCCATTACAAAGAGATTCCATGGAATTGAAGGGTTTGGGAATTAAAAATAGAAGAGGTTGAAGATTAAATTACTTGTTTTTATAGTACTAAATGTTTTTCATTAACACAAATTCACAAGCAAGAATGTCTCAAAGGCCCACAAAGCATCAAACTTTAGACAAAGTAACCCCATTGATTGTAATCATTAAATTTCTCCAATACAAAAAATATATACATATAGGAATCACATAATTACAGCAAAGTAGGGTGAAGAAAATCAGAAGATAGGATGGAATTTAATGAGTCAGAGATCAAAGAATCAAGATATACAAGAAAATCTTAAAAGTTATAAGTTTAAAATCATCATATATTTAAAGAGCAAATCATCCAAATGACAAGTTTTTTTTTAATCTTCCCTATGTCCCCAAATTTAAAGAATATACTCATAATAAAGTAGATGTGCTTCTTTACTCATTTTTTACTATAATAAAGCCAGAATAATGTCACTTCATGATTTCATCAATGAGTAGGTGTTCCCTTTACCAATGTACATTGAAAATCCATCCACATCCAACTCCATTTATCCACATTTTCCCATAAAAAACCATGGGGACCTAGGAATGGTATCCTGAATATCAAAAGTTTAAACTGAGTAGATGAAGATTCTCCTGCAAGACATATTTGTTAAAATCATAGTATAAGTTTTCCTTGATAAAAACTAAAAGAAATCACTTTTGTTCATTCAAAAAAGCATTTGCCACAGACATAGAAAAAGTCCACATAAAATAAAATTGTCAGATGTTGGATGTTTTTATACCTTTCATTATAACTGTGACTGAGACATGGACTGTTACAGAAAACAATTCACAAGTACCTGTCTTTTTCTTCTCACATTTTCATTAAGCTCATGATATATATGCACAAGTCATTCTAATACAGATTTTATTGAGATGAGAAAGGAGGCATATAGATTACAATTTATTAACATAGTCTTGATTTTCTTTTTTGAGGGGAGGAATTAAACTCTAGTTTTTACAGTCAGGTATTATCTTAACCCTCTAAACAATGAGTCTTTCAACTCTGATCAATGAAATGAGTGACACCATGATTCCAGAAGACCAATGATGAAGCATGCTATTTATTTAACCACCTGATAGATGCAATTAAATCAAGGTACAGATAAATTTCTTGGACATGGTCAATATAGAAATTTTTTTAACTCAACTGCATTATGTTACAAGAATTTCATTTTCTCTCTTTTTTCTTTCTTTCATTTTCTTAAACAGGATAGGGAAGTAAAGGAGAGGATTAGACTCAAGGTTCTCCCTCCCTTCAAAATGGGAAAAGAAAGCCTACAGAATCACAAATAAACAAGATAGTCTTAAAAATTAGAAGTTTGAATTATATTTAAAAAGAAAAGCAAACTCTACATTAGATTCATGGTTTCATGTGTAATCCTCTCCTTATAATCCTTATAAATATTTAAATACGCATTTTATTACTCACTGTATTTGTTGTTCATTAAGGTTAGAATAAAAAACTAAGATCAAAAAAAAAAAATTCTACAATGCTTTCAAAATTTCTTTGCCATCATCCTGGATTTCTTTTACATATACTTGATCCAGATTAGTTGTTCTTCCTGTATTTTCTTATTATAAAACCACAAAAATATGCTTTATAAGTCAAGTTTGAAATATTTTGAGAATTATGGAATTATTCCAAGTATAAAGGCATGCTGCTGTCAAATGCTTTATCTATATATGGTACATGTGTGTGCAAAGAATATACAAAATATATTTTCCTACGTAACACAGCTTTTGACAGACTATTACTCTGAAAAGGATAAGTTTTTAGAGTTCATCTTAACCTTTTCCTTCAAACAACAATTACCAATAAAACAGTTCACATATTTTATGTATCTTCAGAAATTCAAAACAAAAAAGGCTGTAAACTTAGGCAGTCATGAGATATCAAGTGAATAGTTTAAAAAACATAATTTAGCCTCTAAATACCAAATCATTTGACTTGATAATAGGTTAATTTTAAAACTGTAGTAGGTTCCTGGCTGGAATCTGGATGAATTACTTCCAAAGAAAAGCAGTTATGCCAAAAATAATTCCATAAGGCTACCTGAGCATCAACTTCCACAATTCAATTCAACACAATAAAGCCCTGCTATGTCCTGCTCTCAACAATTTTCAATTTTAATGAGGGTTGAAGCAATTAGGAGAGAAATACTATATACACAAATACCAAGTGTACATACAAAAAAAATTTCAAGGAAAAAATAGTATTAACTGGGGAAGAGTTAGAAAATGATAAAAGGCTTCCACCTGGGAAACTACAGTTGATATGAGCTCTGAAAGAAGCCTAGGATTCTACATTGAGCAGATAAGGAAGCAGTCAATTTTAAATGGGTCAGTTCTGCAAGCTGAGAGATGGCAGAGAATTTCATGTACATGTACATTCTAACAGGCAATAATACAAAATAATTCCATAAAAACAGGTGGGAGTCAAATTCTGGAAGGTTTTAACATCAAATTGAGGAGTCTGTTTTTTGTTCTGGAGCAATCAGGAACCACCAAAGAGATCTGAATAAAAGAACTATTTACTTGGTCAAGCCTTTGTTTTAGATGTGACCAATTTCAGAGGCATTTAGAAAAAGAATTGAAGAAGTAAAAGACTGCTATATAGGGAGTCTCCCTGCCATAATCAAGACAATGAGAGATTGAACTAGCAAAGAGTATACATAAGTGAAGAAAAGACAAAGAATTTGAGATATCATGGAGAAGGATCAACAAATCTTGTCAAGTGACTGTATGTGGATACTGAGGAAAAGGGAGGAAAGTCAAGGATGTTTCCAAGGTTTCAAATTTTGATAGTTGTTTCATAGTGGTATTTTCAGAAGGCTTGATAGTTATGCCAAAGTTACAATTAGTCATAATATATAGATAGGTTAGAAAATATTTCCCCACCAGAAAATGAAAACTGTATTTACCATGAGGTAAAATGAAAAGAGTCAAGAACTAGTATCCTAAAGACCTATTACAGTAGATTTGTCTGAAATTTAGTGACTTTGCAGAAATCCTTCGTTTTTTATTTTCATGTTAAACATTTAAAGTCCCTTCCAGTACTAAAATTCAATGACATGCTTCATACCACAGATTGCCTTGATACATTGGAGAGATTACAGATATCTATGTGTTTTTTCATCCTAACTGTGCCACTAATTATCTATATGAACTCCATGCCACTTCTGTCCATGCAATTCTGTCTTCTAGGTAAAGTATCTCCTGCCACCATCCTCCCTCATTTCTCTCCCAGTAGGCTGGGATTCTGTAATTCACCCCCTAGGGTCCTCTGGATCAGATAGCTAAGCTTTTGTCCTATCTTTCTTGGAATCCAGGCATCCAAACTACTTCCTATCTGCCTATCCCGGCACTTATTCCAATCCTCCCCTTCTCCTTCCCCAAGTGTTTTCTTTACCCATTAGACTGTAAATTTGTCAAGGGAAAGGAGACTGGCACATAAATAAATGCTTCATTCTTTATCCATCTGCCATAATAGTACAAAGAAAGGTGTAATACAATTACAAATAAAGAAGAGAGCCAAACAAAAATACTTTAGGAAAATATTAGCTCCCTTCAGATATCTTTATCATTTAATCCTTTTCCCTTCTAAATATTTGTTATGTATATAAACATAGAATTCTAGAGGTTGTTGTGGTTAAATGCTAATTGATTTATTTCAATCAATATGCTTTTCATATTTCAATCAATATGCAATTCAAAATGCTCAGTTCATTTGTTCTTGGATTACATGGGACTAGCAGTAACAAAGTCTATGGGTGTCATTTAATCAGAGTATATGCTTCTAGAGGACAGGGATTTTTTCCTGACTTTTTTCCCCCATCCTTAACACTTGGAATTTAACACCACAAGTTTAGCAGATTCAACAAATATTTTCTAATTAACTGAGGGGACTGCTCTACCTGAAATTCCCTTCCAAATATAAATTAATTCAACAAATATTAAGAGCCTACTACCCGCTATGTGCTGAGTCTATAAAGACAGAAATGAAATGGAGACATCATGGAATGCTGATTTAGAATGGACTTGGGTTTCTTTTGCTGTTGCTTCTTGCTACTTAAGTGATACTGGACAAATGACTTATTATTATAAACTCATCTATAAAATGATAGATATTAGACTAGATAGATAATGAATGACCTTGGAGTTTCTTCCAGCTTTAAATCTAAGAACCTAGCAAATAGTTTTAACCCTCAAGAAATTTATATTCTACTAAAAGATTTAAAACATATATAACACACGTGCATATTATGAGGATACCTTATACATAAGCATAAGAAGCATTGATTATTGCTATTTCTCATAATGTATATATTGACCAATATGCTCATTTTGATCACTTTTTCTGATACATCTTTTATTCTCCTGTTCTCAAAGTAATGGATTTTAATTCTTCATACTATATGAGTGCAAGGGATAATGTTGTAAAAAATTACCCTGGCATGGGTTTTGTCAATAAAAAGTTATTAAAAAAAAATTCTTCACACTGTAGTATTCCATGAGTTGGAGTCACAGCATAGCCTCTTAAGCCACAGTTTTACTTACCTTGTCAAGCAGAAATGGTGTCAAAGGCTGACACCATTAACTTTTTTTTACTACAACAAGATGATGATAGAAGACAATGGAACAACAATGACTCAAATCAGAGAAGGTATAATCAATTAAAAAAAAAAGTTTGGAAGGAGATCTAACTAAGCAAAGTCATCCCAGTACAGGCATTTAAGGATATAAATTGAAGAACAAAAAGAAAAATGAAAGAGATCTGCAAAGAGTTTTATATCATACTTCCCCAACAAGGAAAGGTGCCCTCCTACACTTGGACCAAATGATAATGTACAACAAATTCAAGTCATGTGCAACTGGATGGCATTATAAAGGAAAAAAAAAAATCCAACATGCATCACACCTTACAATTAGTTCCAATTGGAACTCAATAAGTTAAACAATATAAGAAACATATCGCTAACTCAACAAAGAGGGAAAATTATCTTAATCTCAAAAGAAACATGATAAGGTCTTAAACATGCTAGATAGATCCTTAACAGGAGGTAAAGATTTAAACATGCTAGATATATTCTTTACAGAAAACCCACAGAATATGATCAAATGAGATGACATTAAATCTATACGGACATACTGAAATAAAGATGGAATGATAACTATCACACAAATGAAGTTTAAAAAAAAAGATCAATTCAATGAAAAAGTATATAATTTAAAGCAAACATTATTAAACAATTTAAAAGGAAAAAGACTAGTAAAAATAGTCTGTGACATCTAGAATATAATATTTTATAAAAATAAAATCCATTCTCAAATATACTGACAAAAAAATTAGCACAAATTGTAATGAAACTGGAAAACTATCCATCCTTTCTAATTATCAGATATGCAAATTATAAAACCGGAGTAATAAAAACACACACAACCAAAAATAAGAAAGGTGACAAAATTCAAGTTTTGTCTGAGCTTCAGAGAAATAGTTATGCCACTATATATATAACTGACAGAAGAGTTAATGAAATTCAAAGACTTTAAATGACTGTCCTAGCCACTGGGGATAAAGAAAAAATTTTTAAAATCATATTCCCAGAGGAGGATTCTGGGAATATAGAATAAGTAAGTAAAATTCAAGCTTTCCAGATTTCTCCCATAAATAGAACAAATTTTCTCCTCAGAGCAAACACTGATGAAAAATCAAGAGGACTTACAGGATCCTCTAGATACAATCCATTAAGATCTGAAAAAAGACTCCAGTCTTCAACAGTGTGAAGTGCAAACACCTCCAAGCTAGCTCTCCCAAGACAAGAAGTGGAGAATCCTGGGGCTAGCTAAGTTTGGCTGGATCCTCAGCAAGAACTACATAAACTTTTACTTCCTGAACTGTGTGCAGAGTTGGAAGTCTGAGTTCAGGAAGACTAAGTGAACCTTGGATGATCAGGACACCAGATTCCTGGTGGAAGGAGTGGGGCAGGGATGCTGCTGGTTGCAGACACTTGCAGGAAGCGGGGAGCTTTGGTGTAAGGTTCCAGGTCAGAGGGGAGACCTCAAGTGAAGCTGGAGGCACCATCTTCTCATTTAAAAATAAAAAACTTGAGATGTCAAAAGAATAAATCCAACCATAGAAACTTACTGGGAATAGGGAAGATCAGGGTTTATCTCATAGGACACTGAAGCAAAAAAATCTTCTTCTGAACCAAAACAGTAACATTAAATGGTTCCCTGCCCAGAAAGAATTTATAAAAGAACTAAAAAAAGAATTTAAATCTTTCAATTCAATGAGAGACATTAAGAGAACACTAAATAAATAAATTCAAGAAAAACAAGAAGATTATTGGAGAAAAAGTTAACCAACCAGAAAAGGAGATAGTCTTAAAGATGAAAATAATTCTTTGAAAATTAGAATTGGGCAAAAGGAAGCCAGTAAAGTTATAAGAGACCAAGAAATAACAAAACAATATAAAGAATGAAAAAATAGAACAGAATGTGAAACAAACAAAAAACAGATCTGGAGAATAGATCAAGAAAATATAAGAGTAACTAGACTACTTGAAAGCTATGACCAAATACAACTTTGAGACAATAATGCAAGAAATAATACAAGAAAAAATGTCCCGGAGTGATACAACATGAAGAGAAAATAGAAAAAGAAAAAAATCCACGGATCACTACCTCAAAGAGATCTTTTATGGAAGATACATAGGAATATTATGGCCAAATTTCAAAACCTTCAGATCAAAGAAAACTTTTGCAAGAAACAAGAAAAAAAAATTTTAAATCTGCTGGAACTATAATTAGAATTGTACAGGACTTAGCAGCAGCCACAATTAAAGACCAAGATACTGAAATCATACAAATAAGCAATTAAAAGAATTAAGCCTAAGGCCAAAAATATCATATCTAGCAAAAATATTCATAATACCAAATGAAAAACAAAAAAGGCTATTCAATGAAGTTGCGGATTTTCTAGACTTTCTTTTAACCAAACTTGAACTCAACAGAAAATTCAACATATAAGAGCCAATATACAAGATTAATTTCAAGGAACTTAACATGGACAAATTGTTTTATATTTTTTATATAGAAATGTATACATTTAAGATTGAAATCAGCAATTGGGTAGCTCAAAAGAAAGACTGGGGCAGAGTTGAGTATGATCTGACTCTAAAAAGCAAAACTGCTTAGGAAAAGGTTAAAATACTAATTATGTTAAGCAAATGAGATGCAGGGGAAGAACAGGCACAGAGGCATTAGAGGGAAGAGGAGAGCTCATAATTTTCAGAACCATTCACATCAGGAATAAGTTAAATAGACAACATTACATATATACCATGAAGGGTATAGCACCCTCCAAAATCTATAAAGAAATAAGGGGGGAGGGATGAGTGGAGAGGGAAGCAAAGGGTAAAGGAAGAAGACAAGGGGGGAATCCATGAGTGGGGGGGGGGGGGAGATTAAAGGCAAATTAAAGAACAGAATTAAAGCAGAATAATTTTAGCAGAAATAAGAAAGAAGAGATATACACAAACACTACAACAAGGATTGGGAGTAGAAGTTATTAGGGAAAAAAAAATACAGCTAATAATCACTGCTCTCAAACAAAGTCAAACTTAAAAATTCAATCAAGAGAGAAAGCTGTTACAAGCCAGCCATAATAAGAGTGGATGCCCATCAGTTGGAGAATGTTTTGGAATATTATTTTCTATAAGAAACTAACAGCAGACCTAGTGTTTGGAGAAACCCAAAGACCCCAGCTTTTGGGATAAGAATTCACTATTTGACAAAAACTGCTTGGGAAAACTGGAAACTAGTGTGGATGAAACTAGGCATTGACCCACACCTAATACCATATACCAAGATAAGGTTAAAATGGGTCCATGATTTAAATATAAAGAGTGAGATTATAAATAAATTAATAGAACATAAGATAGTTTGCCTCTCAGACCTGTGGAAGAAGGAATCTGTGACCAAAGAACTAGAGATTATTGATCACAAAATAGATAATTTTGATTATATTAAGTTAAAAAGGTTTTGTACAAACAAAACTAATGCAGATAAGATTAGAAGCGAAGCAATAAACTGGGAAAACATTTTTATATTCAAAGGTTCTGATAAAGGCCTCATTTCCAAAATATATAGAGAATTGACTCAAATTTATAAGAAACTGGCCCTTCTTCAATTGATAAAGGGTCAAAAGATATGAACAGACAATTTTTCAGATGAAGAAATTGAAACTATTTCTAGTCATATAAAAAAGAGCTCCAAATCATTATTGATCAGAGAAATGCAAATTAAGACAACTCTGAGATACCACTACACACCTTTCAGATTGGCTAAGATGACAGGAAAAAATAATGACGAATGTTGGAGAGGAAGTGTGAAAACTGGGACACTGATATATTGTTTCACATTCAGGTGATTCAGGCCAATTCCAATAGACTTGTGATGGAGAGAACCACCTGCATCCATAAAGTGAACCATGGGAACTGAATGTAGATCACAACATAGTGTTTTCACCTTTTATCTTGCTTGCTTGCAATTTTTTTCTTTCTCATTTTCCCCCCTTTTGATCTTATTTTCTTGTATAGCATAATAAATGTGGAAATATGTTTGAAAGAACTGCACATGTCTAACCTATATTGGATTACTTGCTATCTAGGGGAGGAGAGTGAGAGAAAGAGAAGGAGAAAAATTTGGAACACAAGAATAAACTGAAAATAATAATAGAAGAAAAGTACTAGAATAAAGAAGGGCTGTGAAAGGTTTCTGCAGAAGATGGGATATCATTGGGACTTGAAATGTTTAACAAAAAATACATGAAAGCTAAGAAGCAAAGATGAGGAAGGAGAGCATTTCTTATATGGGGGATAGCCAGTGAAAATACCCATTAACTGGGAGATAAGAATGTCATGTTCAAGGAACAAAGAGGCCAGTGTCAGAGTACAGGGGAAAGGATGGGAGAAAAGCGTAAGGCATAAGACAACTAGAAGAGCAGGGGTGGGAGGTATAGGCCAAAAAACATTCTGTTTTATGGGTTAATTCATGTGTCCTATGTAACTCATACATTGTTAAAATAAATGAAACAGCAAATCATTGTTGATAGGATAGCTTTGAAATCAGGAAGTATTTAAATTCTAATACATACTATGTGTATGACAATAAGCAAACTTGGTTTTTCAATACCTAAGCAGATCAGTAGTAGAGATTTACCCACATAAATCTATGAAATAGGTCCAAAAAAAAAAAAAAAAAAAGATGGAGAGGAAAAATTAGACAGAAAAGCTGGAAAAACTGGAAAAACAGTTTGAGGCCAGATTGTGAAGGACACTAATCAGGCAATAGTAGAATGACTTAAGTTTTGAACAGGAATGACATAGTTTAGATGAGGTGAAAAATATATGGCTATTTGAGGTCCAAATAGATTAAAATGTGACTGGGAAATATTTAACAAAAACAATACAATAATGCTAATATGTGTTTTCTAAATATACAGACCTACAGGGATCCTAATATATGCTTTAGTGGCCCTTCTATTTAACTCTGACACCACTATTTTAGACTATACACTGGAATGATTTCACCAGAGGCTGCAAAAGATAGAGAAAAAGGGGAAGACCAGTTAGGTCTATTGTAAAAAGGATGTGATAGTGATAAAAACCTATGCCACTAGAATAAGTTAGAAAAACAAGAAGCAATAATCCACTGCCTAATAAACCCAAGAATATAATTTGTGGGGAGGGAGAAAAGAGTCTCCCTTTTGACAAGAATTACTAGGAAAAATGTTGAGAATTTTTGCCAAAATAAGTGTTAAACCAATTTCTTACACCAAATACTACAAGAGAATCAAAATGGATGAGCCAAATATCATGATTAAAAATAAGATAACAAGATTAGGAACCCTTCACAATTATAGCTATGGGAAGACTTCTTACAAAGAGGAAATCATAAAAGATTTATAAAATAAACATTTTAAATACAAAAGTAAAAAAGCTTTTGCATAAATAAAATCAACAAAAATGAAATGAGAGTAAAAATGGTCAAATGGGGAGAAATATCTGTAGTATAACATCACAAAACTATAGAGAGAGCTGACAAAAGAATACAACAAGCCACTCTCATGGCTAATTGGTCAAAGGATATGTAACTTTTAAAATAATATAATTAATAACTATGAATGACTATTTGCTCCAAATCATATTTGCAAAATGCAAGTTAAAACAGCTCCAACCTCTTTCAGTTTTTACCTCATTTCATGCAAAACAGCAAAGGTGAAAAATAAATGAGAACCATCAGTATGAGAGGAGCTATGGGAAAATAAGAATAGTAGTATACTGTTGAAGGTGATGCAAGGCAGCTTAATTACTGGTTTTAATTTAGAACTGGGGGGAGGGGGGAGAAGAGAAGGGGAACATCTACTGACTTTGAAATCCAGCTAACAGGCATATACTTCATGGAGTTAACATATAAAAACTAAAGTTCAATATACCAATTTTCAGCATTCTTTGGGATGGCAAAGAATATGGCCACTGATGAATGGCTGAAAAAAATTATGATTTATAAATGCAACAGAATATCATTGTTGAATTGGAATTAAAAAGTAAAACACTGAATCAGAAATTAAAATATGAGGAATACAAAGAAACATACGAAGGTTTGTATGAACTGAATGCAGAGTGAGCCAGGAGAGCATAAGCAATTCTTAAAACAATGTAAATGAAAAGATAATCAATGAAATTGAACTCTAATGGAAAAATCAATGAATAAAAGTTCTCATGAAATAAGACTCTGACAAAACAAAGAGGTAGAGGGTTACCAGGACAAAATATAACAGGATGTGATTAGTACAATTGTACAATTTAAGTTTTACACTGGATATTTTTGTTTAATTCTTTTCCTTTATCATAAAAGGTTTAGACTGGTATATAGAATTTGATATAAAGACACCAAAAAACATTTTAACAAAACAAAAACATACAAACAAAAGAAAAGACAATAGATGAAGACCTAAACTAGCGTAGTATTAAATATAAAGAGAGGGGGCAAAGAAATAGAAGCAGTGCCATCTGGGTGAGGGAGGGGAAAAATCAGAACAGAAGTGAGTGCAAGGGATAATGCTGTAAAAAATTACCCTGGCATGGGTTCTGTCAATAAAAAGTTATTAAAAAAAAAAAATAGAAGCAGTAATAGAATCAGCATGACCTGGTAATTGATTATATTTGTGTTTGGAAGCAGAATTGAGAGAAGAGTCAAAGATCACTGGTATTTTGAGGCTGAGTATCTAAGAGAATGTGATATCACTACTTGAAATAGGTCCTTCAGAGGGAAATATACAATCTTTTTTCCTTTGGGAAGGAATCATAACAAGTTTGGTTTTAGAAATAGTTTAAGTTAGAAATACAGCAAGACATGTAAGCCTGGAAATCAAGTAGCTGAAAATACAGGACTGAACATCAGGTTAAAATTTAGGGCAGAAAATAAGGATTCTGTAAAGAATTAATAGTAGAAGCTGTGAAAACAAATGAGATCAAGTGATACCATGAACATGCAGAGGAAGGTTTACAGGGGAAAAAATGTGAGTGGCCTATTCTTAGGTAATAAATTGAAAAAGAACAAATGGAGACAAGAAGGAAATTCGGCATAGTACAGAGCCACAGAGGTCAAAGGCAAAAAGAAAGAAGATTATAAAGTTCAAGGACCTGGGTTTAAATCTGTTTTTCCATGTCATTTTTGTGATCTTGAGTAAATCTTAAATCTCCCTGGGCCTGTTTTCTTCTTCTTTTTTTTTTAAAGCCATTCTCCAATTGATAAATGCTCAAAGGCCTATTTTCTTAGCTGTAACTAGATGGCCCTTAGGTCCTGAATAGCTTTAAATCAATAATCCTACCTCAGTAGTAACATATATTATAATAAAACTCAAAAAGTAATAATGAAGAAATTTGATCACTAATGATTAGATCATTGCAGAAGTGATCTTTAAAGGAAGTCTTCTCTTTCCAAAGGTAACTGAAAAGCAATGTGTTAAGAATGTGATTTGTTTTCAAATTGCAGAGTAGCTATTATAAAGTGCTAAGAATTTTTTTTTTTCACTAACCAATCAATAAAACTTTAAAAGGGCCTACTCTGTACCAGACATTGGGTTAGGAATACAAAGAAAATGGAAAAATAGTTTTTGCTCTCAAGAAATTTAAAGGAAGGGAACCTTAAAGAGAAAAAAGCCAGAGGAACCAGGAAAAGACTCCTGGAGAAAATGCCGTTCAAGTTTGGTATCTCCTAAAAGATTGTGTTGCCAAAATGTGATGATACTTTCCAATCCAGTAAGTTGTTTTAAGAAAGAAACAAGACTGAAGAAACCAAATTCTGAGCTTTTTTAGACTGTTCTCTTAAAAATACTGGATTCTATTAAGTACTTCTTTTTCAATAACTCAACTGTTATAATGGAAAAAAGGCAATGTTTAATTTCAAAGATATACTCAACAAATACATTCTCAGGAGTCTTTGTTTATTACTCTCTTTAAAGATATTAAGCTATGAAATGCTTAATATATAATCTTGTACAAATTTATTTTTATAAGGACTATAAAAACAATATAATTGTGTTAACTTCAAATAATGTTTCATTAGCTTCCAAGTTTAGTTAGATGAAGATAAACTAGGTCTTTTAAAATTCAAAAATAGCACATGTATTTCTACTTTCAAAGCATTAACATGGTTTTCTTAATAGAATAATCTTTTCTCATTTGAAAGTTTTTTGTTTTTTTTAAAGAACCAACTTGACTAGTATTTACTGCCTCCTAATTTTGCTGCCAGGTTTGTATTCTGTTTTATAATGAAAGTTTATTATATTAAGTGTCATATGGTTCTGTTATACAGCAATTGAATTAAAGCGGTTTTTGCAAAAGACCAGACATATGACAACTGTTTGAGACAGTACATTTATTAGGAAGTGATGAAACATGAATTTTCTATAAACAAATTACATTTATGCTTACAGCAATAATATACTGAATGTAACACTGATCTTTACAATGATCTAAGTGTCTATGTAATTTCTACAATTCAATGCATAAAAATTGTCACATGAAAATTTAAAAAAGGAGAGGTCATTTTAATAACTTTAGTACTGTAGAAAAACATTATCAAGCACTTAAAAGGATATCAGACTCATTTCTGGCATTGTAATTGTTGATCAATCCACAAACAATATATGGAATAACTACTACACACAGAGGACTCTTAAGTATTGGAGAAGATATAAAATTACAAAACACTTTTCAGGTAATATTGTGTATGAGAAAAATTTCTAATACAAAATTGGAGGGAGGAAGGTTTTGCCAAACAGGCAGAACCAGAAAAAATCTCCTGGGAGCTTCTAAAGAGCAGAAAGCTTTTTATTTTAGCATTCACAATGTCTAATACAGCACCTTGCACTTAAAACGTTTTTAAAAGCCTAAAGTGAATTTTGCTGAAAGATCAATGGAAAAGGAAGTCACTGAGGTATAAACAACAGGCTAATTAAGGAAAGAAAGCTGTATTATGGTCCATGGGGTCATAGAGTCAGACACAACTGAACAACTACAACAAACAAGGCCATGGAACTATGAGAGCACCAAGTTGTCCAGTCTGTGATATAAATTAGAAAGGAGTAAAATGAGGAAGGATGGAAGAGTTTTGTAAGGAGAAAGGCCCACTGTGGAAAGCAACAGCTTTCTTAGTTTATAATTGTAATACTATAATCTCATTTTGTTTCTGACCGTCTTAATCCATTGTTCCAAAACCAAAAGATATGTAAAAAACCCAACCTAATCCAAACCAAATCCTATATAGCAAAGTCAAATGTTATTGAACCAAGATGTCAAAGTATCTAACCACCACCATATACAGCCAGTAATCGGGGAATGTTGAACTAAATAAATAATAACATAAAACAATAGATAATGTAATTGTGTGGCTTTTGATGTCAATAGAGGCCAGAGGCCTCTTTTTCTCTTGAGTTTGACACCACTGTTCCAAAGAAGACCACTCACTAAATAATATCTGAAGATCCAAGTCAGTACTATCATCTGTGGACAGTCTCATTTTTGGGAAAGGAGGATAGAAGGAGGGAAAAAAGAGAGAGGAAGTAAAGGTGAGGTGAGGATAGAGGGAGGGGGGGGAGAAAGGGAAAAAGAGGAGGTGAGAAAGAGGAAGAGAGGGAGGGAGAAGAAGAGAGCAGAGAGGAGCGAGGGAGAGAAAAGGGGGAAGAGAGAGAGAAAGAGAGAGGGAGGGAGGAGGGGAAAAAGAGAGGGAGGAAAGGAAGGAGTAGGGAAGGAAGGAGAGAGAGGGAAAGAGAGGGAGAGAGGGAGAGAGGGAAGAAGGGAGGGAAAAAGGGAGGGAGGGAAGGAGGGAGAGAGAAGGAGAGGGAGAGAGAGAAGGAGAGGGAGAGGGAAAGATAAACACTAACTTCACATAATTCTAAACTGCCAAAAAACTAACTCCTTTCCTATCATCCATTCCAAAACCCCTTTTTCACAACTTTATTTACTATCCCAACAACTTGCAGTCAAATGATCAAAACACTAATGTAGCTATTTTATAATGCTAGCAAACTCTGAAAAAGTATGACAAAAAGAAGACACTTTGGATTTGGGAGTGTGTGTGTGTGTGTGTGTGTGTGTGTGTGTGTGTATGTGTGTGTGTGCATGCATGCAAGCGTGCGTGATAAGTATAGATTTGAGGAAAATAATGTATTTTTCTTATTTTAATTGCAATCCTAAAATAAACTTAAATTAAAAGTAAAATTATGAGCCAGAAATCAAGCAAACCTGCAATGTGAAGGATATAAGAAGTCTATTTTCTTAAAAAAAAAAAAAAACACAGCATAAAATACTGCAATTCTTTAATACTGAGTAAAGATCAAGATGTTTCTAAGAATGTTAGTTAACAAGTTTTAAATGGAGGCTAGTCTACAAAATTGTCTTAAAGAAGCACTGTGTTCTAAATGATTAGTCAATGCTTTCAGAAACAGCATTCTTTGGCTTTCATTTTGGGAAATAACTCCAATATGGACAAGGACTGAAGAAAAATTAGCTTATATTAGATATATTTGATTATCCTTTAAGAAAAGTTCACTATAACCAGAACAACAAATCATTGTTAACAGAATCACCAATCTAGACTTAAAAACATTTTTTATGAAAATACTCAGTTGTAAACTTATTTCTATCAAGGAATTACATGTTTTAATAGAGATTAATATTTGATTCAAGGTTAATTTTTTTTAACACAATTATTTACAAATCCTACAAAACATGAAAGTTACAGTGAAAAACCATTTATCAGCCAACATATTTTGGGAAACTTAAATAATTATCTCTGCAATTCAAGAAAGAATTGCCAAGTAATTTACCTTAGTTTTTGATTTTCCATAAAGTCTTAACTAAAGTAAACTGGACTGGAAATTGAAATCTGGACTTAGGGGGCAAAGGTTTGGAACAGCTAGGAAGTACAGTGAAGAGAGTACCCAGGCTGGAGTCAACAATTTCTGAGTTCAACTCCAAGCTTAGATTGTGTGTCTAGCGGTGTGATCCTGGGCAAGCCATTTAACCTCCATTTACTTCAGTTCCTCATCTATAATATGTGAACGAAGAAGGAAATGACAAACCATTCCTTAATCTTTGTCAAGAAAACCCTATGGAATTGGTATTGCACAGAGCAGACACAAGTGAATGATTGAACCACAAGAAGTTACAATGACCAAAACCTACAGTCATTTTAACAAGCTGCACGATATTTAGATCTCTCTGCCTACAAAACTAAAAACAGCACACAATTTCACTTAATGATCCATCAACTTTTACTAATCCATTATACCTAGAAATGACCCTTTGTGTCACTGATCTCACAAACAAGTATCATGACTATTCTTTAAATAAACAAGGACAATGTAGAATTGTATAATGAATGAATAATATAAGAAATTAATTTCATAGACTAACATAGTTGATTGTGACCCTTTATACTGTAGCAAAAGTTCTGCCTAAAAGTTTGAATCATTAACCAATGAATTAGTTTCTTTATTCCCACTTCCTGGTCAGCTGAGTAAATTTCCAGTATTACATGCTAAGGTAGATGTGTTCATTTATTACTGTCTATGACTGCAACTGGTAGTGCAGGAAATACTACCATCACATATTCTCTAGTCTTTCTTTCCATAACCAATGCCAAGATGTTCTTATGTTTTTTAACAAAATCTATTCATACTCAGACACTAAAGAAAGACTACCTTCTTATAGCTAAAAACTTTTATTTTGATTTTGAAGACAATTAACCATAAAAACCTGCAATATTTCTAAATACAAACCATGTTCTGAAATGAAGAAACATTTAGTAATGTGATATTTCATACAAACGAACAATGGGATATAGCAAACAGTAAATCACTCTTCCTAATATAAACAAACAAATAAACAAAAAAAAAAAAACTGTCCTTTTAAAAAAAGTGCTTTTGAACTCTCCATAGTGCTTAAACATTTATCTCCCAAATAAAAAAGAAATAATACATTAGCAACATCTTATATTAGAAAAAATTATGTATCTGAGTTTAATCCTAATTTAACATTTACAAAGCTATCTGACTGGAGAAGTTGCAACAGCTATGTGCATCAGTTTTCACATTAGTGAAATGGGACTAATACAGCAGTTTTCATACTAGTAAAATGAGACTAATACTAATAAGGTAGGATCTTAAATCAGGATTGCTTTGTGTATCAAATCCAAGAATATACATAAAGCATTTCTCAAACTTGAAGCTGTCATGGCTCAATTGACAGAGGAACTGACTTTGGAGCCTGGAAATGCTGGGTTCAAGTCCTGCCTCTGACTTCTCCAGGCTGTGTGACTGGCAAATCAATGAACTTCTCAGTACTCCAAGCAGCTCTCTAGACTCATAAAATATAGAAAAGATTCTAACTTGTCTTACTAAAAAAGGGAGTATCTTAATCTGGGAGTTCTCTATGCCAAAGAAAGACAAGTCCAGTTCCATTCCCTTTTCAGTATAACTTCACATTACTACACTCGTACCCAGCACATAACTCTTCTTCAGTATTTTATATCTAGGGCCCTCAGAAATAAAAGATTTTCCAGTTCCAATTAAAATTAACCCAACATATTAAAACAATATGATGCAGAACAAAATCCAGCAAATTTCTGGTTATAATACAAATCACAAACTAACAAAAAGATAAATGTGAAGAGGAACATGGTAAAAATTAAGATATCCTATTACTATTAAATTTAGAGAGAACACTGAATCAGTAATATTCAATAAAAAGCATACCTGATACACATGAACATAACCAAGAAAAACAACAGTGCTATTCATTAGTCTTGTCTCTTTTGGAGACATTTAATTTGAAAGAAGAGCATTATATTAAGTGCAATGTTAATTAAAATATACAGAGAACTTTAAAACAAAGTACTGAATTGTCCCTTTGGTTTCATTTTTCAAGTTTTTATATTTATAAGCTAATTAGCAGTAGCATATGAATGTAAATTCATCACACTTTTTGTAATGATAAAATAAAAACACTTCACAGTTTTCTTATTTTAAAAAATATATATTCCTGTGATGTTTTCATGTCTTTTTATTCAGGACTGAAAAGTATAATTTTCTTAAGGTTTCAGAATCATAAGTACTCATGCTACATTAGCTCATTAAGTACTCATGCTACATTAGCTCATTTATTCCATATCTTCCTCACTGCTTATTCCTCATCCCATTTCTATCTTCAGAATTTCACAGCACATTGCCATTTCTTGACATTTTCTATGGAAGAATGTCTTATCACTTCAGTGTAGCCAAAATGCACTGAAACTATATTGCAGATAGTTTAAAAAAAAAAAAAAACTGTATTTACCATGCAGAAACATTATCAATGTTACAAAATCTAAATTACAGCAATATTGCCTAAAAGCATTTTGCTCATTTCCTCTTTTAGAGGAAAAAAAAAAGAGAATCCAAGTAGAAAAATCAATACCTTTTAAGTTTTCATCCTGATGTATACTATATGGGAAATGTGGCAAAAAAAACACATTTGTTTAAGCTTCAAAGAATCTATATCTACTTTTGAAGTTCTTAATTTTAAAAAACACAGGATCCCTACAGTGTCAAAATAGTTAACATTTTCTATTCGCTTCCTAAGTTAGCTCTTGATTTAGCATAAAATTTTAAACTTACCCAAAGGTTATACATAACTCCACCTTACTACCCTCAATCCTCTGAGTAACCTAAGAGAGGTTCAAATGAATTGTCACCTTGCAACAAATAAGCAACATACTTTCAATCTAGATGCAAAAAAGTTTAGGACACTGGAAGGAATAGAAATGAATTTTAAAATTTGGTTTGAATTCCACTGGAGAGAGATACCGTGAACTTGGATATGGAAAAAAAAATTTGGATCTTTCACTAATATTTAGTTTCCTTTATAATCCTCTGTATTTTATTTTATGGAATTTACAATATCCTATCATATTACTTGCTTTCTCAATGGGTAGAGAAGGGACTGGAAAGAATTTGGAACTCAAATTTTTTTTTTTAATAAGTAAATAATGGATTTTTAAGAAGTTATCCCAAGAAGGGATCCCATTGGCTTCACCACACTGCCAAAAAGTCTACTTTACAATCCTCCATATTTTATTTCATGCATTTAAAAATATTATCCTATCATACTGCTTATCTTCTCAGCGTGTGGGGGAGGAGCAGCAAGGAGTAAGAGAATTTGGAACTCAAAAAAAAAAAAAAAAAAGATGAGACCTGAATGTTTAAACAAGTAAGTTAATGAATTTAAGAATGAACTTAATTATCCTGAGAAGGTGTCCCACTGGCTTCACCGGACTGCCAAAAGGGTCCCGAATATCAAAAAGAAAAAGAACCCCTGTTACTAAGGTCTAAAAAACAAAAAGTCACAACTCCATCTCCAACTAGTTAGTTGGGGGTAAGAAAGAACAGCACTGGTATGCTTTTCCAGCACACTTAACACAGTGTCGGGCACAAAATAAGCATTTAATAAATATGCCAGCTGATTGACAAGGCGGGCTTAATCCTTGCTAGAAGACCTATCAACTCGGTAGGCGTTCTAGAAAAGCCGACAGACGTCTTTTTTCAATCAATAAGCATTTATGAAGTGCCTACTAGGTGCCAAACTCCCGCCATACAAAGAAAGATTACGGACAGTTCCAGCCCTCCGGGAGCTCCCAATCTTCAAGGCGGACAACAAATACAGGAGCGATGGGAAGGATAAATTTGGAGATTAGAGAATAGTTCCTGAGCCAGACTGAAGCTTTTGCTCGCACCCTTGTAGAGAGTGACGGCTCCCCCTTACCGTTAGTAAACAACCCCTGCGAGCCCCCCTCTCTCCCAGGGGGCTCAGACAAACGCGAGGGAGAAGGAAAGTCCAAGCAGCATCTGCATCCAAGCTTCCCGATCGGACCCGGGCGGGAGTGGGGGTGGAAGGGTGGGGGGACGTCCCTGCTCCGGGAAAAACAATCCTCCTCCTCCTCCTCCTCCTCCGCGTCCTCCGGGTCCGGAGACGTCTCCCGCCCGCCCGCACGAGCAGCGGCTCCGAGAGCCGGGGAGTGGGGGAGAGGAGGGAGGGGTTGGCGCCAGAAATAACCGGGCCCCCGGACCCCCCGCGGGGCTGCGAGGGCGGGGGGTGCCCTTTGTGCCCGGCGGGGGGCGGGGAGCGGAGGCCGCCCAAGGCCAAGACGGGCGGGCGCGGCCTCGCTTACCTGCAGCTCGGTGAGCAGGATCTCCCCCCGCTCCGTGTTGGACGCCATGGCGCTCGGCTCGGGGCCCGGACGCTGCCGCCGCCGCCGCTGCTCGCGGAGGGAGGAGGGCGAGGAGAGGCGGCCGGCGGGCTAGGGCGAGGAAGGCTTCATGGAGGAGCGGCCCCGGCTGGACGCGCTTATTCCGCCCGCTTCATCGGAGGGGCAGCCCCGGCCGGCCGCGGCGGGCCCGGCCGCGGCTGCGGCTGCGGCTGCTAGAGGTGGGGGGGTCAGTCGGGTGATGGCCACCGCCGAAGCTGGGCTCGGCTCGGCCCCACCGCCGCCGCTTCTGCAGCTGCTGCCGCCGCACTCCCCCTCCTCCTCCTCCACCTCCTCTTTCTCCTCCTCCTCACAGCGAAGGCAGGAGGCGCCTCAAGTCTCTCGGTACGGGGCGCTGCGGCCGCGGCTGCCGCTCCTCCTGTCGCACCATTTGGCTGTCAGCGCGTCGCAAAAGCGCCCTCGCTTGGCGGCCGCCGGGGCACGTGACGGGGCCGCTGGGCCGACGCCTCCCGGCCGCCCCGGGCGGAACCCAAAGTGGGGCGGGACAGAGAAGGCGGGGCTTCCGGAGGAGGCGGGAGGAGGAAGAGACGGCCGAGGAGGTCACGCCCCCCTCGTCTCAGCGTTTAACGGCCTTTAGCGTGGCGAGCCTAGAGTTGGCGGGTCGAGGGCGGGGCCCGCTCAGGCTCTCCTAGGAGTTCCTGCAACGGCGGCAGCTGGCGTTTATGTGGCGCCTTAAGACTCCGAAGCACTTATCCCACTTTACTCTCTCCGGGGCCTCCTGCCCTGTGCCCATTTCACAGATGAGATCCTGGTACCGTGCACAAAACCTGGAGTCCCGTCCACCTCTGGGTGCCAGCCTTATAAAGTGGGGTAGGACCACCGCCCGCTAGAGGCCCTGGTCTAGCCCCCTCTTCAGCCTCTGCTCGAGCCTCCCTCGAGATACTTTGTAGCCACTACATGTTTGTATACCTAATTACGTGTGTATGAGCACGTTCATGACATAGATGCGGATTTAATCTTGCATCTAGGATAGAGTGTAGGGCTGAAGTCTGAAAGACCCGAATTTAAAGGTGACCTCATCGACTTCCTAGCTGGATCACCCTGGGCAAGTCCCTTAACCCTGTATATCTCAGTTTCCTCATCTGTACAATGAGCTGAAGAAGGAAATGACAAATCACTCCAGTATCTTTGCCAAGAAAACTCCAAATGGAGTCATGAAGAATGGGACATAATTGAACAATGAATATGAAACATGTCACATGTAATAGGATTTTGTATGTATTATGTATGTATGTATATTATGATATGTACATAGATGGTATCTGTTTACTCTATAGCTTATATGTGGGATTGATGTTTTTTGTTCTCCTATATTTATATATCCATGTGTATTTTTGTCTGCCTATGTATTTATATATATATATATATACATATCTGTGTATATATATAACATAAGATGACATTTATGATGAAATTTATATTCATTATAGATGTATTATATGACATCTGGTTGTGTTTATATTTATTATATATATATGGGGTATACATAATATATAAGATATTCACTCTGTAGGGGCATATATAGTATTGTTTTGTATTTTGCATTTTATACAAAGCTATATATACATGTACATATATGCATAAGTGATATTGTGTTTATATGAAACATTGTATGCATTATATAATTGGTGTATACAAATGATAAATAAAGGGCATTTGTTCACAATGTGTAGAGGTAGTATTACTTTGTATCTATTTTGTGTTTTATGTATGTATATGCATATGTAATATTTTATATGTATTAAAAAAATATGGCACCTACAACAGTATTTGAACTCATTTTATCTGTATGGTTTATATAGGGTATTCACTATATGTTTGGGTGTTTGTATCCTTTTTATATATGCATATTTGGTGTACATATATAGCATATTTGTGCTTATTTTATATATGTGGCATACACATGTATATGTTATTTATAATCGCTTTATAGATATATTTAATAGGCATACAAATATAAGCATGCATAAATGTGATATTTGTATTCATTTTGTATATGTGTAAATACATACAGATATGGCACATAGACATACACAATATTCTAAAAGTTTTAATGTAATTTAAAATTATTAAAACTTTTAAGACACTTCTATGATATGTTTATGTATTTGGTAGCTAGAGGCACAATGAGTTAAGTTGGAGTCAGGAAGGCTTGGGTTCAAATTCTGGGCAGGTTCTATAACCACCCTCAGTCTCATCTGTAAAGTAGGAAGAATAATATCACCTGCCTATGTGGGTTGTTGAAAGGTTCAAATGAGATAAATGCAAAAAGAGCATTGCATTGCAAACCTTAAAAAGCACTCTGGAGTTGATGGCTATTTTTATTAGGTGCTTGCAATAATAGTTCCTCATCATAGAATGTAAGCTCCTTGAGGGCAGGGATAGTTTTATTTTTGTCATTTAGTTATGCTTGTTGACTGATTGCCTTTGGTTTTTTGAATTATGAGGCAAAAATAAGATGTCAGAAATGGCAAATAGAAGAGAAATGACTTTGCATATAAACAGAATTCTATTTAAGAGCTTTAAAAAAAAAAAAGTGATGAGTTTTTACATTTAAAAGTAATAGTTTGCTTTCATGGAATCCAGCATTTCAAACTAAGACTTTTACAAGCCATCTTATCAATCCTCCCCTTATTTTACAAATGAGGACACTGAGACATTAGAGGAATAAACTATCATCCAAAGATGCATAGGGAGTAAATCCCAAATCCTCTAGGATCCAAACTCAGCTCCTTTGGTTCCATGTTCCATGTTCAGTTTGGGATTTTAGAGTCATCTAATTTAGGGCTCAGTTTACATTTATTTAAAAATGTAAAAACCATTCTTTTCCTGTTTGCTCACCCCTGTGTAAAACACATTATGAGGAAACTGAGTCTCATAGAGATTAAGTGATTTCCCTCAACACAAAAGAAATAACAGGCAAAATGGGGATTTCAACCCAGGTCCTCTGATGCTAAATTCATTATATGATGTTGATGAATCTTTAGTTCTTTTGTTTCAGTTATATATTATGTGTTCAATAAACATGTAAATTAATTATTAGGTCTCTTCTATGGGCCAACAATTTTGCTTGGCACCAAGAATAAAAAAAACTAAAGAGAAACGGTCACTATTCCCAGAATTTGCATTCTTTCCCCTCCTTAGTCAGAATCCACTATTTCACTGGGAAGGAAACCCTTGATGAATCTATAAAGTAGTCTTAACTACCCTAGGAAGCAATTTGGAATTATGCAGGAAAAGTGACAAATGTACATAACTTTTGACCTAGAAATTCTAATGTTAGGCACATATTCCAGGAAGATCAAAACTAGAGCTATATAGATATACACATTTACAAGCAGAAATATTTTTGTAGTAAAGAACTGGAAACAAATATACACAACAATTTAGAGATGTGAAACTACAATATAAGTACTTTTCATGTATTTAGGAGATTTAAAACAAAAATACAGAGAAACATAAGAAGACATGAACTAATGTAAAATGAAATAAACAGAACCAGAAATACTATGAAAACAGAAACATGTAAGGGAAAAATCAATAAAACCAATGTATAATTGGAATGAGGAAGTCTGGTCCCCCAAAAGCAATATAAGAATGGTACTATGAATGTGGAACACTTTTTTTTTTTTTGGTAAGACTCTTCCTTTCCACCCCCTTTTAAAATTATTATTATAAGGGATGACTCTCTGGGTGGCAGAAGAAAAGGTAAGGGAAAGAGAATGGGAAAAAGATGAGAGAAGAGATATAGGGGAAAAAAGCAAAAATAAAAATAAAAACATCCTTTACAATGACCAACTTGTCTGTAATATATATAGTTTTAGAGATATGCCTAAGGCACTGAGAAATTAGTCTTGACCAGGTTTATGTTAGAGATAGCATTTGAATATAAGTCTTTACTACACTATATTTCTTACAGGAAAGGACCCTTAAAAGGCTGGTGAGGGACAGTAGTAACTGTTCAGTTGTTCAGGTATGTCCTACTCTATAAACGCAAGCAAACAACAAAAAGAGTGAAAATGCTATGTTATAAACCACACCCAGTTCCCACAGTCCTCTCTTTGGGTGTAAATGTCTCTCTTCATCCTAAGAGCTTTAGAACTGGTCTGAATCGAATTGATTATTGTATAATCTTGTTATTGTCATGTACAATGATCTCCTGGTTCTGCTCATTTCACTTACCATCAGGTCATGTAAGTCTCTCCAGGCTTCTCTGAAATCACCCTGTTTATCATTTCTTACAAAACAAAAATATTCCATACATTCATATACCATAATTTATTCAGCCATTCCCCAATTGATGGGCATTTTCTTAGTTTGCATAGAGTCTGATTTGTAAAAGAGTATTTGTAACAGTAGTGGCAAATGCTAATTGAGTAGACATTCACTGAGAAAAATATATCACTTGGTTTACTTGCTATGATAACTAAGAAATTTAAGAGTTTTGCACTGAAAGATGGAAAACTTGGGTCCTGGCTTTGCTACTTATTAAATGAAATTGCTAATGTAAAGTACTTTGCAAACCTTAAAATACTTTATAAATGTCAGTTATAAATATTTTTGATATTATTGTGAACCCAGGCAAATTATTTAATGGTCTCACTTTTCTCAGCAGTGAAACAGTGAAATGGGACAAAAAAAAAATTTCAGTAGTGTACAAATGTTAATGCATTCTTGTTCAAAGGGGAACTGACCAATGAGGATCCTGTAGAGTATATAGAGATTTGCCCTTCTTGGTAAGTTATACAGAACTTGTGTGATATTCCTTGCCTGGATCCAATCTGACAATTGGAACTTTGAGAACTGGTTTCCAGCAATGAGTAATGAAGGAGTTTCTAGGGTGTGATAAAGAAGTCTTCTAACTGAAGCATGAGATGCTTAGCTAGAATTGAGTTCTTATACAAAAAGAATAACATGCAGATTTCTAAGTCTCTTCTTTCTATCCTGGAATACTACAAGAACTGGTATGCACTGCAAGAGGAGGGAAAGGGTGACCACTCTATCTCTTATCCATTGACTATGTGTTCATTTTTACTCTCTCCTGATATTAGGAGAATAGTCACCCTGAGATGAGGCAGCAAACTTGTAAGTCTAGATTTCTCTGATGGAATCAGAAATCACAATTGGAAACCTACAGATGCTTCTTATTTCAGTTTTTCTATTTCAGCCATTATTGTATTCTGCTGTACAATCAGGTTCACCATGAGACTTCTGCTACTCTTGGGACTTTTCAAAGTTAATAAGGTCAGTTGCTCTTAGCCCATCCTATTATTGCACAGAAATTCTTATCTTATGGCCATGAAAGAGAAGAATTTCCAAAGATGGAATTTTCCAAAGACATTTCATCATTACATCATTCCAATCCCTCAGATACTAATGGCTGGAAACTGACTCTCAAAGTTCCACATGTATTGGAATCAGGAAATATCTGGACAAACTCTATACCTGCCAAAAAGAGCAAATCCAAGGATTCTCCAAACAGTGGGCCCTCATTGGGCCCAGTTCCCCACTAAACAAAATATTTGGTGATATCTTTTAAAAACATATTTAAAAATGGAAAATATATAGATTCTAGAATTGTAGTCAGTATTTGTTAAGTGCCTTCTATATACCAGTGCCATACTATGTATTAGTCTAGTAAGTCTTTATTACGTACCTATTATGTAGCAGGTACTGTGCTTTGGGAATTCAAAAAGAGTCCCTGCCCTCAAGGAATTCATGATCTAAATAGAGTTGGGGTGAGGAGACTAATGAGCAAACAAGTATGTACAAATGAGAGACAGAGACAGACAGACAGAGGGAGGGTCGAGGGAGGGAGAGAGAGAGAGAGAGGATGAAGGAGGGAGTGAGAGAGGAGAGAGGAAGAGAGATGAGGATGAAGAGAGAGGAAAGGAAAAAGAAAGAGGGAGGGAGAAAGAAAGAGAAAGAGGAAAAGAGATAGCGAGAGGGAGGCAGGGAAAAAGAGAGAGGGAGGAAGGAGAAAGAAAGACATTGTACATCTATATCTGTCTGTCTGGCTGGCTATCTAGCAACCTGTCTATCTGTCTGTCTGTCTAGTTATCTAGCTATCTGTCTTTCTGTCTCCCTATTTATCTATCTATGAGAAATGAGAAGTTATCAGCAAAGGGAAGGCACTACTATTAAGGACGACTGAAAAAGGCTTCTTGCAGAAGCTAAGATTTTTGAAACATGAAAGAAGCCAGGGAAGCTAGAAGATGTAGATGAGGAGAGAATTCTAGGCTCAGGGGACAGCCAGAAATTTCACCATTAGAAGGAAACTTTAAAATCATTTGGTTCAATCCTCTGATTTTAGAGGAGGAAAATAATGCCAGAGGGGTTAAGCATAGGCCAATGACATAGCTAATTAGTGATCCCTGTTTATTTCCTCATTACATCTTGCCACCTCATCTCAATTTATTAAACAATTCATATTTAATTTGCTTTTCAAAAATACTTGGCTCCCCATGTAACTTTGCCTACCATAGAACATGACTACATAGCAGATATTGGTACAGCATAGTGGAAAAGCTATTAAATTTGAGCTCACAGGCCCTGAATTTAAAACTGATCTTTGCCATAATTCCTAAGACGTCTTGGAAAGTTTAATTTAGCCTTTCTGGGCCTGTTATTTCTTCTTTAAAATTAATTTACTAGGCTATGTTATCTCTAGGGTACTTTCTAGCACTAAATCCTACCAAACTTTGTAATAGTTTTTATTTTATTTGTCTTCACATATGAATATAAATCATACATAAAATATAAAAATACTTTTCAGGTTTTCTATAGTAAATGTAATCATGGATAAATAACTCTAATTATGCTGAGTAAGAAAGCACTGTCAAAAAGCCATATTAACAAACCAAATAAAATTGAGGCTTACACAATAACTGCAAATATGGAATATTTTGAACAGACAATCCAGTTGGCTTAGGTGAAAGCCACCACCCTGCTAGTCATCTCTGTTTAGGAGGAAAAACATGATTAACAGAGGAAGGACATGAGTCATGCTTATCAGTCCAAGGCACCCTTGTAGAGCTTTCTAAGAAAACCCATGTCATGTTCATCTAGATTAGTTGCATTTAAGCACCTTCTTTGATGAATCTACAATAAAGTTTGTTTCAAATTTTTATATTTATGAGTAAGAATAAAATTATAAGTTTTCTAGGTTTCCTAGGAGTCATTAAGAAGTTAAAGAATGTAAATTCTTTGAGGGCAGGGATTGCCTTTTTTTTTGGGGGGGGGGGTTCTCCTTAGTGCTCAGAAGTTGCTTGACATATATTAGATGATTAATAAATTTTTATTAACTGATTTATTGATTAAAGACCTGAAAAGTTTAGGCTGCATCATCTTCTTTTCCTAATTAGCAGGAAAACTTTTAGGAGGAGGAAAGATGAATAACCAAGCAATTATTTAGATTATAATCAGCAATGAATGAAAGTTTTTATTTTTCTCTCTTGCTAAGACTAAAAGTTTCAGGGAAAAAAGGTATTAATAGGGCTTTACTTGTAGTTACAGTCTTAATTATTTGAAAAATGAAGAGGACCAGACAGGCAAATAATATAGACACCCCTTTTTGTCTTTGGCATGTATAACAATTTTTTTTAATTAAAGCTTTTTATATTCAAAATATATGCATGGATAATTTTCAACATTTATCCTTGCAAAACCTTGTGTTCCAAATTTTTTCCCTTCTTCCTCCACTCCTTCCCCTAGAAAGCAAAGTAATCTATCTAATATATGTATAACAATTAGCAGATTATCATAATCTGCTATCATATCTAGTACTGATTCCCCCCAATCCCATTGGAAAATGAGCCAGGAGCTATCAAGGGGTCAGGGTGAAAACCACTTTTGACTAACATGTAGGTAATCTATGCTAATCCACATTCAGATAACTGAAAAATAGTGCTCAGGGCATTTTTCTCAAGTGTGAGGAAGTTTTGATGAAATCATATATATCATAACTATGGAACACCTGGGACATTTTTACTTTAGAATTTTTTTTACTTGATTATTGAAAGACGTCTTCTTCCTGGAAATTACTCTATTTTTACTTTGCATATGTCTTCTATATACTTATATATGTTTGTAATGTTTCCCTCCCCACTAGCTGAATGAGTGCTAATAAATTTGTGAGTGTGTTTTGGCAATATTTTTTAACTGGAAAAAAATTCCAAATAAATTGATAGCATAAATAAGATTGCAAAAGGAAAGATTTAGTTTAATGAAAGGTCATTTTTTCAAATGTTTTATTAATAAAAGATCCAAGTATGGTCATCATAATATTACAATCAAAAATTATTATTGACAGTAATAATACCTTACATGAATAGCAGAATCATTTGCATGTCAATTGTCAGGAGAAGGGATGTAAGTTTTTCCTGCTAGGCTGCTATGACACAATTAGTCAGAACCTGAGGGCAGTTAAGGGTTCAGAATGTTAAACAAAATCATAAAGCAAAGGAAATAATCCATAATCCAGGCCTAGTCATCAGTCTTGAGATAGGAACAATGAGATCAGGGTAAGGCAGCAAGAATAAGAAAGAAAAGCCAACAGCACAAGAACTGGGCTTCATTTACTAGGCTGCATTATTGGGCCAACAACACAAGAACATAGAATCAAGTTACTAAGCTCAAACACAGAAACACTTCAATATTTTAAGTGTTCATGATATCACTGGTGTTGGAGGGAACTCATTCATCAATGCAAGCTCTCATCACTTGCTAGTAAGTCTAAAAGCTACTATGGCCCATGTAATAATTAGCCTCTATGAACTTAATTTAGCTCAACCCCAGCCAACCGTCAGACTCATACACAAAGTCATTCTAGCTTCATAGGACTAGTTCACATTCTACTGACAAGCCTTTGATAACCACTACCTCCATTCACTTCTATGCCATGATGAGGCATTTGAAAAGGAGGTCAGTAAAAGAAAACAAGAGATAAAAATCAGCCAGGCCATCTCTAGGATTTAGCAAATTGCACCTACTATTCTGTACCCAGAATCTTTAACTCTTGAGAGTCAATAAAAAAGAAACCAATGTCATGTTTCTCTTGCTAAAATAAAACTCCTTCCCTCCCATAGGCACAATTTCTTGCCACCTTTTAACTCTACCAAAAAAAAGTACCTCTAATAAAAAAAATACATGAACATTTATTAAACAGCTACTGTATGTAGGAGGAATACTGCTGGCTTTAGAAAAGATTTTGTACTCCCTCTACTTCCAAAATGGTTCTGAGAATTACATTGTGATGCCAAAATTGGAAATATGATAGATTAGATTCAAGATATTAAATTTAATAGTAAAAACACAAGAATTCCAAGTTGGAAGTTGTTATGAGCCAGAACTTGAAACAAGGTAATAACTCAATGGAATGGATAGAAACAATGCTTAAGTTAACACCTTTGAGAGTTTACACATTAACTCACACATTAGTTCACACATTTGGGAGATTTCAGGGTTCAGTATGAGATATCCAAATTCACACCTCCCATAATCCCACTCTCAGAGGAGGAGTCAACTTTTGAGTTTACACCTCTAAAAGAGCATAAAAACAGCTGAGCTCAGTCAGGAGAGTTCAGTTGAAAAGATTGAGAGGGGAGTATGAGTTGGAGATAGAGAAGCCATGAGTCAGAGTTGAGCTAGAGGCAGAAGCTGGAAAAGCTAAAAGAGAACCTGCAAGAGCTCTTGGAACCAAGGAATGAGATAGGCCTCTAAGAAAACTAATCGGGCTATATTGAAAGAGATAATAAAAGATTTGAACTTTTAACACCTGACTGCATTTGGAGTGATTATTACTCTGAACCGAAACTAAGGCTCCCTCCAGAAACCTCCCCAAGAAACCTGCTCCCACAGAGAATCATCATATATTATACAAAAGAAGAAGAACACTACAAGAAGTGAAACCAGAAACATTTGCTTAAGCTCACAGAGAACTAGAAAGTCTCATCACCAGTAAGTGGGAAAATGCCTAAGACACTAAACTCCATTTGGTGATTATGATTATTTTCCCTTCCACTGAATAGGACTGTAGAAGCCTTGGTTAGATAATAGTTTTTGTAGAAAAGATCTAGGAAACCGAGTCTGTTACAAACTCAGCATGAGGCACCAGGGGGACGCGATGTACTGAAAGGCAATCTGATCTTGGACTGGCAGAAAGAGATTGTGTTCAGAAGCTGAGGTATATTATGGTCTGTCTTGGTCAGATCTGTGTTAAGTTCTGGGTATCATGTTTTATGGAGGACATTGACAAACTGGAGCATACGGAGAACTAAGACATGGAAAGGTAATTGTGGACTATGCCATATAATGGAATCAATTGAAGGAAATAGGTATATATGGCCTGGATTATAAAGGCAATATAAATGTTAGCCATTAGAATGGGCTATCCCAGGAGTCAGTGGATTCCTCTCTATTGAAGATCATGAATTAAAGAAAAAATAATAGTTTGCATTTGGGTGTTAGATAGTGTGCTAAGCACTAAGTACAAAATTGATCCTCAAAAGAACCTTGGGAGGTAAGGGCTATAATTATTTCCAACTTATAATTGAGGAAACTGAGGCAAACAGAAGTGTCTCACAACACGCTCACTCAGATAGTCTGTGTTTGAGTCACAGAAGTTGGATAACGATTTGTCAAGGATATTGTCCATGGAACATAGATACAAATTGAACTAGATGGCCTCTAGAAATCTCTTACAAGTCTAAAAATCTTTATCTCTGTGCTTAGCTCATGTTTCTACTTAGAGTCCTGACTAACAAATATGCTATTTATAAACTGTAGGCCATCACCCCTACCATCCAAGATCCCTGGACTACCACCTCCATTCCCAGCCTGACTCCCATAGCTGTAGTCCAGGGACACATCTCTCTATAGAGATGAGAACTGGACATTGCCTCTGTGGACGCTGCAGCTCTCTATCCCTCCCATCTCTTCGGGAGCCACAGATACAAAAGACCCAGAAAACTGTTCTTTATTACAAATTTCTTAGCACTGCAAAAAGCACTTCTATTATTAGGGATGACGTGGTTTTATTCATAGAAACTACATTTTAAAAGACACATTACCATTTGTTTTGCCACTGTCTCCTAAGAACTCCAGAGTCCTTCCATATGACCTATCTTTGTTTTGTATGTGTTTTGTCTCCTCCATTGCAAATATAAGTTCTTTTCGAGCATCCTGTGATGCTTTTGTATCTGAAGACCTCAACACACAACTTCTGAGTGCTACCTCTACAACAGTAGAGTGCTGAAATGACTCATGAAGTCCTGAATTCAATCCTGTCTCAGACAAGTCAGTTCCTTATCTGTAAAATGGGGATAATTATAATAACTACCTCCTAGTATTGTTGTAAGAATAAAATAAAATAACGTGGTGCAAAGCACTTTGCAAACTTTAAAACACTATAAAAGGTATCCTGAAAGTTGTAGTGCAGTTTTTTTTATTTTGTTTTGTTTTTTTTTGTTGTTGTTGTTGTTGTTTGTTTTGCTGCTCAGGCAATTGGGGTTAAGTGACTTGCCCAGAGTCACACAGCCAGGAGGTGTTTAGTGTCTGAGATCAGTTTTGAACTCAGAACTCAGGCCCTCCTGACTTCAGGGCGGGCGCTCTATCCACTGCGCTACCTGGCTGCCCCGTAGTGCAGTTTTAAGGAATCAAATCTATTAAAAACAACAGCAATCTTAAAGCTTAAAACTACATTGCAACTTTTGGGACACCCAGTATACATGGTGATGGTAGCGGTGATAGTTGTTTGGTCATTTCAATTATGTTCCACTCTTCAGGACCCCATTTTGGGTTTTCTTGGCAAAGATATTGGAGTGATTTACCATTTCCTCTTCTAGCTCATTTTAGAAATGAGGAAACTAAGGCAAACAGAATAAAGTGACTAGATCAGGATCATACAGCTAATATCTGAGGTCAGATCTGAACAAGATGAGCCTTCTTGACTCCAGGTCCAGCACTTTTCTTCTCCTCCTAGCTGTGTGATGATGGTGGTAGTAGTGGTGCTGGTGATGGTAGTAGTAAAAGTAGTCATTGTTGTAGCAGTAGTAGTTGTAGTAGTCATAGTAGAAATAGTTTTAGTGATAGTAATAGTAGTAAGTGCTTACCAAATGCCTTTTTATTCATTCATGTAGTACTTATAATTTATACTGATATTTGCATCTTTAGACCCCAACCTTAAATATTTGAAGGCTATACTAACTGAAAAATAGAACTGGCAGGCATATAATAAACTAGAAAAGTTTGGAATTTGCGATCTGGTTATTCATGCAGATTTTTGAAGGTTTCCTAAGCAGAGTCCTCAGACAACAATCCTTGGAGGTGAGTGACACAAGTACAATATTGTTCCTATTTTGCCAGGGAGGAATCCAAAAGAGGCTGATGAGCTGTCTCAGATACCAGAAAAAAAGGAGCCATTCAGATCTTCTAACAAAGGTCAATACTTTTTTAAAAGTCTGCATCATGCTGCTACTGTATGCTGAGAGAGCAGCGATGGTGGCCACCCAGTGGTGAAATTTTTTTGGCCACTTACAACTCATGAATGTAACCACAAAAAGTGTGATTTGCCTTGGGGGAAGGCATAGTCCCATTATGAAATCACAGATCTGTTGAATCATTTAGGAAAGTTAAGTCCAGTAGCAAACTCTGCTTGGCAAGACATTTGTTGCCTTTCATATTAATTTAGAATAACAAATCTTCGGGGAAGACACATTTTCTATAATTCAGACTTTTCATGAATTCATATTGTAATGATTATTATGAATTAATAATTATGTGATTTATTAGTAATTAGTAATTTATTAATCATTTATGATTTATGAATAAGGAAAACAGTTCCTAGACTTCTATATTCCTTCCCAGGTTTTTAACATTTACCTTTAGATCATAGATTAGAACAGGAAGGAATTTTAGTGATCATCTGGTCTAATTCTATAATTTTACAAATAATGGAACTAAAGCCCAGAAAGCTGTCATCTGACTACTAGCCATTCTTCAACAGATAAGGGATCACAGATATTGAGAGGATTTCAGTGTCACTTAGTACAGTTCCCTCCATTTATAGATGAGGAGGCTGAGGCAGATAAAAATTAAGTGACTTGTCCAGGATCACACAGCTAGTAGGCATCTGAGGCCACATTTGCATTCAGGTCTTTCTGACTCCAGGCCTGGCATACTATCCACTGTGCTAACCGATTCATTATGTATCTTCAAATTCATACTATACAATTTAGCTCTTAAATATCTACGATCTTGCATTATTTGCTGATATTTTGTGTATATAATTTGTTTTCCAAATTGGTTTGTAATCTACAAGAGGACAAGGTCCATGTATTTCTATTTTGACAAGAAGAAGATGTGGCCAGAATGCTATAATTATATTCTTTATGTGAGGCAAGTGATACTTCCTGTGAGATATGCCGCAATGAACCTTCAGCCAAAAAGGAAAAAAAAGAAAGAATCTTCTGTTTTCAAGGTGGGCAGCTAAGTGATACAGTGGGTAGAATAGCAAGTCAAGAAGACTTGAGTTGAAATCCAGCCTCAGATATTTATTAGCTATGTGATTCCAGGCAATTCACTTAGCTGTATTTGCCTCAGTTTCCTCATTAGTATTATAAGCTGGAAAAAGAAATGGCCTAACCACTCCAGTATCTTTGCTAGGAAAACCCCAAATGGAGTCAGAGTCAGCCATGACTGAAATAACTTAACAATGCCAAACATTTTCAAGGGACTGTGCAAGTCTCTAGTAAAGTTGAAAAATAACAGTCCCTGACCTTAAGATTCTTAGAGAGTGATGAAGGGAACAGACTATACATAAGTAAAGGCAGAATGTGCTAAAAGCAATAGAGATCAAGGTAAAGTGTTATAGGAAAATTTGAAGGGGGTGAGATGATTTTTAGCTAGTTAGAATTATGGAAGGCCTCGTGGACAAGGTCACATCTGAACAGGGTCTTGAAGGAAGAAAAGGTTTTCAATCAATGGAGGTATATATTCTAAGAAGAGGAAGGTTTTTGTAGATGTAGGTGTGAGGCAAGGTATAGATGTAGGGCAAGATTATATGTAGGTATAAGAGGGAGAATTAGGGGTAAGATTATATAACATATATGTAATGGGGGAATGTGGGATCTAGGTCATTGTCAGTTTGCCTCCTATGGTGTCTCTTCCATCTGAAGAGTTATGATAACATATAAGGTATGTGCTTTGGGGAGCCTATGAAGCATGGATAGCTGAAATTCTATAATTGGTTCTGACCAGATGATCATGGGATGAAGGGAAGATCTCTAATTAGCTGGGTAGAGATTCAAAACTAATCTCAACCTTGGTCTATCTTTTAGCTATTATTACTTCGAGCTGTGCTCTGGTGCTTAGACCCTTTTTATGATAAGACAAGAGTTTTCCAGTCTCATATTGTCATCATTTCAAGTTGCCAAATTCTGAGCACTTTTTTTTTTTTGGCTGAGGCAATTGGGGTTAAGTAATTTGCTCAGGGTCACACAGATAGTCTTACGTATGTGAGGTCAGATTTGAACTCAGGTCCTCCTGACTTCAGGGCTGGTTCTCTATCCACTGTACTAACTAGCTGCCCTTACCCTGAACCGTTATTGCCCAAACCCTGAGCCCTTATTGACCAGATATGTTTTCAGATGGAGACAAGGAGGGATGCAACCAGAGAAACTAAGTACATCTTTTGCTCATGTGAGGACAAAGTAAACTTCCAGTGTTAAATGTTTAGTGCCTCATTTTGCCCCAATCTAAAATCTAAAAGGTACTAGCTAAAGACTTAACTACATTTGGCAGAGTCAGCAGTTTGAGGCAAGTTGACCCCATGGCTCACATCACGATTAATTTAGAGGATTAGTCCTGCAAATACAGAAGAAGAGGTTAATCTACTCTCGTGGTAGGGTATTGGCTGGCTCCCTGTTGACAATGCCTTCCTGACCTTGTGTGGGGAACCATTTCTTAGGGACTGACCATCCTCGCAGGCAGATGGAATAGCTCTGTAGATGATGGGGGGAGGATGCTCATGAGCCAATGGCCAACTAATGAGCCAAGGCCAACATTCCCCAGCTGTTGTTGACTGTGCTGCATAAATTGGGCTGCCATCATAGTCAGACTGAAAGTAAAGTGGGTCAGCATATTCTGCAGAGACAGAGAGAGAGAGAGAGAGAGAGAGAGAGAGAGAGAGAGAGAGAGAGAGAGAGAGAGAGAGAGAGAGAGAGAGACAAGGACAGAGAGAGAGAGAGAGAGAGACAGAGAGAGACAGAGACAGAGACAGAGATTCAGAGACAGAAGACAGAGAGAGAGAGACAGAGAGAGACTGAGACAGAGACAGAGACAGAGAGAGAGCACTCTTTTCTTTCAGGAACCATACAGTAAAAACCAAAGGGCGAGTGATGGAATTGGTATGACTGTGCAAACAATGAGATTTCTCCTATTGATGGATTGATGGCGAGGACTGAGGAACTACATATAGAAACCCATACCAAGATCTCTGGCCTAGATGGTCCGATTCCTGCTGTGATAGGAGTCAAGTGACTGGAGGAGAGAAAACTAGGGACAAAGAAGTGAGAACCCCTACTGGAATGAGTGAGCCCCTGGGCTTCTACCATGGCTCACAGGAGGAGGAGGGAGGTGGCTCCCTGCCCAAAAGGAATAGGCTCTGGGTGAACACTTTGCACCAAGGATCTGAGGAGGTTGCAAAGGTTCAAAAAGAAATTGGAGTACTTCTATAGCAAAGACTTCTGAGGATTGGTTCAAGAGAACTAATGCCAAGAGGCTTTCTGCTTTGAACTTCTGTAGACTGAGGGTCATTTTTTTTCAGATCCACTTAAAAATTTGTGAGAGCCTCCAAAGTGGGTACACTGTTTATTTATTCCTTTTAAGATGGCTGAGATGGGGAATTATTCATACTCTACCTTGTAGTCTAAAAACCAGTTTACAGGTGGGATGTGCAAGAATGGGAATAAAGTTTCTAAAGGAAGTGGATCTGATAGGCTGGCTTTATGAATTCTTTCTCTCCTCTACCCCAAGATTTGCCACGAGCTAAGCCTAGCTTGGGGGGCAATTTGGTCACAACATCTAGATGGAGCTCCCCTCCTAGATAGAGCCCCTCATGAATCTCAGTGTCACATAACCATACAGGTGAGGACTGATCAATTGGAGAAATCTAAGGCTTGGGTAAAAACTATTTTCAATGCAAATAAGATTTTTGGTAAGGGAGGATCTTAGGTGGGCAGATACTATTCCCAGAAAGAAGTTTGGGTGTGGCTCCTGAAACCTGGGAATGAAAAGAAAGCAATTAATAGCAAACTCATGGGGTGCTTGTAAAACCATGTTGGTTTTAAATAAATTAAGTAGTAGGGCAGTAGCAACTCTTCAGCTCTATCCAACCCTGCCCCATTTGCATCATTCAGGAGAGGCTACAAAGAATAGTCCATAAAGGAAGGGGAGCTGTTATAGGTTTAATATTAATATAGGCTCTAGGTATATTAATGGCAATAGGGCCAAATGGAAACCCTTAGAGTTAATCTGACTCATCTCCTGTGGCTAAATAGTAGTAAGGATAAAGGATACTGGTATACTTCATTACATCAGATCCCTTTCCAACAACTTTCTAGACACTGGCACAGGACCGCCCAGCATGACGTGCCCTTATCAGAGAAGGTGCTATGTTCTATTAGCAAAGCAGAATTGAATTACCTCAAAAGGAACATAAGATGCACAAAGTCAGAGAAGCCCCCACAAATGCTCATAGGGACGATTTGTGCGGCCAAGCATTCCGAGCTTGTATTGGTCTCATCAGTCAGTTGAACATACTATAACTTGACTCTAACATAGTCACTTCATTTCATTTTGGTTCTCTTCAAGAATGAAGGACAACAACCAACCAACCTGTGAGGAAGGCAGATAGCACCTGGTAGCGTACAGTAAACTACACAGGAATGGAATAAAATGATCATACCTGTACCTACAGCTGTTCTTCATCTCATCAGTGTATAGGATCTATTTCTCATCTAATTTTTTAGACTGATTATTAATACGAAGATTGCACATTTATTAAGATATATTATGGAATTACCAGACAACTTTCCAATTTTCCCAACAACTTTTGCCAGATAAAGAATGTTTTGCAGGTAATTTATGTTTTCCACTTTATCAAATTCTGGATAATTGAGGTCCAGTGTTTCTGATTCTTCTTTGCCTAGTCTGTTTCATTCATATTTTTTAACCAATACCAGACAGTTTTGATGACTGATGTTTTATAATATAGTTTGAAGTCAGGAAATAGTGTTCACCTTTTATCTCTACTTTTTTCTTCATTTCCCTGGATATTCTTAATCTTTTTTTTAAATGAATTTTGTTATTACTTTACCAAGTTCTATAAAGTAACCTCTTAATAATTTGAATGAGGCAACATTAAAAGTATAAATTAACTTTGATAATATTGTCATTTTTATCATGTTGGTGCAGCTTACCAGCCTACCCATAAGCACTGACAATTCCTCCAGCTATTTAAATTGTTCTTTAAGGAGCACTTTGTAATTGAATGTAAATAAACATGTCCTTTATCTATTTTTGGAGGTTGATCCCCAAATATTTTGTATATTTTGTAGCTATGTGCAATGGGATTTCCCTATTCTATTTCTATTGCTTCTTGAGATGCCCACTCTTTTCAATACTACTAATAATAGTTCTGGAAATACTGACAATAATAATAAGAAATGAAATGAAATTAAAAGGCATAAATGAAAGAAATGAAAGAAATTAAAGGCATAAAAGTAGGTTTTTTAAAAAGGAGATAAAATTATTCCTGTGTGCTGACAATATGATGATACACTTGGAAAATCTTAGGGAATCAAGTAAAGATGCTAATTGAGATAATTAATAGCTTGAGCAGTTATGGGCAACAAAATAAGTCATCAAAAATCAACAACATTTCTCTTTGTAAAAGCTAATTGATGTTAAATGGTTAAATGGAATTGGAGCACTAGTTACTAGTACCTGATAGTGTAGGTAATACAGCCAGTGGGAGCTCAAGCTAATTGCAACAGAGAAAAAGAAAATCCTTCAGCCCTTTAGGAGGGCTTAGAATCCTGTGGGGCTGATGAACAGATCTGGCTCTGTGAGCCTGGGTCAGAGCATACAGACTACATATATTACTCAAGATTGATGAGAATGTAGAATAAATTAGATTGTAGATTGATTGAGGGCAGGGATTGTTTTAACCTTTCATTGTATACCTAGTACTTGGCACAGTGCTGCTAATAGTAGATACTTAATAAATGCTTGTTATTATTGCTTTTAACTATCTTGTTGTTATTGAATGTTGTAGGGTAGTGTGACACTAGCTAGATTATGGAGGGCATGAAATGCCAATCTAAGGAATTACTAATTTATTCTAGTGGCAATATGGACCTCAGTAAAAATAGTTTCCTCCCCTTCTTCAATCCTGCTTCTCACATAACTCCTACAATCATCACCTCAGCGATCAACTCTTTGGAAAGTGTGACCTGGAATCTGTTTCTGAAAGATACCATAGTTCCTATCTCCTCAAGTAGTTACAGCTAACTAAGAACCAGAAAGAGAAGTTCTTACTGTCAAAATCTTTGGTATTATCAAACGATTCAATATTAGAAAGGGATAAAATTGTCAAAAAAAAAAATGACAATGTATGTTTTGCTGAGATACGCTAAGGACCATGAGGCTTTTCTGAGTTTCTGTTGAAACTCACCCACATAGGAAATGCTTGGAACTTGGTCCTGGGAGACTGTGGAACTGGTACATCTGACCACATATGTTGGCCTCCATTATGATTAGGAACACAGTTTTTCCATTATCTACATGGTTAAAATTGTAGATATTTTTAAAGCTCCCTGACTGACTCTCTTTTTGGTATTTTCTTCTAGGGGTGAACAACTTTTTCAGTTACAGAAAATGACAAAAAGATGAGGGAAAACAGACAGACATTTACTACCTTGTTGTGTTATACCCACTTCCCGGCACATCCTTAAAAATGGGCTTGTAGTTTTGCTTTACTTTTGTTTTCCCTTTCCTTTACTTGTAGTTGCAAGGAATGAAGTCCCCAGTTTATAATCTTAAACATGGGAATCATGAAAGTTAGGATTTCAAGTTGGATGTTGTGGGTAAACTTTGAGTAACAAAGATTGAGGCTGCTACCTGAATGAGATTTTGGATTTGAATTTGGTGGGATTAATGCTACTGGTTAAACTATAAACGTAATCTCTTTATTTGGGTACTGGGTGTAGATTATGCCTTTTAGGTATTGGAGTAAATGTTTGTTTGCTTCTGTCATAACTTTGAAGTAAATATTCCTTTGTAAAAGCTAATCTAAGGTTAAGTGTTTAAATAGAAATTGTTTGCTAATCTCAAAAATGAGAACACAAATTAAAAGGGTTCTAGCCAAAGGTACTTCAAGGTGCCAGTGGACTATGGGGAGAGGGACCAAATAGAACAGCTTTTCCTTCAGTGGACAACAGAGAAAATCTACATCATTGTGTGTTGTTTATTAGAAGATGATTTCCTTAAGAACCAGAACTGTCTCACTTTTTCATTTTTTTAATCTCCCTGACTAACACAATGCTTTGTACACAAAAATGCACTTTTCACTTTTCATTCATTCATTCAGCTGAACAGATATGGTCAGACCCGGACATTAAGAAGATATTTTGCAGCTGTGTTAATGATGGACTTGAGGGGAACAGTCTAAAAAGATGAAAGATTAGTAAAAAGGCAGCAAGATGAAGAAGATCCAAATTCAAATCCTACCTTGGGTATTTATTACCTATGTGATCCTGGGCAAATTACAGTCTGTTTTAGTTTCCCCCTCAATAAAATACAGATAGTAGCACCTACCTTCCAGCATTGTTGTAAATTATTTTACAAATCTTCAAAGGGCTATAGCAATGCTAGCTATCTATTATACTAGCATGGGATAAATCATAAGAGTATGAAGCAGAGTAATGACATTGTGAATGTGAAAATGGTCAGATGCAAGAGATAAGGAAGAAGACTCAGCAGGGACTTAAAAATGGCCCGGATGTTGTTCTTCCTTCATTTTCAAAGAGACATAATGGGTCATTGTGACTTAAATGTAATTATATTTAAGTGGGGAAGAGTTGGTCTCACTCCATCTTCCAGAATGTCTGAAGTCCAGTGGAAAGACAAAAGTCAAGACACCTTATAAATCCCTCACATCTCAGGCTGGACGTGATCTTGCCTCTAAGGAATCCATGGCACTTTTTTCTTTTTTAATATATATTTTTAAAACAGAATAAGAAAAAAAAACAGCAGAAAAGGAATATAAAACAAAAGAGAACATTGTTATGTGCCCAACAGAACATCTGGAAGGATTCAAAATATATAACAACAAATTACCAGATCAAAAAAGTATGTGTGTGTATGTGTGTGTGTATTAGTAGAAGAAATTATATTCGAGTGTCCATCTTTTCTTTACTTCCTTATAAATTGTTCTTTTATTGTCTGCTGTGGACTGTTTTTCTTTATTCTTTTCCCCCTTTCATCTGCAAACAGGCTACAGTTAAAAGAAAATATATTTATATATAAATATATAGATATATAATGCACATACACACATACACACCCACATTCACATCCCCCTCACATACAGACACACATATCTTTCCTATCCCTGCTGATTCTGCTTTAATTCTGCTCCTAATGTGCCTTGCTAACTTACTCAACCTTCCCCCTTGGATGGATCCTTCCCTTATCTTCCCACACCCAGTCTGACTATCCCTCCCCCCTTATTTCTTTATAGATTTTGGAGGGTGCTATACCTTCATAGTATATATGTAGTGTTGCCTATTTAACCCATTCCCAACGTGAGTAGGTTTTCAGAACTATAAGTCCTTCTCCCCCCTCAAATGCCTTTGTATTTATTCTTCCTCTGTACCTCATTTGTATGACAAAATTACTATTGTTATCTTAACTCTGCCTCAATCTTTTTTTTTTTTAACTGCCCTATAGTTGATGTCAATCTTAAACATATGTTATTTATTATCCATGTAAAAAACAAAACAAAACAAGGCATAAACAATTTGTCCATGTTGAGTTCCTTGAAATTTATCTTTGGTATTGGCTCTTATATGTTAAGTTTTCTATTAAGTTCATGTTTGGTTGATAGAAAGTCCTGAAAATCTGCAAGTTCATTGAAAGTCCATTTTTTCTTATTCAATATTATAGATAATTTTGCTGGATATGATATTTTTGGTCACAGTCCTAGTTCTTTTGATTGTTGGTAGATATAATTCCAGGCTGTAGTTTTTTATTGTGGCTGCTGCTAAGTCCTGTACAAGTCTAATTACAGTTCTAGAATATTTGAATTTTTTTTCTTGTTTCTTGAAAAATTTTGATCTGGAGTTTTTGAAGTTTGGCAATCATGTTCCTACATATTTTCCACATAAGATCTCATTGAAGTGGTGATGGGTGGATTTTTTTTTTTTTAATTTCTACTTTCCCTGAATGTTTTATTACACCCAGACAATTTTCTTAGATTATTTCTTGCATTATTGTGTCAAGGTCCTTTTTTGGTCACAACTTTCAGATGGTCCAATTATTCTTATATTTTCTTTTCTTGATCTCTTCTCAAGATATGGCATTTTTCTTATGTTTCACATTCTGTTGTATTTTCTCATTCTTTATAATCTGTTTTGTTATTTCTTAGTCTCATAGTTTCACTGGCTTCTCCTTGCTCAATTCTAACTTCCAAAGAGTTATTTTCATCTTTGATATATCTCCTTTCCTAATTGGTACCTTTTTTTTTTTCATAATCTTCTTGATTTTCTTGAATGATTTTTATTTAGTTAGTTTTTTAGTTTTTCTTTAATGTCTCTCATTTGATTTTTAAATTCTTTTTTGAATTCTATACATTCTCTCTGGGCAGGGAGCTATTTCATGTTACTTTTTAGGGGAGAAGCTTTTTTTACTTCAGTGTCCTTCTCTGAAGATAAATACTGGTCTTCCCTAGTTCCCATAGTAGGTTTCTATTATGGTTCTTTCTTCTTTGTGGATTTATTTATTCATTTATTTTTAATAGGAGGTATTAGTGTAAGTACTTCTAATCATGCGGTGGGGGATAGTGCCTCTGACTTCACCTCAGCTCTCCCCTCTGAGCAGTCACCCCTAACTAAGAGCTTTCCCCTCCTGCAAGTGCTTGTAGCCAGCAGCTTGCCTCATCCCCTCCTCTCTCCTGGTGTGCTGGCTCCTTCTTGCCCAGGGCAGAGTTCCTGCAGCACAGCAGGCCTAGTTTTCCTAATCAGACAAAGTTCCTTCAGGCTTTCAGGACCCAGACTCTGACTCCATAAACTGTGGGGGAGGTGAAAGTCTCTGTGATTCCTCCTGACACAAGCAGCTAGCCCCAGGGAAACGTATGCACTTCACTTGGATTAATTCCTGGCCCCTGGGTCTTTCTTTAGGTTTTCTCTGTAGATAATTCTGCCTGAAATCTTGATTTTTTTCGCCAGTCTATCTTTACCCTGAGGTGCAAATCTGATCTATTTGTGAGGGAAAGCTAGAGAGCTTGAAATTTACCAACCTATTCCTTTATCTTCCCAGAAACCTCCCCATCCATTGCACTTTTTCCAATCTTCATCCTTCTTGACTTTTTTCGCTTTCCTCCTCCTCCTCCTCCTCCTCCTTCTTGTTCGTTTTCTTCTTCTTCTTCTCTTTTCTTTCCTTCTCAGGATTCCATAACAGCAAATCATTTTCATTCTCTTAAATATTCTGTCACTCTTCCTATAACCTTATAGACTTCATGACTATGAATTTATCTTTCCACCTTTCTGTCCCATTCCAAATATGGACCACCATAAGGCAGAGTGCTTGGATTTTTTCTATTTTTAACAGTACTCTCCCTTAGCAATCTGAGATTAATCTTAGTGGCTTCAATTATTACCTCTTGGCAAATGATGACTCCTAAATATAACCTCTTCTCTATTGCAAACATGCCCCAAGTTTTTCACCATGCCATTAACTCCTAGATTCTTCTTCTTTTTTAAATCATATATTTACAATTTTCTTCCCTGCTAGACTGAGTTTCTTGAGGGCAAAGAATATTCCATTTTTGTTTCTGTAACTTCAATAACTGGCACATAGTAGATAGTTAAGATATGTTCATTGGTTGATTGGAAAAAAAAAAGAAACAAAAATATTTTTCAAGCATGAAGGAATAGGGGCCTAAATAATCCCTTATCAGAAACTGAGTTTAGGTTGTTTTGTTATGGAGTCACCAGTTAAGATAAAAAGTGAGGAGTGCTACCTTTCCTGCTCAATATTCTAGTGCTTACTATTATCCCTAAGATAAAATACAAATTGATTCATTTGGTATTTAAAGTACTTTACAACTTGACTACAATCAATTTAGGGCAGTTAGTTAGACTCAGTAGTTAGAATATAGGGCCTAGAGTCAGGAAGATCTGAATTCAAATCTAATTTCAGATACTTACTAGTTGCATGACCCTGGACAGTTCAATCAACCCTGTTTCCCTCAGTTTCATTATCTATGAAATGACCTGGAGAAGGAAATGGCAAATCACTCCAATACCTTTACCAAGAAATCCCTAAAAAAAGAAGGTCATGAAGAGTCGAGCAAGACTGAAAAAATAGTGAACCTGGGCAAGTCATAACCTCAATTGCCTCAAAAACAAACAAACAAATAGCTTAAAAAATAATACAAACACAGCCTATCTTTCTGATACGTGAACAATATTCCTCTGGCCAGTTTTTTATGTCTCAGAATGCTAGGAAAGATATGTCCAGCTAGAACCACAATGGAAAGGGTTCCAGTGGAGTCAATCAACTTTGGCTCTGCCAATGACCCAACAGGCTAAGAACTTTTACAATTGTGGCTAGATGATTTTCTATTACTTAAATCTCTCAGCTGCTCATCAATCCTGGGTACCAGTAATGGTAACAGTGAAATTTAGACAAACCTGGTTCTATTGTTTTCATAGGTATGTGCTGACCAAGCTTAACTCTTTGGCTCTGGACCCTTCTCTATCTGTGACTCTGACTATCTTCCCCTATCACATGATCTCCTCTTACCTCTATCTTCTGAAGAAGTTGATTGAGGGGATTTCTGGATATCTCTGGCAAAAACTTCAACTCAGGATGGATGCATCTTATGCTGTATTCTGGATCAATAGAACAACTTATAACAACAACCTTCCTTAAGATTTTATCTCTTTCAATTAACCAAATAGCCCCAACTGCCTCTGTTTCTATGGGCAATCCATTTCTCAATCAGAAATCTATATAAATAGTTGTATTCCCTTTCTGAGCTCTATGACCATGGTACCAACTGACATTTTCAAATGGATGTCTCATAGGCATTTAAACTCAATAGGTCCAAATTATGAACTTGTTCTTACCTTAAACCTACCACTTTTCTGAACTTCCAAATTTCTATCAATGTCACTACCATCCTTCTAGTACCATCCAGCTTCATAATATGCCAACATTTTAAATCATTTCTCCTTCAAAATTGCAGTCAATTACTAAGTCTTGTGGAGCTCTACAATATCTTTTACAATTCTCCCCTTATTTTTTTTTGTTGAATTGAAACAAATTAGGAATAATTTTTTTAGCTTATTTTATTTTACTTTTTTATTAAAACTTTTTTTCCCAAAAAAGTATGCGTGGACAATTCTTCAACATTAACCCTTACAAAACCCTGTATTCCAATTTCCCTCCCTTCCCCCACGTCTTCCCCTAGAGAGCAAATAGAAATAGACGTTAAATCCAATATATGCATACATATTTATACAATTATCGTGCTGCACAAAAAAAAGAGAAGCAAAATAAAATGCAAGCAAACAACAACAAAAAGAGTGAAAATGCTATGCTGTGAATCACACTTAGTTCCCACAGTCCTCTCTCTGTGTCCCCTTATTTTTGTTCACACAGACACCAGCCTGGTTCAGGTCCTTAAAGCCTCTAACTCAGATTACTGAAATAGCCTCCTAAATGGATTTTTTCTGCCTCAAATTTTTACTTATCTTTCACATAGTTGTCAAAGTGATATTCCTAAACATAACTGTAGCCATATTGTTCTCTTCCTCAATAAACACCAGTAGCTCCCTATTACCTCTAGTATCAAATACAGGCTCTTCTGTTTGGTATTTAAAGCCTTTTACAACCTAACTCTGATCTACCCTTCCAGTCTTATACATCATTCTACTTCATATATGCTACAGTCCAGCTATACTATTGTTTCACTTATCCATTTTCCATCTCTGTGCCTCCCAAATTACTGGTCCCTATCTGGATTATATACCTCCCTTACTTCTATCTTGGAGAAGATTTAGATTCTCTACTATGAAGGCTATTTCTTCATATGATATTTCCTGATCATCCCAGTTGCCAACTCCCCCTTCCCTAAATCCTGCAATTTATTTTCATATATTTTATATATCTTTATGCAGTGGGGTTCATTCCCTCTTTGTACTCTTCCCAAAGCATACTCAGTATCACTTTTATTGTTTTTGTTTCAATTGGGACCTTTGGGGATGCACTCTAGCCACACATGACTCAGTAATCCAGGACTCACACTCTGAAATGATGAAGAATTCTCCAACTATTGAACTAGGGGAGCTAATAGTTCCCTATTAGCAATCATGTCATGCTTTAAGTTTTATGTTATGTTGTACATATCTTGTTTTATTGATCCTTATAACAAGTTCTTGAGGTATTTGTTATGCTAATTATTATTTTGTGGATTAGGAAAGCCTGAGAATTTATAAAATTGGGTCACACAGCTATCAATTTCTAATTTGGCATTTGTACTTAGTCCCTCCTGATTCTAAGTCCCAAACTCCTTACCACTGAGCTCAGTGGATTTGCAAAAAATATATCTGTCTACTGTACATCATCTTCTTGTTGGTCTTGCTGGAAGTATGCAAAGACTATTTCCCTGAGAATCAGGTCAGAAAAGGAGCAATTGATTGCTCCTATGTCTCACCAAGTTTACATGCAGCCCTGAGTGCAAGTCTGGCCTAGGCAATCCTGAGCCTGGGTTTGGGTTTATGGTTGTCTTTTTTATGTTTCATTTTCTGCGTAGGTAACTGAGCAGCATCTTTAGGGTGGAGACATCCAGAAGATGATGTTGTGAATTTGAAAATTTCAGAGGTCTCTGATTCTGACAGCAAAAGCTCCCAGAAGGACATCAATGTGGTGTCCTCTGAAATGACTAGAGTAGTCACTGAGCATAAAATTCAGGGAACCCTTGGTTTAAAGGAACAGATAAAATTTCTTTGCACAATGCATGGCACATACAAAATGCCCAATAAATAGTAGCTTATTAACTTTGTTGTCGTTCTGTCTTTTTCTCAGTCATGTCTTACTCTTCATGACTTTATTTGTAGTTTTTTATTTGTTTGCTTGTTTGTTTAGAAGAGATACTGGAGCAGTTCGCCATTTCCTTCTCCAACTCATTTTACAGTTTCTTCCAAAATACAAATGTGACATGCTCAGAGTCCTATAACTAGTATCTTAGGCCAGTTTTGAACCCAGTTCTTTCTTACTCCAGGCCTACTGCTCTATCCATTGTACCACTTAGCTGTCGTTATTAACTTAATAAATGCTACTTTATTAACAGACTGACCAAAATGTAAAATGTCTGAGAAGTTTTACAAAAATTTCATTATGTTTAAAAATTTCATTAGGTTTAAATATTAATGTCCCAGCAGATTATAACAGTATTATGTTAAAGTCCCAAATCTTATGCTTGTTAGTGTTAGGTATTTTTTTCCTCAATAGTATTTTATTTTTCCAAATACACGTAAAGATAGTTTTCAGCATTCATTGTTGCAATACTTTGTGTTCTGAATTTTTTCTCCTTCCCTCCTTTACCATCTCCCTCCCAAAGACAGCAATCTGATATAGGTTTTTAATGTATTTGTTAGGTTTTTTAAAAGATGTTTAGCTTTGTGTGTAAAAATAAATTTCCTGTCCTCTAACATTTAAAAAACAAAAAACTTGAATACTTTTTTTATTGCTTCCTTTTGGGGGAAGTTCTTATGTGAACCATAAACTGACTTACTAGAGTTGAAAAAATCCCCAAGATGTTGAGATAGCTCTCTATAAACTGAGCTTGAAAAAAAAAATGTACTCCCTCATTTATCCCTATGAGAGGCCAGGCTCTCCAAGATTAAACCTGGCCTAAAGAGAGGGGTGAATGCCCAGGTACTACTGGCTCAGACAAGCAGTTCTTCAAGGTCACTTATTGTCTCTCCCTAATAGAATATAAGCTTCTTAAGGCAGATTCTTTTTTTTTTTTTTTTTTTTGGTGGGGGGGACTTTATATCTTTAGAGCCTGACACAGTAGTCATATAGGATCTTAAATACATGCTTGTTTACTTACTGATAAAATATGAAAGGCTGATTAAATCTTCCAAGTTCACAGAAGTCCTAAATTATGTTACCAAATTCAGTTGCTGAGAGATAGGAAAAGTTGCAGGTGTGTTAGCTAACTTGAAAGGCATAACCAAATATTCATAATGTCCCAACTGAGTCCAAAAAGCTATCATTTCCTATAGACAATGTCTAAAGGCAACTTCTCTTTATATCAGGGCCTTAATTGGAATCTGATTATTAATGACGAAAGGCATTTGAGCAAGCTAGCATCATATTTCTATAAAAGGCAGGAAGTCTTCTATAAATGAGAGCTTACTTAAGAGCCATTAGCCATTGGGTTCCCAGTGGAATGAACAAATGAAGGAAACAGGCAATTCTCCATGACAGTTTGCCATGTTAATTACTCACAAGAGCAACCAATGTGAATGAAAAAAAGACAGAGAATCTTGCCCCCAGCAAATTTCGAGGGCAAATAGTATTTTACAATGGCCTGCAGAGAACGTTCTAGTTTTGTGTTCTTGCCAGGGACAAATAATAGCTATATATGTTTAAAGTTCAGGTGGTTTTCTCTACTAGGTGAAAGGGCTGGAGGAATATATCGCTCTAGGTTATCAGAGATAATGAATACTTCCTTGAAATGATGGAGGAAAAGCTTCAAAGAAAATACCAAAAACCTCACTAAAACCCAAAAAACTCCCAAATAAAACAATCTGGAAAGGCTGAGAAAAATACAACCTGTGTCAGGAAATGGCAGAATGGAAGAGTTTTAAAACAGAGACATGAAAGAAAAAATAACTATAATCATTATGTAACCTCTTTTATTCCCCCCCCAATATAACACTCAAGTCTCATTTTATTGGTTAAAAAAAAAACAAATTAACTAATATAGAACATCTACATACTTATTCATCCTGAGTTGTGGAAGCAGATGAGTTAAAAGTGGTCATAACTTTTTTTTTTCTTTTTTTTCCCTCAATAGTATTTTATTTTCTGCATTACATGTAAAGATACTTTTCAACTTTCATATTTTTAAGATTTTGAGTTCCAAATTCTTTCTTTCCTTTTCCTAAGACAACAAGCAATCTGATATAAGTTCTATGTGTACAATCATTTTAAATATATTTCTGTTTGTCCATATTTGAAAGAAAAATCAGAACAAGAAAAGAGAGAAAAAAGTAAACAAAGAAAAATGATATCATAGTGTTTTCCCCTTCTTTCTCCCAGAGAGTCATCTAATGTAACAAAGAATTTTGTCAAAGAAAAAGAGAAAAAAGAAGGGAAAATATTAGTAAAACTGATCAATGCATCCAAAAGAAAATGTGATATTTCACACCTACTAGAACCTGCAAAGGAGTGTGGAAAGAGGTCTTCAAATACACATTTTTTCAGGCCAAACTTGTTCTTAATAATTCTGCAACATTCATATTCAGGGCCGTACTTTCCATTTAAGAGTTGCAGTCATGCATTTGGTTATCTTGACTGTTTCTTTCACTGCATCAGTTCATGTAAATCTTTTCATGCTTCTCTATGTTTATCATATTTGTTATTTTTATAGAACAATAATATTGCCTTATATTAATATATCCCAATTGACTTAACCATTCCCCTTATTGATGAGCAGCTACTTTGTTTCCATAAACCAGAGATCTTAGTGTACCACTGAAATTTGGGGAGTAGAATAATATTCATGATTGGAATATGACTTTGGAAGAAAGTGCCATATTTTAAAGAAGAAATAGATTTAAAGGTTTGTATAGCATATTATGATATTAAGAAGGCATATGTAAGTGAAGATTCATGGGATGTGAGTATGGAGGAAAGCATATGGGTGAAGGTCAGTGGAGGGAGAAACAAAAGCAATATATTCATGGAAATATGCTGCAGGCCACATACACATAATGATGACATAGATGAGGAACTTGAAAAATTGATCCCAAATATGTTGCTGAAGTAGACATAATGGGAATGTTAGAAAGAAATTATTTTTACAAGTCATAGTACAGAAAAAAAGGAAAGTTTAGTATAGTATAATACATATACTTTACACTTTAGAGTATCCAGAGAAAAGATTGTTAGGATCTCATGATCAAAAATGACATAGGGCAAATCAGTCCAAGGGGGATGTGAACTCTTATTCTAAGTCTTTTCTCTACCAAGAAAAATGATCTTCTGACTGAAAATAGATAAAAAAATCATTAATGGAGAGAGAAAACTTGTGATAGAAAATAAATAGATTAAACTAAAAAATAGATAAAAAGCACCTTCTTAGCTTTAATGTTAAAATCATCAGACCCTAGGGTTCTGAAACAATCATGGAAGTATTTGTAGACTTGATTTCCAAAAACACTGTGTAGAATGAAAGAAGTGCTACAGATTAGAGATGAGTGAATATCTCAATTTCTGAAAAGGAGTATATTCTTCAAACTTTAAGCTAGTGAATTCAACTTTTATTTCTGGCAAAATTCTAGTTTATATTATTAAAGGGACAGTTTGCTAGTATTTTGAAAGAAAAATGATGAACACTATATGAGTCAGGATAGCTTCATAAAACCATGCCAAATTAAACTCATTTCCTCTTTTGGCAGGTTGAGAGACTGGTAGATCAGGAAATGCTGTTGACATTATATATCTAGAGTTGAGCAAATAATTTAGCATTTCAATTAAATTCAACAAACATTTAAAAAGTTTTAATATTTTATTTTTCCAATTACATATAAAAACAATTTTCAATCTTTGGAGTTTTTGGTTGTGTTTTTACAATTTTGAGTTCCAGATTTTCTCTCACCCTCCCTTCTCTTCTTTTCATCGAGAAGGCAAACAATTTGATAAAGGTATATGTGCAGTCATGGAAAACATATTTCCATATTAATTATATTGTGAAAGAAAACTGACAAAAATACAAATGAAAATAAAGTAAACAATAACAAGAACAACAACCTGGTATGTTTTGGTCTGCCTTCAGATTCCATTAGTTCTTTCTCTGGAGATGAATAGTATCTTTTTCATCATAAGTCTTTCAGAATTGTCTTGAATCTTTGTACTGTTGAGAATAGCTAAATCATTCACAGGTAATTACTGTATAATATTTTTATTACTTTGTACAATATTCTCTTGATCCTTCTCATGTCACTTTGCAAGAAGTTTTTCTGAAAAGCTCTTGTTTGTCATTTCTTATAACACTCTCGTATTCCATCACAATCATATATCCCCTTGTTTAGCCATTCTCCAATTGGAAATTGGAGCTAAATTGGAAATGAGGCTATACCTATCAATTGGAGATCTCCAATTGATAGGTATAGCCTCATTTCCAATTTAGCTGCCCCAGAAAGAGCTGCTATAATATTTTTGTAGGTATATGTTTTTTCCTTTTTTTTAAAAAAAAATCTCTTTGGCATACAAGCCTAGTAGGTGACAAATATTTATTATGAGACTCCTATGTGAAGGTACTTATGCTAAGGTATTGGATGGGATGGTAAGAAAACAATGAAACAATTTATCCAAGAGATAATATTTGAGCTTTGAAATGACATGGTTAGAGCTTTGCCTTAGGAAGATTATTGTATTTTATCTTTTTGGCAAGGCAATTGGAAGTAAGTGACTTTCCCATAATCACACAGTTAATAAGTAGTAAGTGTCTGAGGCTAGATTTGAACTCAGGTCGTCCTGGCTCTAGAGCTAGTGCTCTATCCACTGTACTATCCAGCTGCTCTAGGAAGGTTTTTTAAGAAACTGTTTAAAGGATAAATTGGAGAGGGAGTGACTGGAGTCAGGGAAACCAACTAGTGGGCTATTATAATAGTGCAGATTAAAATTAATGAGGATCTGAACTTGGATATTGACATAGTGAATGCAGAGTGGACAGGTGAAAAATACTGTGGAGACAGAATGGAAAGAATTAGCAACTGACTGACTATGAAGAAGAAAGAAAGAATCAAGGGTGACTGGGGTTTAAAATTGAAATGAAATAATCATGTCATCAATAAAAATAGGAATTTTTAAGAAATATAAACTTCCTAAAAAGGGGGAGGATAGCAAATTCCCCTTTTTATACATTGAATTTGAGATTTTGATGAATATTCAGGTTGATTTGTATGAAAAGCAGTTAATAATGTGGGGCATAAGATCAGAAGAAAGCTTAGGTCTGGCTATATAGCTTTGGGAGTCATTTGTGCAGAGATGATAATTGAATATATGGGCATCATTTAAATCAAGGATGTCAAGTGTCTGTAAAGAAAGAGGATAAGAAGCTTAAGCAGTGCTTTGGAAGTCACCCATGCTTATCTTATAGGAGATGGGTAATAATCCAGCAAACAAGATAGACGAGAAGTAGCCAGAAAAGTGGGAGGAAAGAAAATCAAAATAGAGTAGTGTCATTAAAGTTAAGGAAGGAAATTGTATCTGAAAGAAAGGAGAAAGCAATGACAACATTTTTCAAAGAGGAAGATGAGAATGAAGAAAAGGACAATATCCCTTATGATACCTTAGTGCACAAGATGGAGAGAGATGGGCTAGATGAGAGTACAGTTAGGAAACCTGAGATTGATTGAATGATGAGTGATTGATACATAATTGTCAATTTTGAGTGTGTTCTCTAGTGGAATGTTACAGGGATCTGCTCTGGATTCTGTGCTTAAATAGCAGATTTGGTGGTGTTTTTGCTGTGTTTTGCTTTTTAATCAGTGACCTGGATGAAGGCATTGTTGACATGCTTATTATGTTTTCAGATTTACAAAGCTGTGAGTGATAGTTAACACAATGAATGACAGGGTCAGAATCCCAAAAGATATGGGTGTGTGTCTAGATTAATGAGCTTTACCATTCTCCAATTGATAAATGGTCAAAGGATATGAACAGACAATTTTCAGATGAAGAAATTGAAACTATTACCACTCACATGAAAGAGTGTTCCAAATCACTATTGATCAGAGAAATGCAAATTAAGACAACTCTGAGATATCACTACACACCTGTCAGATTGGCTAAGATGACAGGAAAAAATAATGATGAATGTTGGAAGGGATGCGGGAAAACGGGGACACTGATGCATTGTTGGTGGAGTTATGAACGAATCCAGCCATTTTGGAGAGCAATCTGGAATTATGCCCAAAAAGTTATCAAACTGTGCATACCCTTTGATCCAGCAATGTTTCTATTGGGCTTATACCCCAAAGAGATACTAAAAAAGGGAAAGGGACCTGTATATGCCAAAATGTTTGTAGCAGCCCTGTTTGTAGTGGCTAGAAACTGGAAAATGAATGGATGCCCATCAATTGGAGAATGGCTGGGTAAATTGTGGTATATGAATGTTATGGAATATTATTGCTCTGTAAGGAATGACCAGCAGGATGAATACAGAGAGGCTTGGAGAGACTTACATGAACTGATGCTAAGTGAGATGAGCAGAACCAGGAGATCATTATACACTTCGACAACGATATTGTATGAGGATGTATTCTGATGGAAGTGGATTTCTATGACAAAGAGACTTAATTGAGTTTCAATGGATAAATGATGGACAGAAACAGCTATACCCAAAGAAAGAACACTGGGAAATGAATGTGAACTATTTGCATTTTTGATTTTCTTCCCGAGTTATTTTTACCTTCTAAATCCAATTCTCCCTGTGCAACAGGAGAACTGTTCGGTTCTGCAAATATGTATTGTATCTAGGATATACTGCAACATATTTAACATATATAGGACTGCTTGCCATCTTGGGGGGGGGGGGAGGGAGGGAGGGGAAAAAACGAAACATAAGCAAGTGCAAGGGATAATGTTGTAAAAAAATTATCCTGGCATGGATTCTGTCAATACAAAGTTATTATTAAATAAAATAAAATTTAAATTAAAAAAATAGATTAATGAGCTTTAACTAAAAAGATGATAATGTTTAAAAAAAAAACTGACATATAATGGTGGCAAAGCGACTAGAATGCCAGGCCTTGAAATCAAGAAAACCTGAGTTCAAATCTGACCTCACACATATACTAAGTGTGACCAAGTCATTCCACTTGCTTGTCTCAATTCCTCATCTATAAAATTTACTATAGTAGAAAATGGCAAAACACTCCACTATCTTTGCCAAGAAAACTCCAAATGGGATCACAAAAAGTATGACATGACTGAAAAACAATTAAACAACAATACATAATGAAGATAAAGGCAAAGTTCTACACTTGGATTTGGAAAGTAATTGTATAAGTATAGGGTGGAATAAGGTAAAGTTGGACAATAGTTTTCAACAAAGATCTAGGTTTAATGGATTGCAAGCTTGATCTGTGTCAATGGCATGTCATGAGAGCAAATGTGACCCCATGCTGCAATAAGAAGAACATAGTATTCAAAATAAGAAAACTGATAGTCTTGCCTTGGATGGTCTGAAATATCCTGATGAGTTTTGAGTGCCATATTTTGTTGGTGCTTCATAGTTTTTCAGTCATGCCCAATTCTTTGTGATTTCTTTTGGGGTTTTCTCAGCAAAGATAGTGGAGTGGAATTTTCTTTTGCAGCTCATTTAAAGATAAGGAAATGAAGACAAAGAGGATTAAATGAGTTGTTCAGAGTCATCTAGCTAGTGAATGTCTGAGGCCAGATTTGAACTTAGGAAGATGAGTCTTCATGATCCAGGTCTGGGACTCTATTCACTTCACCACTTATTTGCTCCATTTTAGGGAGGACTGAGAAGTTGAAAAATATCCAGGAGAGGGCAACCAGAATGATGAGGGACCTTTAGATCATGCTGTGTAAGTATCTATTAAAGGATTTGGAAACAGTTAAATTTAAGAAGACTAAATTTAAGGAAGATATGATAACTGCATTTAAATATTTGAAAAGTTGTAGTGTGGAAAAGGAATTAGATTTATTCTAATGGTCTTCACTGAGTGGAACTAAGATGGATGGGTGGAAGCAGCAGTGAAGAAGATTTAAATTTGAGGTGATGAAATGCTTTCATATAATTTATAGTCAAAATGGAAGGGGAATGATTCAGGAAAGAGTGAGTTCATCTTCTTTTTCTTCTTTTCAATTCACAGATAATTTATTTATAAACAACTCCTTCCCCCATTTTAAAAATTGATGTCTTTTGAGATTTTTTTTGAATTTTCCAATGGGTATTTTAAAAACTTTTCAATAGTATTTTATTTTTTCCAATGACATATGAAGATAATTTTCAACATTCATTTTTGTAAGATTTTCAGTTACAAATTTTTTCTCTCTTCCTCCTTTACCATTCCTCCTACCAAGACAGTGAGCAATCTAGTATAGGTTATACATGGGTAATAAATTAAGACATATTTTCATATTAGTTATTTTGTAAAAGAAAAATCAAAATAAAAGGGAAACCCCCTCGCCAAAGCAAACAAACAACAACAACAACAAAACCAAGCAAATAATATGCTTCAATCCATATTCAGTCTCCATAGTTCTCTCTTTGGATACAGATGGCATATTCTATCCTGTCTATTGAATTTTCTTGGATCATAATATTGCTTAGAAGAGCTATCATATAATCTTGCTACGTTACTGTATACAATGTCCTCCTGGTTCTGCTCACTTCATTTAGCATCAGTTCATGTTAATCTTTGAATGGTGCTTTTTATTGGAAGTTTTCAAGTGGAGGTTGAAAGAAAACTTTTCAGACATATTGCAGAATGAATTTTTGTCCTGCTCCTCTTAATTTTGTAAATTACTCTTACAACTCATGATATAGAAGTAAAAGAAAATGTAGCATAGTATAACAGGAACTGGAATAAATTACCTCTGAAATCCCTTCTTTCTCTGGGATTCTTTGATTTCTTTGAAATTAACTTGGAAACTCTTATTTCCTCAGCACCTCCTGCTTTTGGAGTTCCTTCCTTCCTCTGATTAGACATCGAAAAGGTCATAGATTCTTTGACATTTTTGAAGGGAAGCCAGGGAATTCTCATTCTTTCCCACTGACAGCTCTCCTAGATTTCATCATCTATTGAAACATCATTCTGCAAGTTGAAATAAACTCTGAAACTCTCACCTCTTCAGATCAGTTCAGCTGCAGGATGTCATCAAAACCCCTGATGATAATCTCCCCATCTTCTATTTAGCTTCTTTTATCTATTGCCTTTGCCACTCAATTGTGAGTTTCTTGTGCCTTTCTTTGTATCCCTAGCACATAATATAGTGCCTGGCACAGAGTAGGTACTTAATATTTTTTGTCTATTCTTCATCAGTAGGGATGACTAAAAGAAGGATAGATAGGGATTGTCTTGGGAAGAAACTTTCTGAGAGAACAGTTTTAATTATTGGTGGAACATCAAAGTATGAACAAGTAGAAGTTTTGGGAGAAAAAGGGAAGGTGAACATAAGAATTTTGCTCTCATTACCTTGTGCCTGGACTATTGCAAAAGTCTTGTGATTAACCTCCTTGCCTCAAGTCTCTCCACATTCCTGCCTATCTTCCAGTTAACTTTAAAATTGTAGGTCTGGTCATATCTCTTCCCTCTTCAATAAACTACTTGGCTCTCTCTCATCTTTGAAATCAGATATAAAAGCCTGTGTTTGACTTTCAAAGGCCTTAATCTATGCCCCTCCTCCATTTCCACTCTTCTTCCTTTTTCTTATCTTTATATTTTTTGATCCAGTGACACTAAACTTCTTGCTCTTCTCTTGCACAAGACACTCCACCCTTACACTACGTATTTCCATTTGTTGCCATCCAGGCCTATAAAGCTCTTTCTTGTCATCGCTACCTTCTACCTTTTTTCTTTTCTTTTTTTTCCATTTCCTTCTCCAACTCATTTTACAGATGAGGAAACTGAGGCAAAACCGAGGAGGTTAAGTAACTTGTCCAGAGTCACACAGCTTATTAATATCTGAGGTCAGATTTGAATTTAGGAAGAAATGCTTTTCTGACTCCCAACCTGATGCTCTATTGATTATACCACCTAACTGCTCTCCCTGGTCTCCTTCAAGTCTCAGATAAACTGTAAGAATTATTTCCAATCTTCTTTAATCTTGGTGCCTTACCTCTGAGATTATCTCCTATTTATTCTGCGTATGACTTGATTTGTATATAGTTATTTGTATATTGTGTCCTTGAGAGCAGGGACTCTTTTTTGCTTTTCTTGCATCTCCTCAAACTTGGCACAATATCTGGCACATAGTAAGTGCTTAAGAAATGTTAGCTGGCCCTGGGAGGTAGATGCTGTATTGTTATCCTCATTTATAAGTGAAAAACTGAGGCATGAATTAGATGACATGCCCAGGGTCACAGCTGATAAATGTTAGTCAGAATCTGAACTTGGGGCTTCCTCATTCTACTGTGCCATCTAACTTCCTCTAGACACTTGGGAGGCATATATTCTCTACGTGAAAATAAGCACTACTGGTTTTAAGTACTTATAAAATATAAAACTATCTAGTTAAAATCATGTTACTTTATAAAGCTTCTTATGAAGGGCTTCCTATTAATGTTACTATTTTGGAAGGGACTATTAACATTCATTTGCATTTTTATTTTTATTGCTGGTAATTCATATGATCTGTGTATTGCTTTCACAGTTTAAGTACGAGTTCCCACCAAATGAAATTTTATTTTTAAAGTCTCTTATCGTGGCACCCACTAGCACATGTTCATACACACAAGCAAATGAGTGGTCGAAAATATCAGATCTGCATTTCAATTGCTTCATTTCTTTCCCCCCATCTCAAATAAAGCTTCCTAAAATCCTCTTTTATTAGAGCAAAATGTAGATGATTCAAATACTATGCTTCAGCTGCCTTCATCATTTGAATGAGATAAGCTCTCAGCAAGATATATTCAAGAAACTATGATTCAAACTGTTTTATCCTAGTATAGAGCGATCTGCTACACATTTCTGAAGCAATTTAGACAGCTGTGACTAGGTCCCAAACAATGTAGACACTTAATCTATTGACTTGAAATTGGAGGGGAGAAGCTATTCAAGAGTTTTCACATGATTTCACTTGCAGGAGAGAAAGATACTTTCCATGTTAAGAATGGAAAGTTGGGAATAATTTGAATTAAAATTTAAAAAAGAAAAGAAAAGAAAATTATTAACATGATGATTTTTGAGTATTTAACAGACTAGACTAATGATCACTACCTAGATAGTGATAAATTAATCTTTTTAAAAAACTTAATTCTAGTAAATGGTTTTTTATCTGCTTTGCATTAAAATTTTACTCCCATATCTTTTTGCTTCAATTACAATCTTCATAAATGTCACCAAACCTGTTCCCTCTCTCAAGTATCTCTTTTCTGTACATCTCATTTTCTTATTCTTACCCAGATTACATTTGAATTTTTCACCTTAGAAAAAAGTTTTCTTGCCATTTAGGCCAGGGATACCTTTATAAAAAAGAATTCTTTGTATTTGTATTGAGTGCTCATAAGAAGTTGTAGTTTAATACTACTACTACTACTACTACTACTACTACTAGTACTACTATTACTACTATTACTATTACTACTATGATAATGTTTCTTGCTATCTGCAAAAAACAAAATTAAATTTGTAATTTAATTAAAATTCATTGTTCCTAACATTCTGGAACCAGATGTGTAAAATATACTTTTGTTTTTGGCATGGCGATTGGGGTTAAATGACTTGTCTAGTGTCATACAACTAGTAAGTAACAAGTTTCTGAGGTGAAGTTTGAACTCAGGTGAATTTTGACTCCAGGGATGATGCTCTATCCATTGTATCACTTAGCCATTCATAAAGTATTCAAACATATTGTAGAGTTCATAAATCATTAAGATTTAGTCAAATAATAATAAGTTGGATTTTTATGTGATATTTGTGATTTTATACAATTACTTAGGATTTTCCCCCTTTTCATTTAAAAGTCTTTCTTTTAGTCTTCAAGACTAAAAAGTTTAGATAGGTATTGTATAAGAAATATATTGTCTATACAATGCAAAACCATTAATCTATTCTATAGTTAAACAGTGAGCTTGAGGTTTTTGGACATCATTCATATAATATAGCCAGTGAATTTACTTTGATTTTTCATTTTTCAACCCCTAGCTTTAGTATCTCAGGTCTAGCTTTTAAAAGTAATGAACAAAATAATTTATTGTGCTCCTTTGTGCACTTAATGAATTTTATACTGCATATTACTTTAATTTTCTACTTTTAAACCAACTTCCTAACATGATTAAACTTCAAAACATTTTTTTTCCTGTTCTAATTGGTTGGTGATGAAGACTAAAATTTTCCATCACTGCATTTTTGAATGAATCATTTTTCACTGGAACGTTTTTTTTTTTTTCTCATATGAAAAGTTGAGCACAATTTTAGCCTTCCTTTGTGACTCAAATGCTGAATAACTTTAGATATGTTCCCTTACAATGACCCGAATAATTTGTTTTTCTTTTCAAAGTAAAGAGGCTAGAAGACATGGATATTTTTATTAAAAGGAAAGCCAGCTAAAGACATTAAGGAGTTGACATGTTATCCATATATAGTTACATTGTTGTAGGTAGCCTGAGAAATTGTTAGTAGAAGAATGAAACATTCCTACAAGAGATTTGAAATAGGCTGACAAAGATTTTCTACATAATAATTCACCTTTCCACTTGGACATTGGCTCATTCTCTTTGCTTGGGGTAATTCTGAAGACAAAAATAATAATAATAATAAACGTAACTATCTATAGTCAGCCAACAAGTATTTATTAAGAGTTTACTATATGTTGGGAATGAGTAGGTAGATGGTACAGTGGAGAGAGCACAGTGCCTGCAGTCAGGAAGACCTGAGTTCAAATGTAGCCTCAGATACTGTGGCCTGGGATCCCAAGCCAGTCACTTAATCCTGTTTACCTCAGTTTCCTCATCTGTAAAATGAGTTGGATAAGGAAATGACAAACTACTCCAGTATCTTTGCCAAGAAAACCCCAAATAGTGTTGCAAAGAGTCAGACATGAATAAAGAGACTGAACAATCACAACAACATGTGCTTTGCACCGGAGATAGGAAAAAAAAAAGCCAAAAAAAATCTCTAGTTTCACGTCAGTAATAATCTAATAGGAAGATACAACATGTGAACAGTGATGTACAAATAAGACAGAGAGAGGATAAAGAGAAGATAATCCAAGAGGGAAGGCACTAACATTAAGGGAGAGTGGGAAAGATTTTTTTTGTAGAAGATGAAACTTTGTCTGAGACAAAGCCAGAGTGGCTAGAAAACAGAAATGGAAAGGGAGAGAATTTTTGGAGATGGGGATAGCCAATAAAAATGCACTGAGTCTAAAGATGGAGTGTCTTGTGTGAGGGATGGTAAGGGGACCAGTATCTCTAGAATGAAGAGGAGACAAAGATCTAAGAAGATTGGAAATGTAGAAGGGGACCAGATTATAAAGATCTTTGAATTCTAGAGGATTTTATATTTGATCTTTGAGGTGATAGGTAGAATTTCTTGTAAGAGTAGGGACATGCCATGGTTAGATATAATCTTTAGGATTTGACAGCTGAGTGGAAGGTGAACTGGAGTGAAGAGAGATAAGGCAGGGATATGAACCAAGGATGTGCAAGAGACCCGTTGTAGTCAGAAGACAGAAGGGGACATATAGAGTAGATGTAATGAAGGCAGAAATGATGGGACTTGGCAAATGATTGGATACAGGGAAGAGAGAGCAAGGAGTCAAGGATGGCACTTAGATTTTGAGTCTGGGTGATTAGAAAGATGGTGGTGCCTTTGAGAGTGACAAGAAAATTAGGAAGAGGGAAGGGTTTAGGTGAGAAAGATTTAATTTTAATAATAAGTTTAATTTTGGACATGTTGAGTTTTAGCTCTCTATATGACAGCTAGTTCAAGATATCCAGTAGACAGATGGAGATGTAAGATTGGAGGTCTTCATCGAGGTTAGGACTAGATAAATAGAGGGAATCTGTTAATTAGAGATAATTAAATCCATAGAAACTGATGAGATCATCATGGGAAATAATATAATATGTAGGTGGCAAAATATTCAATGCAGTATCATTCTATTCTGTGAGATCTTCTGCTCCTCCATAGCTAGAAATTACCTAACTGATATGGTGGACTGGATATGGTGATGGACTTTTAAAAAAATCCAATTTAATGTGTTTAGTTCAACATATTTTCTTTCTGTTAAGGCATTTTAACTTAGAGAAAAGGTTCATTTTAAAAATGTATTTAAGAAAACGCTGCTAGAAATTTATGATAATCATAGAACCAAGGGAGTAGGAAAGACTTCTAGTTATTGTGAGAATAATATGATATTTCACACATTCCTAAATTAAGGTCTATCCTCGAATGGATTTATGATTTCATTGTTATGGTTATTTCCTTTAGCCATGCAAAACACCCACCATGTAGCTCTGTTCATTCTGTGTGACTCTTGTGTATGTTTTTCCAATAAACTCAACAAAAAGCTTTCCCCCAATATGCCAGGACCCTTACTTGCTTTCTGATGAAGATGAGAAAATATCAATATAACACATAGGTTATCTACTGAATGGTTATTCTTTGTACTCACTGTGGAACACTCACTGTGGAACCACCTCCAATATCTGATCAAAACATTTATGACTCCATTTCTGCATACAATGCATCATAGCTTAGTCACTCTCTCCATTCACTTTTCTATTACCTTCTATTTTTTTTTTTCATTTCTTCAGAGATTGTCCTAAATTTAAGACTCATGGACATACATTATCCACAAAATGTCGGCTATAAAGATGGAGTTGTGTTTCCGAAGAAGATTTGGAATTATTAAAAAAATTTGGCAATTTCTCAAAGGTAAAGGCAATATAGCCTCCTCTCTTCTTGTCCATATGCATGACAGTTTTTGATCTGACTTCTGGCCTAAAGTAGGAACTATGTCTATCGTTAGTGGATTGTCTCAAGATTCTGTCCTTGAACTGGTCTGTCCAGTCTCTTCACCTTTGACAAAATGATGTGACCATAGGATATCTATAATAGTCTCACAATTTGCATCATGGGAAACTCTTTAATAAACTTAAAAAATATTCTTGTGCATTAGGTGTGACCAGAAAAAAAAAGGGTCAATTATATAGCACGAGCAACAGATAACAGATAGACAGTTTGAAGGCACTGCAAATACTAAAATACCTAGAAAACCTCCAATATGTGAAATAGATCTTCTATGAAAGATTTATGGAAGGACATGGACAAAATGTGTTCACACGAGGAAGAGGAAATGGCCTCAAAGAAAATGGAGACAGAAATACCTAAAGGACCAGGTAAATCATATGCAAAAGAAATCTGTATTGAATGTATTACACAGTTATAGAATTCCTCAGTAGGATAGGAGAATTATAAAAAAAAAAATGGAGGCATGGATTTTTTTTAAGATACCTAAATAAGAGCAAGATATAAAATTATTGAGAAAAAAACCAGCACAGTATTATTTCTTCCCAAAAAGTAGATGGGAAGAAACCAGTAACTTCTGACCTATAGGTCTATTTTCTTATCTCTAGTTAAGTTTTATGAAAATGGATTACAAATGTATTGAAGGTATTCTTAATGAAAATATGAGAAGGGTTTCATTAATGCTATTTAACAGATCTCATCTTCATAAGTCTCACAACTGCCTAAAAAGTATAGAGAATACAAGATCTCTGTTGGCAATTGTTTATTATTTTAAAAGTCTAATATTTGCTTTCCATTGGGAAAAATGTATACTTGGAAGAACATAATTAGACTTATATTATAGCCAAATTCATGTAACAGGGAACTATTTTTACAATGAAGTTTTAAAAAAAATTATAATTATGTTAAAGAAACAATAAACACAGTCTGCCCTTTTAATACTTTTGCCTTTTATGAGTGATAATTTCCACTAATAAAAACACACCATTTGCATTATTGGCATATAAAGGACAAAGGACTTGCTTTCATACTCTTATGTGTCATTCTGAAGATCCTTTTATTAAATTTTTTCTAATTATTCATTTCTAATTACATTCATAAGTCATTCTTAATAATTACTACTTCATTCCTTTTCCAGACAAGCATTTGCAGATTATTTTATATATAATTAAGCATTGCTACAGACACTTTCAGTAATTGTGAGGTAACTGTGAGGGTAGATTTGCTTTCCCTGAATTTAGTTTCTTGGATATGTAGGGTGGGATGTAACATTCAGATTTCAATCTGTTTTTAAAACCTAGATTTGAACTCTGATTCTGACATTCACTATCTATGTGACACTATCTACTCACCTTTCTGGGTTTCAGTTTCCTCATCAAAATAATGAGGGGGTTGGGATATATAAGGTATGGTCTTTTTATGTGGACATTTTAGTTTTTCAAAAGGGCAGAAAAGGACATTGTAGGAGAAAAAAAACTTGAGGTAGCTCTAAGGATTTGAAAGAAGACTAGCACTCAGATAAATATAATTAGAGGACCAGTTTGAAAGCAGCTCAGAGGCAAAAGCATTGAACGATGGTGGGAATGATTATATTATACCATTGTTACTATTGTTCCTCAGCTTATTTACATAAGCTTGTTTTCAGAGTTTTGAAGGATATAGCTGAAAAACTATGAATCAAAAAACAACTTAAGGACCATGGGAAAATTATATAATTATCTGTGATGTTTGATGTTGATCAAAGGATTGATTTGAGGCCTTTCAACTTGAGTTAGAGGCCTCAATTTGATGCATAAATAATCAGGGGTGTGTCCCAGATTTAAGCTATTGCATTTTGATTTTTTTTGCTTCTGTCTTCTAATAATCTTATAATTATTCTTGGTTTTGTCATCTTTTTGGGGTAAATGTATGATATTTATTTATTATGAAAGCTTTTAATTTTCAAAACATACCCATGGATAATTTTCAGCATTCACTTCTACAAAACTTGTGTTCCAAATTTTTTCCCCTTCCTTCCTCCCCATCCCTTCCCCTAGATGGCAAGTAATTGAATATATGTTAAACATATGCAATTCTTCTATACATATGTCCACAATTATTATGCTATACAGGAAAAATCAGATCAAAAAGGAAAAAAAATGAGAACGAAAACAAAATGTAAGCAAACAACAACAAAAAAAGTGAAAATACTATGTTGTGATCCACACTCAGTTCCTACAGTCCTCTCTCTAGGTGCAGATGGCTCTCTCCATCACAAGACCATTGATTGGAACTGGCCTGAATGATCTCATAGTTAAAAAGAGTCAGGTCCATCAGAATTGATCATTGCATAATCTTGCTGTTGCTATATACAATGATCTCAATTTCTACTACTCATTTCATTTAGCATCAGGTCATGTAAGTCTCTCCAGGCCTCTCTAAAATCATCCTGCTGATCATTTCTTATAGATCACTAATATTCCATAGCATTCATATACCATAATTTAGTCAGCCATTCTTCAACTGATGGGCATCCACTCAAGTTCCCAGTTTTTTTTGCCACTATAAAAAGGGCTGCAACAAACATTTTTGCACATGTGGGTCTCTTTCCCTTATTTATGATTTCTTTGGGATACAGGCCCAGTAGAAACACTGCTGGATCAAATGATATGCACAGTTTGATAGCCCTTTAGGCCTAGTTCCAAATTGTTCTTCAGAATGATTGAATCAGTTCACAACTCCATCAATAATGCATTCGTGTCCTAGTTTTTCAACATTCATCATTATCTTTTCCTGTCATCTTAGCCAATCCAATAGGTATGCAGTGGTAACTCAGTTGTCTTAATTTGCATTTCTCTGATCAATAGTGATTTGGAGCATCTTTTCACATGACTAGAAAAGGTTTCAGTTTCTTCAACTGAATATTGTCTCTTCATATCCTTTGACCATTTATAAACTGGGGAATGGCTTGTATTCTTATAAATTTGAGTCAATTTTCTATATATTTTAGAAGTGAGGCCTTTATTAGAATCTTTGAATCTAAAATTTTCCCCTAGTTTATTGCTTCCCTTCTAATCTTGTCTGCATTGGTTTTGTTTGTACAGAAACTTTTAAACTTAATATAATCCAAATTATCCATTTTGCATTCTACAATGTACCCCAGTTCTTCTTTGGCCACAGATTCCTTCCTTCTTTATAGATCTTAGAGGCAGACTTTCCTTTGTTCTTTTAATTTGCTTATAATTTTACTCTTTATGTCGAAATCATGAACCCATTTCGACCTTATTTTCGTATAGGGTGGTAGGTGTGGGTCAATGCCTAGTTTCTGCCATACTAATTTCCGATTTCCCCAGCAATTTTTGTCAAATCATGAGTTCTTTTTCCAGAAGCTGGGGTCTTTGGGTTTATCAGACACTATATTACTATAGTTATTGACTATTATGTCTTATGAACCTAACCTATTCTACTGAAAAACTACTCTATTTCTTAGCCAGAAGAAATCCTTGAAATCCTTGAGCTTTTATTCTTCCAGATGAACTTGGTTATTATTAAATGTGTCATATATAAGCACCGATAAGGTTACTCTGACTGATTTATGTATAGGGGACATATTTTGCTTCAGACTCAGGATACATGGTGGTTAGTAGAGTAAGTTCTTCATCCTTCAATCCCCAAATACGAGGGTTATCCTTAGGACCCTCACAGGATGATTGGCCCCCACTTTTGGGAAAACTCTTCCAAACCTGCCAGTGTATGTGCCAAATTGGGGCAAGTGAGCCAGCCCCTATTTGAGTAATCACATTGGATGAGTGCTGTACTGAGTCCAAACCCAGATGGAAATTGAAGGGGTTAATGAAATGGAAAGCCGGGTTTTTGAGGGGACCTTATCATTCATACTGAAGTCCAGGGTGGAAAAGATTGCAAATCACATACTGACATCCTTGAGAAAGGAAGGAGAATGATCTGGGGGTCAATAGGTTATTTTCTGGATAGTTTGCTTAATAACGGCAACAAGGGTAACGGAAGTAGGATCAAGGAACGTGCTGGGACCTTCTTCAGGCACATGTTTGCATGTTGTGTGTAAGTGTTCAAAATAAGGTGCATTTAGGACTGAAATGGAAACTCAGGAATATAATATGCTCAGGGAGCCAGGTTTCCGTGATTACAAGAAGATGAGGAGATGACCTACAAGAAGATTAACTTTAATCCAAAGGGCAGTTTGTTAACAAAAATCTAGGGGTTATAGAAGCACAATGGGAGAGGAGGGAAAGAATGGGATATGAACTTGAAAGAATTCCCAAGGAGTCAGGAGTTTTTACACAGAGATATCTCTCAACTCTGAATAAGAGGGATGCAAAGATGAGGAGATGATTTGTTAGCCATAGGATAGAAGTCTGCTATCTCTTTCCTCACAGAAAATATAGCTATATCCCTGACTCTAGCAGGCTTGAGTGATTTTCTCTCCTGGGCAAGTGGGAACCAGTGACAAGAATCTCTGGTTCTGGTGGCCAAGTGGTCTACTGCCAAGAGGCCTAGTGTTTGAGCTTTTGGTTGTTGCAGAGAACTGACATATATCTAATTTACTTACTCTCAATAGGAATAATCCTGTCCATGCCCTAGCTCAGATGTTCCAATCCAGTAAATATTTATTAAATAGAGACTATGTGCTAGGCACTATGCTAAGCACTGGTGATATTATTCAGTCATTTTTCAGTCACATCTGACTCTTTGTGACCCTACTTGGGGTTTTCTTGGCAAAGATACTGTGGTGGTTTGCCATTTCCTTCTCTACCTCATTGTACAGATGAGGAACTGAGATAATCAGGGTTAAATGAGTTGCCCAAGGTTATGCTAGTGAGCATCTGAAGTCATATTAGAAATCAGGAAAAGTAGTCTTCTTGATTTCAGACCTGGCACTTAGCCACTTCGGACTTGCTGTCCCAAGGTTACAATTAATAATAATGATAAAAAAGCAGACACCTCCCTCAAGGAGTTTACAATCGAATGAAAGAAGGCAACACACAAATGAGGGATGGGAGAGGGAGACCAGACAAATCTCCATATCTCACTCTATGGAATTGAAACCAGCAGAGCAATAGATGCATAGTGGAGTGAACCCCCCAAAAGTCTAGCTTCTCTCTATAAAGAAGTGCTTCGGGAGTAACTCAGCACACAACTTTTCAAGATATTGTTTTGATTATCACCCTTTTGGGAGTGGCTAGGTGATATCTGATAATATGGTATGACTTTGAGACATACATAATATATATGACCTTTACTCTCCAGATGGTGTCCTTGGGCTCTCTTTAGCTTATCAATGTATTTTTTTTTTTTTTTTTTAAACAATGTACAAGCTAGAACTGGAAGCAACATTCCAAGTGTGGTTTGACCAGGTTGGCCAATAGCAATCACAGTACCGGTAAAGCAGGAAGTCACTAAACACTCATCTCATCTTTTTCTGACCCTCTCTGGATAATGAATGCCTCAACTGATGGCAATGTGAATCTACTTCACCATTCCTTCCCTGGAGGGCATGGAGCTGTTTCTTCCTCTGAGAATCCAGTGTCCTTTTAATAGGGAAGAAACTCCTATCTAATACTTAGCCTCAAATGGTTAACTGTTCTCTTTCTCTTCTCTGTGATCCTCTTATAACCTCCTGAAACAGATTGGAATCCTTCCTCCCTCCCTCCCTTCTTTTTTTCTTTCCTCCCTCCCTCTTTTATTTCTTCCCTTCCTCCTTTCTCCCTCCCTCTTTTCTTTTCTCCTTCCCTCTCTCCTTCTTTCCCTCTCTCCTTCTCTCCCTTCCTTCCTTCCTTCTTTCCTTCTTTTTTTCCTTCTTCTCTCCTTTTTTTCCTCCTCCTCCTTCATTTTTATAGTGAATTAAAAAGAAATATTTCATTGTCATTGGAAACTTGGAGATCAGAGAAATGTTCTTGGAGCTTACATTTTCTTCTAGAGTACCCAGCTTACATTTGAGCTTGAAAAATAATTACTTATCAGTGGCTTAAAGATGAATATTATGTACCCTGTATAGGTCACTTCATTATTCTTTCTGTTTTCAAGAAAAAAAATTTCCTTCTTAAAGCAAGATTTTAAATCCTTCCCATTCTTGCTAGTACATTTTCTGTACAAATCTTATAGTAAACTGCCTTGAGGCCTTGGAGAAGCTTCAACCTCTGCCCATTTTATCATCACTTTCCATGATAGAAATACTCAATTTCTTCTCTCCCTCTCCCTTTCCTTCTTCCTCTTCTTCTCCCTCCCCCTCCTTCTCCCTCTTCCTCTCTCTCTGTCTCTCCCCCCTCTCTTTCTCTCCTTCCTTCCCTTTCTGTCATTCTTTTTCTGTCTCGCTCCTCCTTCCCTTTCTTTCCCAGTTCCTTTCCCTTCCCTTTCCTTCCCTTCCCTTCCCACTTCCCTTTCTATTTCCTTTTCCTTCACTTCCCTTCCCTTCCTTTCCATTTCCTTCTCAGTTTCCTTCCCTTCCCAGTTTCTTTCCCTTTCCACTTCCCTTCCCTTCCCAGTTCCCTTCCCTTTCTTCCCTTCCCTTCCTGGTTCCCTTCCCTTCCTTCTTTCTCCCTTCCCCTTTCCAGTTCCCTTCCTAATTTCCTTCCCTTCCCTTTCCTCATTTTATTGCCTAATTTTATTGCATTATTATCTGAAAATACAGTATAAATAATTCCTCTTTTGAAATTGATATGAGGCTTTACTATTTTGTTATTGTTGTTGTTGTCAGTGATGTAAGCTATGAAGATTCTACCATGTTGGGAAAAATACAAGTATTGTCCTTGGAAACAGATCGTCTGTTTTCCAAAGATCACAGCTATGGAGAGACAGGTCACCAGAAGGTTGTCCTCCTGGTAAGGAATTTTCATTTTAGATTTTCATAGACAGTCCTTTTCAGAGACTAGTTATGGCTTCCCAGGCTGAAGAGCTCAGACTAAGATAAGGTCAAATAGTGATGGGATAGCAAAGTGCCCTTTCTTCATCCAGCTGGGAGATAGGAGGGTATGAATGGAGATGATGAGGGAAGCAATACGCTGTCTAGTTACCTGCTAGCATGAAAAGATGGTCTAATTTTGTCACCATATAACTCTAAGCTTCCATATTAGTCTGCAGACCACATAGCAACTATAGTTAAAAATCTCTCTTTTCTCTGTTATTCTCTCATTTTGCTTGTTCTTTCTGTTGTAGTAGTTTCTCTCTCATTTTTTTTTTAATTTTCAAAATAGTATATGCATCTCTAAAATCCTGTTGATCATTTCTTATAGAAAAATAATATTCTATAATATTCATGTACTATAACTTATTCAGCCATTCTCCAACTAATGGGCATCCATTTGTTGCCAGTTCCAAGACTCTACAAAAAAGGCTGCTACAAACATTTTTTGCACATGTGAGTCCTTTCCCCTTTTTTATGATATCTTTGGGATACAGACCCAATAAAGACACTGTTGGATCAAATTCTCTCATCATTCTTGATGGGTTGAAGAGGGATTTCAGTGCTATTTCATGATTGCTAAAGGGATTTTGGGAGAAGTCCGTTGCCCAGACTTTCTGCTCATCTTGACCACCATTTTAAAACTTTATATCCTTAATGTTCAGCTTAGGGCCTCACATGTTGTTGTTGTTGTTTAGTTGATTATCCATTTATGACTTTTTGTGATTCCATTTGGGGTTTTCTTGGCAAAAATATTGAAATGGTTTGCCCATAGTGGGCACTTAATAAATATTTGCTAAATCAAATTATTGGGTTGCTCACAGAAACAAAATAGAATTTAAACTAACAACAAATTTTTGTTGACGGTCTAATGTGTTTAGGATTCTCCTCTTTTGTGGTTTTACTTTCTCATGCAGATGATTTTAATTTTCTAATTTGCATCACATTTATAAATACTAGAAACTTGTTTTTATCTAAACCTCAATTCATTTTAGCTTCAGAAGGATGTATATTTATGTTCCAAATTTCATGATTCAAAGACCAACCAATTTTAAACTTAATTGAATACATCAAAATATCACATTATTTTTTCTCAACTGTAAAAGTTATATCTATTGTTAAGGCATGTGCACATGTTTTGAAAAATATTTAAGCTTAATAGTCTAAATCAGGAATTTTAGGGTAGTCTATTATCAATGGAAAATAGAGTCACAAAAAACTCAGAAAATAAAGTGGATGCTGTAATCTTTACTTCTTTTTTTTTTAAGCAGAACTTTAGTGAGATAGTATGATTGTGGGACTTTTTTTTTTTTTTTTTTTTTTAAATATAGAGAAACCTTGAAGCCTTATCACTGGCGTTTGTTAGAAGAAAAAAAACAACTTTGATTAAGTTGCAGGCAGCATGAATAATAATGGCATGAATTGCTCAAACCAAATGCAAGAAGACCTCTGTCTTCTAGATAGTTCTAACTATCTTGTCATCAGAAGCTTGAAAAAGAGTTGAAGAAAATCTCTGTTGCCCTAGACTCAGCTGCTAAGCAGTTTTTTGGGGGTGGACTTGCTGAAATGGTTTGAGGGAATGCAGTTTGACAATCAGAGGTTTGCCAGTAATTAAAAGGAATTTTCTAACTTCAAGCTGTATTTCTGTCAGCCTGCACTTCATTAGGCCCAGAGTCACAGTTGAACATCTCATTTTGCCTCAGGACATTTCATTGGTCTTGTGGTTGCTTGAGTTTCTCTCTTCTACCAGGTTCTGGGCTTTATCTTTTTAGGACCATTTGATTGTTATCTCAGCTCCCATCTGCTTCTGTTCAGACTTTAAAGTTTCTGTGCATCAGATCAGGCTGACTGTTTAAGCCATAAGTGGGGCTATAAGCCATTACACTTAGCTGAGAGCATCTGGACCAAAGCCAGCCCAGGCTAAGACTCTAGGCTAAAACTTTATATATTCTTTTACCTGCCGGGGCAGTTGCTGATTCAGAGTTTCTCATCCAAGTCAACTTTATGATTTAGGGTTAGTAAATGTCTTCTAACTGATGATGAACATCTTATGGGAAGCCTATGTCCTGCTAAACCCATTTTGGGAACTGTCACCAAAATATCACCAGTAGCTAAATGGAATTGGGAACCTACTTTACTCCCTAAGTCCTCTCTGATAGGCTTGGAAATGCTAAGGAAAGCTAAGGGAAGAAATCAAGGTCATTACACCCTAGATTTTTGGTCCACATTCCTGCCTTTAATATGCATATCTGTTGGCAAGCAAAATCTTCCCAGCTTTTGTGTTACATTCTTTCAAATGCAAAACATCACTTCCTTCCTTTCCTACAAGTAAACCAAGGAAGTGGATTAAGTGGTCTCTAATGCCCCTTCCAGCTGGAAATCCTGTGACTGGCCTTCATAGTTCTCTGGCTAACCTCTCACTGTGAGATACCAAATCATGGAATGCTTTAAAAAAAAAAAAAAAAGAAAAAGAAAAAGGAAGAAGAAAGTTCTAAGAACCTGACCAAAAAGGAAAATAAATTCATTTTTCTGATTTAGGCAAGGGAATTTTTTTTGTTTGTTTGAATCTTTGAATACTTTTCTTAGAATCTTGTAGTAACTACCAATTATTTTTCCAAATCAAAATACAAATTTCTGCTCTTCAAAGTTAGCAATTACCCTCCCACATCAACCTAATTGTGTCAACCATTCCTGCTTAAGAAAGGAAAGATCCTTTTCAATAGTAGCTTCTAGTCCTTCTACCCCACAACTCATAGCAAGTGTTCTTAATATAAGATCTGTGAAACCCCTTAGGGTATCCATAGGCTTGAATGGAAAAATATATCTTTATTTCAATAAAATTGGTTTCCTTTGCAATTCTATGTATTTGATGAATTTAAAAACTTTATAATGAGAAAGGGCCATAGGTTCTCCCAGTTTGACAAATAAGTCCCTAAGGTGAAAAATGTAAACAAAAACTGCTTCCCATAGGTCATTCCTCCTTCCTGGAACACTAGATAATGGCCTACAGGCAGATCCTTAAGACAAGGAGGGACAGGGGTGTACTAGAACCAGCTCCAACTGGTTTGTTAGTTGAGTGTTAAATGTGAACATTTACACCTCAGAAATCAGCAATTGCTATAAATCTGGATTTCTTTTATTATTTTGTTGATTGTCTAGACTTAAGAAAGTGATAATAAAGAAGATTAAACTTCAAAGCATTTTGTGTATACACTTTTTCTTTCTTTTTGGAGAGCCTGATTGTTAAACTTTTACCAGCACATTCCTATATTGCTCTATAAACATTTCTTAAAATGCAGCAGCAGTATGGCAGAAGACTCAGGGAATGAAGTTGTCACCAGGTAGGAGGCATGTAGGCTAATGATAATAATAATAATTGGCATTTATATAACATTTTAAGGTTGCAAAGTATTTTTACATCCATTATCTCTTCTGAGTCTCACACCAGCCCCGGACAAGAAATAACCAAAGATATATAAACTGAAAATCCACACTCTATGTATAGGAAAATTATCCTAACTTGTACTGACATTCTTCTCATTTCACTTGGTGATCTCATCAGCTCCCATGGATGTAATTATCATCTCTATGCTATTGATTCTCAAGTCTAATTACCCTTCCCTGTCTCTTTGCTGACTCCAATCTTGCATCTCCAACTGCTTTTCTGATATCTCAAATTGAATGTCCAGTCACATCTTAAATTCAACATAACAAAGAACTAACTCCTTATCTTCCTCACTGAACCCTCTCTCCCCCTTTCTCCTCCTTCCCTTACCCCATCCTACCTGCCCTGTTCCTGTCTAGGGTACTAGCATTCTGGGCCCCATTTTTTTCCTCTGACTTATCACTTCATTCTAAATCATTGCAATAGCTGCTAGTGGGTCTGCTTGCCTCATTTTTCTTCCCACTCCAGTCCATCCTTCTTTCAGCTGCCAAAGAGATTTTCCTAATCTACAGGTCCCACCATGTTACCTGTAGCCCTTGCTCAATCAGTTCTAGTGGTTCCCTCTCACCTTCAGGAGCATTTAATTTAATTTAATGTTTATCATTCAAAGTCCCTTATAACCTGACCTCCTCTTATCTTTCCAGTGTTTTTATCCCTCTCTCCATGATTCCATGACTTTGGCCTGCTAGCTGTTCCACAAACAAAACCCTTCATATCTTGGCTCCAGACGTTTTTAATGACTGTCCTCCATTCCTGTAATGCTCTCCTTTTTCATTTTTACCTCTTGGCTTCCCTGGCTCCTTCAAATCCCAGCTACATTCCTTTCTTCTACAGGACGTTTTTTCCAACTCCTCTTCATTCTAATGTTTTCGCACTGGTAATTATTTCTCTTTTTCTTTCATATAGCATATTTGCTGGCCTATCATTCCCCCACTGTGAGCTGCAAGGCAAAGACTGCCTTTGTCTCTCTTTGTATCCCAAGCACTTAGCATAATGCCTGGTACAAATATGGAGCCCAATAAATGATTACAGATTAACTGATTCCATGATCACTTCTGCATGACAGAAATAGTGCTGTTGGTAACCAAGAGTTGAGAAAATATATGATGATGATAGTGACATATAAATTTAATGAACTTTAAAAATTAATTTGTATCTTATTAATCATAACAGCTTCAGCATATATTTTGATGATGAAAATACATGCACGTGTGAAAATGTCTTGAGTCTGTAGAAGTTTGAAGCTATATAAAAATAAAATGACAATATTGGGTGCACACATGGATTCCTGGGCCCTTTCTAAGATCTCTATTATTGGGCTGATAGATTAGACCTGGAGTCAGTCCTTGCCACTGAGGAGACTGAAGCTTGAATGAGGGAGTTCTGTGCTAAAGTAGAGCTAAAGCTATTTGCCATACTAAATATGGCACAATATGATGAGGCCCTAGGAATGGAGGACCGCTAGGCTGCCAGGTGAGGGTTAAAAAAAACCCAGGTGGGAAAAGCAGAGAAAATTAAATCTTCTATATGATCAACAGTAGGATTAGTAGTAGTGATTATTGTACAGTAGGACAGTAGTGCTTGTCTGCTACATTCCTGTCTTGGGTTAGACTGGAAGACTAGTCTCATAACAAACTGAAAATAAACAAACATCCCTTATACATGAAACAATCCATGGCCCTCCAGAGCCCCTTGATAACAATCTGGAAAACACTGACTTGTAACTGTTCTGTGATTAAATTTTCTGAATCTTGAGGCTTCTATGTCCATTTGATTATGAGCTCCTTGAAAGTGTCATTCAGTTGCTTCAGTCTTCTATGACCCTATTTGTTTTTTGTTTTGTTTTTTCTTGGCAAAGATAGTGCCGTTTCCTTCTCCAGCTCATCTGACAGAAGAGGAAATTGAGACAAACAAAGTAAGTGACTTGTCCAGGGTTACAAAGGGATAGTGTCTGAGGCTGGCTTTGAATTCAGGTTTTCTTAGGATCTCTTTCCATTGCACCATCGGGATAGCCTCTTTCTTGAAAGTCAAGGACTGTCTTTTACTTCTTTCTGAATCTCTAGTAATTAGCATAGCACATGGAAATTCGTAGATACTATATAAATCCTTGTTGACTGACATCTGTAAAAATTGGTACCATAATAATTGCAGTACTCACTTCATAGGGTTGTCGTAAGGATTAAATAAGATTCTGCATGGAGTGATTTGTAAACTATAAAGCATTATATAATTTCCTATTATTGTTATTTTTCCATTCTCTATCTGTGTTTTTGTCATTTCTTGATCCAAGTGTGTTTGGAAGCTCCTTCTATTGTTCATCCTTATGTATGAGAAATGGCTTTTGCTAAATGAATAATATTGGATTTGCCATCTGCTTTGGGGGCAAGGGTGCATCACTGACTGTCCTCAGTGGAAATGGAGAACAGTTTGTCATCTTGTTATTTTGGTAGCATATAGAATTAGATCAGTTATTTCAATCCCTATCCAAATCATGAATCCCTTATTTTTTTACATTAAAATTTTAATAGTCATTTTGATATATTTTGTTTTTACATTACCTTGGATTTCTCTCTGTATTTTAGCACCACCCCCACCCAGAGAGCCACCCTTTATAATAAAGAATCTTTAAAAAGAAAAAGAGGAAACAGTATTCCAAATTGATCAATATATTGAGAAAATCTGATGTCCTATGCAATTATCCACAGCTGTGGATCTTTCCCTCTTCCTCACTTTCACCTCTCATCTTCTTTTATATCTCTTCCTTGGGGCCAAACAACATAGATCTTCAATTGTTTTTTGGCTGCTGTTCTTTCCCGTATTATTTTCTTGGCTCTGCTCACTTTAACTTGCATGAGTTTATAGAAGTTTTTGTGAATCCCTTCTAACATATTCCTAACAAATGATTATCCAGATGCTACTTGACATTCTCTGTGTTAGGAAATGTGCCATCCTAAGAGGCAGCTGATTCCATCTTGGGACATTTCAAATTGTTAAAAAGGTTTTCCTTATTCTGAGCCCAAATCTGCTTCCCTAAAACATCCACCTATTAGTTCTAGTTCTGTCCTCTGGAGTCAAACAAAGCAAGACTACTACATTTCAAATCTTGAAATAATTTAAGGCTCCTGAGTGCTCTTTTCTTTGGGTAAAACATCCTCAATTCCTCCAAGGCATTTTCATATATAATTTTTAAGGTCCTTCACTACCTTTGTCAAACTCTTTTGAATATTTATCTCATCAATGTTCTTTCTGAAATATAGCACCCAGGGTTGTACACAGTCTTCCAGATATGTTCTGATCAGGTATGAATACAAGAGTTCTGTCACCTTCTTTATTCTCAATATAGTATCTCTTTGTATTCTTAGAGTGTATCTCCCTTCTCTATGCATTGTATTGGTGTTCGAGGAGAACCAGCACCTTTGGTGCGAATACTTGCCAAGCCCTTTTTAGGGACATCATCCACCTTGGTGTTTACTTTCGCCCAACTCCCACTTGTGGCTCCAAGAAGCTGGAGTATACACAGCATTCATACCCTGGTTAAATCACCTCAGCAGATCCCACTAAACCAGGATGAGAGCAACTGACAGGTCTCAAACTGGTTGGTGAGTTAAGGGGATGTCTACCCCATGCATCCCTGACAGAATGGTTGGATGAGAACAATTTGTTCCGAAGGACATGAAGACAGCTGAAGCAGGAGCTGGGGAGCATTCAGAGCTTGGTCAGACATCAAAGACACTGAAGTCATCCTCTGCTTCCCAGGCCATTGCCAGTCATCCCGACTTTTGTCATGCCATTGGACTTGGATGATTCTGGAAGAGAGAGTGAAGCTGACAACTTTGTGCAAATTTGTCTCACTTCAATCCAATTCATGTAAGAGTCAAGACATTACCCCCAGATGTCACTTTGATGTTCTCTTTGAAAACACAGAATGAACAATAATACCTCTATTAATGTAGTTTGGGCAGCTAAATCATGCTGATTATTCACTTTGAATGTGCAGTGAAGTTTAATCTAACTCAGTTCTTTCCCCTCACCCAAACTTCTTTTTAGACATCTTTCCTCCAACCTGTACCCATGCAGTTGATTTCTTGAATCCAAGTGAATGATTTACATTCATTATTACATTCATCATTATATACATTTATTATAATTCATCTTGTAATCTTCAATCTACTATTTTAGACTGTTGAGTTTTTTTCAATCCCAACCCTATTATTCATTGTCAGCTCTCCCTAAAACACCTGAATATTTGAAACACATGTTGTCCACTCTTCTATCCAATTTATGCAGGAAAAAATAGGGCTAAAGAAAGATCCATGAGAAACTCTTAGGAGGGTACCGATTCTTGGGTGACATTGACTTATTAATCAATACTATGGCTTGTATTAGATAATGGTTCTAACGCAACTTATGTTACTCTACAATTCACATTTCCTTGTCATATCTGCAAGGAATTTTCTCTGAGAGATTTTTTCAAATGCTACATTGAAATCTATTTGTGTTATATACAAGATATCTGTCTTACCTACTAACCTAGCAATGCTGTCTAAAAGGGAAATGAAGTAGATTTAATATAACTTGTACTTAACCAACTCATGGTGACTCTTAGAATGTATCTCCTTCTCTATGCATTCTCTAACTTTAGCAGGAAATAAAGGGTTAATTTCATTAAAGAAAATTGAAATCATTTATATATATATATAAATATAGTCTTCCCCCCCCCAAGGCAATTGAGGGTCTTGCCCAGGATGACACAGCTAGGAAGTGCTAAGTGTGTGAGATTAGATTTGAACTCAGGTCCTCTTGACTTCAGGGCTGGTGCTCTAGCCTAGCTGCCCAATCATTGCTATTTCTGATGCAATAATACTTCTGGTTACCATGACTCCTTAAAAGATTGTTATTTGATAATCATAGCAAAAAAATTCTTTTAGTAAACTAGGACATAATTTAATCAGATGTGAACTTGCTCCTTTATCAAGGAGCTCTCATCAACTCCTCATCTTTTGTGGGACCTGGTTATAAGTTAGTCTTTTTTTTTTTTTTTTTTTTTTTTTTTTTAATTCTAACCTTTTTACTCTGTAAAAAGGTTATCTATCTCTGGTACCGAAAGCAAGCAAAATAGAATACTGTCTTCTTTCTCTCCTCTCTTATCACTCTTCCATTGATGCAAAGCAGTGATCTTAATCTTTCTTAACCTTATCCTTTCTTTTGACAAAATCCAGAAAGTCCTTTATATTATCTTTAGCATTTTTAGCACCTGGACAGGTAGGTAGTACAGTAGATAGAGCTCCAGGCTTGGAGTCAGGAAGATCTGAATTTAATTCCAACTACAGCTGGACAATTTAATTCCAACCTCATCTGGGTGATCCTATGCAAGTCCTTAAACTTTTGTTTGCTTGAGTTTCCTCAGTTGATAACAGTAATACCTACCTCTCAGAGCTGTTGTGAGGATTAGAAATGAATTAATAATAATAAAATGTTTAGCACAGTGCCTGACAATAGTAGGTATTATGTCAGCTGTTGTTATTATCCAATATGTTCATGCAACCCAATTATATTCTTATAGGATATTATCACTTCTTTTTCTTCCCCCCCCCCCCTGCCCCGTTCACCCTCAGTAACCAGCTTGGATTGTAATCTCCTGTTTGCTTTGTTTTCATAGTTCAATTGGTTACATCTTAGCCTGTACCCTGTTCCATCATCCAACTTCTCAATGAGGTTGTTTAACACTGGGCACAGAGCCAACCTTTGCAAGAGTACCACTTGTTTGATGCCCAACCACTTGACATTAATCCATTGATAACCTCCCCAGGCTATGACTCTTTTGTCAAGTAGATGTACTTACACCTTTTTATATCAAAGAATTGTAGAACTCCTTTTGCTTCCCTACTATGAATACTACTAACTTGAAAGCTTTTTTAAGATAAAAAATGATGATCACATCAGCATAACATCACTTACTTAATTGGCCCTTTAACTTTTTGCCTAGAAAGATGTTACAATAGAAACTCTGAGTTAGAAGAGAAAACAGAAACTATATAGTTCAACATATGTCTATTGAATCCCTTTGACAACACCACGCCCCACAATTGGTTATACAGCTTCTGCTTAAAAACCTGCTTCTTAATGCTTTATGTCTATGTTTGTGAGAGTTTGGAGGAGGAGAGTTTGGAGGGGGAGGGGTGGGGGGCGTTCCAGAATATCTTTAAGGCGAAGTCCCTGAAAGAAGAGGAAGTCTTTGAGAAGATGCTTAGAGTAGTTGGCCACTTGACAGCTTCCCATTTTTCAGTCTCCTGTACTAGAGACTTACAGGAATTTACCTTCGAGTGAAATGGGAACTCTCTCCTTTGGTTGAGCTAAGATATCTTGCACCTAATGGGAAAGCTCATTCTCTCTGTGTACTATTTGGCACATATTGGTCTATATATACTTCTCTTAGTTCTATTTGTTCTAAGTGGAATTATTTGCTATTCACTATCTGTGATCTTTGTTTAACTAGCATTTGGTGAGAAGATAGGCCTTTGAATATAGTTCAGAGCATTCCTCTGTTAAGCCATAGGAAAGTGCCTTAAATTGAAAAAATCATTTCCTGTAGTCTAGCAATTCTGGAGGGGTAAGATGAGGGAGATATTTATTTGTGAGTCCCTCTTTAGCCAACCCAAGTGGATATACACATACTTTATATTGGCCAACCCATACACTACAATAGGTAAATACAAGATAAATTTAGAAAAAGTGAAAGGAACTTTGAGAGAAGATGGCAGCAGCTGGAGTTTGGAGGGATTGCAGGGGCTTCCTGAAAAAGATAGGATTTGAAGTCTTAGCACATAATCTCAGAACAATATGATATTCTCTTTTTCAGTCTTGTCTATTTCCCACATTCCTAATTTCTTCAGGATATTAATCCAATGGCCACAAATTTACCTTCTATTTCTTAGAAATGTGGGACAACCCCCCATCTCTCTCTATTCACATGCATTGAATCACACTCCCTTAGCTAATATTTGCTAATCACTCTGCTTCTGCTTACCTTAGTCCTCTGAGGTTCTTTGCTCTAAGTACTTTTTCGTCATTAAGAGCAACTCATAATCCTTCTATGACTTGTAGAAGGTACTGCTTCTTTTATATATGAACTGTCTGGTTGCTGAAAGAGTTAGAAAAGGAACATTCCTATGTGGAAAATTGACAAAGTCAACTGGTGAAGAAACAATCTCTCAGATAAACTATGAGGAGAGATAATAAACCACGAGGAGACAAAACTGCTCCTTATATGAATGCACTTAGAGGATCTGCCAGAAGGCAGAGAAATGATTGAAGTAATGATAACTATAGAGCATTTTGGTTCATCAGTTCATTTGCATTAGAGTTTTGAAGTCTATAATAAAAAAATCAAATAACTGCAGATTATAGGAAGAATATGTAAAGTTTTTTAATTAATTTGATAGAAGGATGAATTCTTGAGTTTTATCTCATAAGGTGAAAATAAGTTATTAGCTATCAGAAAGTTTCTATAGCAGCCGAAAAGGAAATTTAAAGAAGAGAAAGAAGAAGCAGAAGAGTAAGCTTGGCTTTAGGTTAGAGAAAGGCCCAAATAGTTCCTGGAAATTTACTGGCTGAAGCTGAATTTGAGTGCTGTATGAAGAACTACTGGGGTCATTGCTCCCCAGTGCCAACTATTGCTGAAAAGGGGGAACCTTCTCAGGGTGTATTTTCTTCTATTGCTTTGCCTGATTTTATAGGGAGAAACAAAGAGGGGAAGGCGAACTTTGAACCAGTGCTTTGTTGTGAAAAAAAAAGATTGGATCCAACTGCATAAATCAGAATCCCCTGCTATTTGTAGATCTGGGGTTCATGACAGTTTTCTGACTTAATCAAGGGGTATAACATATTTTGTCAGAGTCCTATTAAGGTATGTTAGATCTTATCATTGCTTTATTGGATCAATAGGAGAAGAGGAATGGATTTACCCAGTAGGAGAATGATGAGGACCACAAGGGGAGCAGCTAGTGGAGAAGCAGCTTCATATCATACAAGTTGTTTCTGAAGGGACCAAAGACATCAAAGCCTATAGTCCAGAGCTTTAAAAGTTGCCTTGAGTGCTTAGGGGTTCATATACATGTGTCACTCTGCTTGATTTCTCTCCATCATGGATAATGTGTGTATTGGTAACCCAAGTTCATGAATTGACAAAGTCAACTTGTGAAGAAACAATCTCTCAGATAAACTATGAGGAGAGGCAATAAACCATGAGGAGACAAAACTGTCCCTTATATGAATTCCCTTAGAGGACATGTCAGAAGGCAGAGCAATGACTAATCATTCTGACTTTTGCCTCTTGGTCAATACCAGTCATACTGATTTCTGTTTTTGATTCTGATGAGCAACTGTGATGATTATTTTTGCTTCTACCTTATTGTTTAGTAACTTTTATGATTTAGATTTAATAGTACCACAGTGACCTATTTTGTGTAAATGGAAGCACATCTGTGGAGGCTCAAGAGCTTCACCTCAGGACCTCAAGGGGAAGGAATATATTTCTTTCTCATCAGGCTTGCTCTTAGAGTAGTTGTAAGTTTGTGACCCCTTTTTTGGAACATCAGACCTATCAGTGTTAATATAGGATGGGGTGTGTAAACTAGATTAAAGAATCAGAATAAAGATCCTACACTGTGATTCTAGGTATACTCAATTGATCTTTGCTATGGTTGAAAAATTGGCAATGAATGGCAACAAATCTCATTCTGAGATTTTACACTTCTGATGCTCTTGTAGGGATGCTGTCAATCTTTTAGCTTCTTTCTTCACTATCTGCTCTTGTTTCTGTGTGTCTTGAATTCCTGGTATATCTATCTCTTCATACAGAAGGAAGATTAGTACCAATAGTGTTAGTACCTTCTGTGCTGCTTATCTACCTTTATCATTTATTGAGCACTCAGCTCTCACCTGTGACTCCAAGAAGCTAGAGCATGGTCAGTGGCCACATCCTGAAATGCTTAGAGCTTGGTCAGACATTGAAGATACCAATGTCATCCAGTGCAATTCTGGGGCCATCATCAGTCACCTTGACTTTTGTCTTGCCACTGAATTTTGATGGCTTTGTGCAACTCTGCCTCACTTAAATCTAATTCGTGAACAAGTCAAAACTCACCCTTTGATGTCATTGGTCCTCTGAAAATGAAGAACAACCAACATCTCTTTATACAAATCTGCCTTTTTATTTCTCATTTGCAGTGTTTGCTTTTGAGTCTTCAGAATATCATCCTTGAGATCTTTTGAGCCAATTTCCCTTGTAGAATTCTTGGTCATGGGATCCTACTTATCCTTTCTTTGAATCCTTTGAGATTCATTCTTCCACAATCTCAGGTGCAATATGATTATACTTGGCCCCTTTCTTTATCATGCTTTGTATGATAGAATGATGATTAGTTCTTAAAATTTCCAATCATGTCTGCCTTAGAAACTAGCTCTTCCTTGATGGTTAGAATAAGTCCAGAAGACAGGTTAGCCTAGCTACTTCCCTCACCATGTCCTTGTCACTTTGGAGAATGAATACATCTTTAGGGGAAATCATGAATTTCTTGGGTGCTTTGCTTTTGCAGAAAGAAACTTCTCTCTAATAGTTAAAATCCCTTGCTTTTACAATGACACGCTTCAGAACCTGGCTTTTGATCTGTTTCCTGAATTACTTCCTCATCTGATTCCTTTTTCTATCCATGGGTTTGCATGGTATACCAAAAATTTAGTGCAGTTTTAGACTTTAATAGACTAAAACTGCACCAAGACTTTTGAGATACTGTGTTAATTATTCCTGGGACAACATGGCTTCTGTCTCTCCTTTTTCCTCAACCATATGCTTTCCATCATGATTCCTCTCCCAGTCTCTGGATTTCCTCACATAAATATTTGGTCTTAAAATTCAATTCTACTCCACTGTTTCATCTACCTATTATGTTCCTTTTGAATAAGGCATACTTTTTCATTCAGAATGATGATGATAACCAATATTCATATAATGTTTTAAGTTTTACAAAGCACTTTATATATATTATCTCATTTGATCCTCAAAACAACAATAAAAAGCAGGTGTTACTGTTACCCTTCCATTTTACAGACAGAAAACTGTGATTTGCTAGTGAGTATCTGAGGCTACATTTGAAATTAGTTCATTTTGACTTCAAGCCCAATACTCTATTCATTATTCACTCTATTAATCAGTTGTCTCCAATACCTAGCTACATGGTAGCTATGTCAATCTAGATAGACTGAAGTTCCTGACAGACTCCACATACTTGGTGTGACCTTTGACGATCAGATTAAAACAACCAAATTGGTCCTCAGGTGGGAAGGCAGAACCACCCCACAAGACCATGGGCTGAAGGGACTCCATCACCTAGGACATTATTAACTTGAAGATACCTTTGAAGGCTCATTAGCAATCCCATCACATAGAAGGCAATTGACATCGTGGTGTTTGCCTTTGCTTGGTGAGTCTTGTAACTCCTGCCTATCCCCTTCCTTAGGAATTATACTCTGTCCTTATGAATGGAGACTATGGTGACCGATCTGTAGTCTCTTTGCAGTGAATGTCAGTGTCAATATTCAGTATCCTCTGGAGGTATTTTAAAAGTTCTGAGATAGCCACCTCAATGCTATTGATGTAAAAGAAGTAAAAAACTGAGACTTGGCTTGATGTAGTTCTCATACCAAATTTAAGGTTATGTCTAGCTGCTATTTGCTAAGCTCCACCATACTCACCACCAATCATTTGCTCCCTAGCTGACAGAATTCAAATGAACCATCAAACATTGGGAGATCTTTGCCAACATTGAATCATTGTTTCTGTTTGCTGTACTTTGGCAAGTCAGGGTGGATGGATTGCAAGAACTTAATGAAGTTAAGTTTTAAATCAAATTTCAAATCAAATTGTGGAAATTGCTTGAAACTGTAGATTTCCAGCTTTTGGTAGAGGTGGTGGTTCAGTAGTAGGGTGTGAGTCATTCAGATTTGGTGTGACTTTTAACTGGTCAGACTCCTCATTGTAGGAATTTCCTACATTCTCTAACTGATCGTGGGCAAGTAACTCAAGGGTCTGGGTCTCAGTTTCTTCTTCATGATAGAAATGTCTGACTTTTTACTTTGTGCTCAGAGCTAGTGCCATCTTGCCTCATGCCTTTCAGCTCTGCATACTCTTGCGGTATAATTTTTCATAAAATTTTCATTACCATTTTATTTTTAATTTATGGAATAAAACAACCATTTCCATAATGTAGTATAATAAAAAAGATGATTGTACATGAATTACATGTGTATGATTGTACATAAATTGCAGATCTATTATGTACAACTTGCTATTCCTTTTAAAAACATAATAAAATTATCGCATAAATTTCTTTTTTTGTTTTCCTACCTCACCCTAGAGATGGTTACCATTAGATACAAATAGACATGTGTGTGTGTGTGTGTGTGTGTGTGTGTGTAATTATTCTATACATATTTCTATTTATCATTTCTTTCTCTGGATGCAAATAGCATTTTTCTTCATATGTAATCTTTATATACTTTTTTTTTCCTTTTGCGAGGCAATTGGGGTTATACGTGTGTGTTTTTTATAAATACATATTTTGAATATGTATAAAATTATTCTCTATATGTTTCTATTTATCATTTTTTTCTCTGAATGTAAATAGCATCTTTCTTCATATATAATCTTTATATACCTTTTTTTCTTTTTGTTATTGAGGTTATATATACGTGTTATATATATATGCATGTGTGTATATGTAAAATTTTTCTATTCATATTTCTATTGATCATGTTTTCCTCTGGGTACAAATAGTATCTTTCTTCATATGTAATCTTTATATATCTTTTTTTCCCTTTTGTGAGGCAATTAGGGTTATATATATGTGTATGTATGTATACATACATATTTTATATATGTTTAAAATTATTCTATGCATATTTCTATTTATTATTTCTTTCTCTGGATGCAAATAGCATCTTTCTTCATATGTAATCTTTATATACCTTTTTTTCCTTTTGTGAGGCAATTGGGATTATATGTGTGTGTGTTTTATATATATATATTTTGAATATGTATCAAATTATTGTCTATATTTTTCTATTTATCATTTCTTTCTCTGAATGTAAATAGCATCTTTCTTCATATGTAATCTTTATATACTTTTTTCTTTTTGTTATTGAGGTTTTATATATATGTGTGTGTTTTATATATATATATGCATGTGCATATATAAAATTTTTCTATTCATATTTCTATTGGTTATTTCTTCCTCTGGATACAAATAGCATTTTTCTTCATATGTAATCCTTATATATCCTTTTTTCCTCCTTTTGTGAGGTAATTGGGGTTAAATGACTTGTCCAGTTTCACACAGCTAAGAAATATCTGAGGGCAGATTTGAACTCAGGTCCTCCTGACTCCAGGGCTAGTGCTCTATCCACCATCTAGCTGCCCCCATATGTAATCTTCAAACAATCACACAGAGACCCTGAAACTAAAACCAATTCTTCAAATATATCACTGCTGTAAATTCAGTCTTCATCAAGAAGGCTGAAAAAAGAACCTGTCTATGTGAGTTGATACACAAAATGAACCAATGTTAATTCATACAATCCTTATTCATCCCAAACAATAACTTGATAGCAACTATCCCTATAGATCTGGTGTGTGTGTGCACAATGGATCCCATTGGAAGTCTGATGAAGCCAAAAGAACCTTTCCCTGAATCATATTTTTTAAATGCATAAAATAAAATACATAGGATGACAAAGGCAACTAATGATATTGAAATATAGTTTATCCATATATAGGACTGCTTGCCATCTAGGGGAGGGGGTGGAGGGAGGGAGGGGAAAAATCGGAACAGAAGGGAATGCAAGGGATAATGTTGTAAAAAATTACCCTGGCATGGGTTCTGTCAATAAAAAGTTACTATAAAATAAATTAAAAATATATATATAGTTTATCAAACTATTTAAAAATAAGTCCAGATCCCAGGTTAAGAACCTCTGCTATAGGTAATTAAGTGACCCAATAATTTTAGAATTTATGACAGGCATAGAGACTGGACATGTGGTTTCACTTATATTAGAGACTACCAGGAAAGGAAACTTCTTTTATCAGTGCAGGTTAGCACCATCCCTACAATTCCCTACAAGGAGTGAGAGGTTTAGATCATGCACCCAGTATGAGTCAGAGGCAGGACTCTAGGGACAACGTATTAAATATGCCATACTGCCTTATGAGGGGAGGTGCTGAATCTGACCTTAGATCTGTAGATGCAATTGACTTCTTTGCAATTTGTCTACTTCTTCCTGTCTTTGTTTTGAGTCGCCTATTCTTTGGGGAGGGAGCAGGACTTCCTGTGCCTTGGCAAAAGTCAGCGGACCTAATCTAAGACTTCAGCTGAGACAGCCTGTCACCTTCCAGAGACAAGAAAGGGAAATCAAGGACAACCAGCCTGCCAGGCTAGGCCTCCTCAGCTTATCCCACATGCCTGTCCCTAAGTCTCAGTTTTGTTTATCCTGAAAACAAGTGTTTTTGCTGTTGGTTATTTATTTTTTTATTATCAGCTCATTTTCCTTTATCTGATAGAAGTGAAAAAAAGTTTTTTTTTTCCCTATTTAATTTTAAGTCTTTTGCAAACTGTCTTTTCTTTTGTTGACTGGCTTTTTAGATTTAACTTGTGACTCCTTTGTATTCTTGGCTATCTGCCCTACTTTCTGATTTCTAAACATTCCTTGTTTGGAATCATTATTTTGTTCATTTCCTTATTTGGCCAACCAAACTTCCTTCTGTTTTTCCTTCCTTTTTTTGAATAAAGATGGATCTGTCATGTATTTTATATAGCTTTTTTTTTCTTCTTAAAGCAGACTTGTAGATTTGAAGGCAGTCAGTCAATAGCTATTTTATTAAGAACCTATTTTGTGTCAGGGACTGTGCAAAGCCCTAAAGATGCAAAGAAAGGCAAAAGACAGGTACTTCCCTCAAGGAACTTACAGTCTAATGGGAAGACAATATGCAACAAAATTTGTACAAACAAGATTTATACAGGAGAAATTGGGAAATAACTAATAAAGAGAAGGAAAGCACTAGAATGAAGGGAGATTGGGAAAAGGTTCCTGTAGAGAGAAGGTAGAATTTAAGCTGGAATTTGAAGGAAGCCAAGGAAGATAGGGTACAGAGGCACTAGATTCAAATCCTGCCTATTAACTGTTATCTATGTGGCTTTTTTGAGGGAACTTTTAAAGTATCTCCAGAGTTTAGCATAGTGCCTGGTATACAGTAGATACTTATTACATGCTTGTGGACTTTAGAGACAAGTCACTTTACTACTTATGCTTCAATTCCTTGCCTTGTAAAATGAGAGGGTTGAACTAAATGCCCTGTCAGGTTGTTTCTAAATTCATGATCCTATAAATCTCTTGAGGTATAAGTCATTCCCATACAATATATAATTGTATATACAATATATAATTATTGAGCAATGAATTAACTTTCTTTATATCTGTAGTGCTTAGCATAGTACCTGGCTTATAGTAGGTATTTAATAGGCAGCTAGGTGGTACATAGAATGTTGAGCCTAGAATGAGGGAGATCAGAGTTCAAATCCAACCTTATATACTCATTAGTTGTGAGATTTTAGGCAAGTCACCTTTGTTTGCCATAATCCAAAGGTTGTTGTTGTTTGTCCTTTGTTTTGGAAGAGGAACATGACATCAGAGAGGTGATTCCTGTGGATCTGGATGTGGGTGAGGGAGGGCTGGGCAAGGCCACCTACCTCACTTTCCCTTTCAGAGCTATCTGGGTCCAGTGGCCAGATACAGATCAAGATGACTAGAGATGGACCTGGATGAAATGGACAATCTTTTAAGCCAAGGCCTTCAACAGGTTTCACTTTGACTGAGGCTACAACCATTCAGTGATTAAGACTAGGTAGCAACTGAGGCAAAGAATCCCCTCTTTCACCTAGTCCAAAAAAAAAAAAAAAAAAAAAAAAAAAACTAAATAAATAAATAAAGGAATAATCCACTAGAGATGAAACAGCAAACCATTCCAATATCTTTACCAAGAAAACCCTTGGACAGTACAGTTCCCAGAGTCATGAAAAGTCCAATATGACTGAAAGCATGACCACAACATCAGGTGCTAATAAATGCTTGTTCATGAAGAATTGGATATAACTGAAACATGACTGAAAACAATAGGCACTTAATAAATGCTTGTTTTTGTTGATGATGATGATGGGCAAGTTTTTAAAGTACCTTTAAAAATCTTTTAAAGGAATTCTTTCTAAAGAATGTCATGGACACCTTATCTTCTTAAATAGCAATTTTTGTGGCTGTTTAGTCATTTCAGTCACATTCTATTCCTTATGGCCTCATTTGGGATTTTCTTAGCAATGTTTTGTCATTGCCTTCTCCAGTTTATTTTATAGATTAGGAAACCGAGGCAGAGTGGGGCAAGTAACTTTCCCAGGATCTGAGACCAGAACTGAATTAGGGAAGATGGGTTTTCCAGATTCTGGGCTTTGCATTCTATCCACTGCACCACCTAGCTGCCTAAACAGAAATAGCTTAATTTAATTTTATCTTGAAGATCATAATTTTGAATATTAACATACCTAAGGAAGTGGGCATTTTACCACAGTCCTAGATTAATATATTTGGTAAGTTCTTGTGTTTAATTTTTATTATTTTCCCTCCAGTTCCCTTCCTTGCTTTAAGGCTGCCATCTGCACATTTTACCACCATTCTGACTTCTAAGGCTCTTTCCACTTCCAAAGGCTAGAATTTAAAGCACACAAAAATTGAAGTGAATGGTATAATAGCTCCACTTCCCCTTCCGATTTATTGATTGCAACACGTTATAGGTTTAGAAACTACAACTATCCCTTCCATATTGTGACTCTCCCCATCATGGTTTTGATATATTAAGGGTCAGCATAAAAAATTAAATAGTTATTTTGTGAAGCCTCAGATGACATATGTACAAATTAAAAACTCAGAAATGCATAAGATATATGTATAAAATATATATATAATATAAAATATATCAACCTATGTTTTATAAAGTATTATAAACAAACTATAAAAGAAAAATCAGTTTTCTCTAATATGAAGGGAGGGTCAAACTAATGGACAAGGATTTTCCAGATCTTGGGGGTGCCATGTTCCTCATCTCAGTTGGTGTTGAAGGCATAATTAAAGATCACTTAGCTTGTCAGCCGTGTGTATACAGTTAAGAATCTTTGAGTAAAAATTAAATAAAATATGTAGGTTTTCATGTCATTCATTTTAGTTGCTCTCCTTTATTCCCTCCCCCTTTACTCCCTCCCCACTTCCTGGTTCTCAGCTATCTTCCTTGTTAGTGAGATTATCAGATAGCTGAATTCAGTGCAATCCAGTTCTACAAGTATTTATTAAGTTCCCAGAATGTACAAGATAGTAACCTGTATTTTGAGCTCCACATAGGAACTACCCGGTACCTCGCTGGTGTAATAAATAGAAAGCTCGATCAGGAATTAGGAAGTCCTGAGTTCAAATCCACCTTCATACTTTAGTAGCCTTGTAACCGCAGGCAAAGAAATTCTGTTTGCCTCAGTTTCCCCATCCTCTCTTTAAAATAGAGATTATAGAGCATCTACTTTGAGGGTTGTTCTGGGGCTCAGATGAATTAGCATTTGTAAGTTTGCTTTACTAACTTTAGGCTGCCATAGAAATACTAGCTCTCATTAGAGTCCGACTGTAGCTTCCTTAGGCTATTGAATCTACTTTAAATGTTTAGATTTTTGTTAGTATTGTCACACACACACACACACACACACACGCACACACGCAGAGCTGTAGGGGTGGGTGGAGTGATGAATCACCTATCTGTTTAATTTCAGTCTCACCTAACTTTTACCTGTTTGGATAGATAAGATAATACTATTCATAATGTCCCTTTACAATCAAGTGGTCTATGCTGGGGTCTATAAAGTACTTCCAAATAACCCATAAAGGAGAAAAAAAAAAGAATTGTAAAACAATGTGTTGAAGTTCGCAAAATAGTAACTTCCAAATAGATACATTAAGAACTAGCCCGGGAGCGTTTTAAAATTTAGCTACGCCACCTAGTGGCAAACAGTTGCATAGCTACAGCAAGCTGATTCTGTTCTATAGCCAAAGATTTTATTCGAGTTCTGTCTTAGTAAGTAGACAGTTCTTTATTTATAACTTAATGTTGTTCTACTTAAATACATCAGATATGTTCATTTTTGTGGAAAGAAAATGAAAATGACCCCTTAGAGACCTGAAGTTAGCTTATCTAGAGGTACTGCCAAATCCCATTTTAACAGCGCAGTGGTGATTTCTTCCTCAACCCACTTTAGCATTTAATGTGGACATTTAGAAGCCATATTTCATTTAATAATTGAACGGGGTGGATTATCTTATTTTTAGGCAACAAAAAGATTTAGGTCAATGTTAGAATTAGTAGGTGAAAAATGAAGATGGGGAAAGGAGATTTAGGAAGTCAGAAATAATTTTAATCAGGTTTTCCTTTTTAAAAAAATGTCATTGTAGATTTAGAGATAAAAGGAAGGTCAACAATTCTAGCCCTCTCTGGTAGGGTCCAACTGGCTCACCATTGTTAAATAAACCCTTTGCCTTTAAAGATCTCTGGGTACAGGCAGATTTTTTTTTTTTTTTTTTGCAAGATGAGTAGCATTAAGTTTAACTTGCTTTTCTACCCAGGAGTCAGCTCACCATATCCAAATCCAGTGAAGCTGGATGGTGACCTTTCTCCTTGACTTTACAATGCTGCTCCTGGATTAAATGAGATGATGTTTATAAAACTCTCAGCACAAAGTAGGTGCTTAATAAGTTCTGGGGGAGAATAGATAGAGTCAGAAAGACTCATTTTCCTGAGTTCAAATCTCAGACACTTCCTAGGTGTGTGACTTGTAGTCATTTAACCTTTGTCTGCCTCACTTTGCTACTGTAAAATGGTGATAATAATGGCCACAAAATATTATACAGTTTACAGCTTGCTCATTTATAAAAATGGGGATTAATAATAGTTATAATAATAACATCTACCTCCCAGGATTGTTGTGAGGATCAGAAAATATAATGTATGTACAGAACTTTGCAAACTTTCATGGGCAATTTCATTTAAAAATTGGATTGAGTAAACTATTTTATTTTCAGGTAACAAAGAAATTTAGGCTAATTGTTAGAATTAATGGGTGAAAAATATGGGGGAAGGAGATGGTTGTGTTAAAAATTCTTTCGAGGTTCTCTGACTATATACATCCTGCTGGATTCCTTATCAGGATTACTCTCCATCCTAAAATCTTACCTATCGGAAGACTGATTGGGTGCTTGATCTTGTTCAGCCATGGGTCAGACATTGATATGTCGGTGTCCATCAGTTGCTACACTACCTTACAGAGGGTGTTGGTTCTGCTGATCCTGAGAATCTCAACCAGGAAAGTATTAACTAAATGATATATCTTGGCAAACTAGGAAAGGGAACATTTCACTTGAAATGAATTATCATCTCTTTTCCTTTAACCACATGTCCAATGTGGAATACGGAGCCCTGCGACATCCTTTCATTTGGTTGATGAAGGAACTAAGGTCCATAAAGGTGAAGATATGTCTGAAATCACATGGGTAGAGAGTAACAGGGGACAGATTTAAACCCAGGGTCATTGACAATGGGTCAGATCCACTTGCTTTCCAGTCTACCAAGCTGCCTTCCTGAGAATTTAGAGAATGAAAAAGTGCTTCTTATTTAAAGTGCTTCTGTTTAAGTTGGGTCCAGTGATATGCTGATAAATATTTACCAATCAACTCTCTGAGGAAAAAAAGTACACTTCCAACATACTTTTTTTGGGGGAAGAAATTGGAATTCAGTGATTTGCTCAGGGTCATATAGTTAGTGCCTGATTCCAGGGCCAGCATTCTATTTAGTACTTCACTTAGCTGCCCCTTTCTTAACACATTTTAAAATTTAATCTTCATTATTAATATTTTCTCTATCACTTTCTTAAATCTAATCAACAAAACAATAAATCAAATGCTGGTTTGTAGCATTTTCTAATTTCTAAGGTATGAATGTTCACACTAAATATTTAACCATCAGTTTTAGAGTGCCCATATGCACTGGCTCTAGGACATCCTTGGCTGGTTGGATCCCAAGTGATACTGTTCTTTTTTCCTAACAGATATTTTATTAAACTCTCATTCCCTTCCCATAACAAATTTCCTTTCATGGATGCACAAAAGGCAATATTTCTTTTCTATTGTTAGTCACTTGTGTCTCACTCTACATGACCCTATTTGGGGCTTCCTTGGCAGTGAAACTGGAGTGGTTTGCATTTTCCTTCCTCAGTTTTACAGATATGGAAACCAAGGTAAACAGGGTTAAGTGACTTGCCCAGGATCACTAGGAAGTATCTGAGGACAGATTTGAACTTAAATATTCCTGATTCCAGGCTTGGTTCTCTATCCATTGCATTCACCTGGCTTCCCTTCTTTTCTACAATACAATCTTTTAATACCCTTTCTTTCAGAATTCTTTTCTATTATCTTGCTATATTTTTTCCTCTATGGTGATCTCTTCTCCATTATCTTTTCCATGCAGATGAGTCCTAAATCTATTTCTAACCTTGCTTTCTCCCCTGAGCTTCAGTCCCATATATCTCCTCTTCTATCAGGTTGACGATCTTCAACTGGATATTCTACCAGTAAGTCAAACTCAACATGTCCCAAACTGAGCTACTCCTCCACCCACCCACTTCCCTTCCTTTCCCTCCCCTCCCCCTTCATTTTACCTTTATTCCTTTTCTTTTGTTGATGACATCATTCTCATCCTACTCACTTCTCACTCCCTTGTCTTCCCTGCCAGACTGCTTTAATAATTTTATTGTTTTGGAAAACATCTTCCTTTAATGTAGACTGTGTGGAATTGTCTTAAAGGGTTGTCTGGAAAACTAAATGGTGATTTGTCCAGGATCCCATGTTGTTGTTATTTTGTTTGTCCTTTGTATATAACATCAGGGATGTGAATTGGATTTAAGTGAGGGAGGGCTATGCAAGGTCACCTCCTCCCTTTCCCTTCCAGAGCCACTTCGGTCTAGTGGCCAAATAGAAATCAGGATAAGTGAAGATGGCCCTCGATGAATGGGAAACCTTGGCCTTTTTAAAGCAGGTCTCAGTTTGTCTGAGGCAACACCCATTAATAAGGTCCCATAGTTGAAAATTTGAACCCAGGTCTTTGAGTATAAGTACAGACCTTTAGTTACTTTGTCAGGCTGTAGAATCGAGATAAACTTTAAAAAGTCTTGTGGAAATAAAAATATTAATTCAGCTCAGATGTTATGTAAAAGGACAGCTAAAGCAATAATAGTCAACATTAATATGATATTTTAAGATTTGTGAAACATTTTTTAGAATTACATTTTTTTGATGAATAAAATAAAATGTCATTGTTCAGTCATGTCTAACTTTGTGACCTCACTTGGTGGTTTTTCAGCAAAGCTATCAGAGTGGTTTGCCATTTCCTTTTCCAGCTCATTTGACAGATAAGGAAACTGAGGCAAACAGGGTGAAATGAATTGTCCAGGGTCACATAGCTTGTCCAAGGTCAAATTTGAATTCATGTTTTCCTGATCCCAGAATAAGTATTCTATCCACTGTGCCACCAACCACTCCTAAAATAAATTACATAGGATTATACTGAAATAATTAAATCAAAATATTAAAAATCCTAACAAGTTCACAGAACCTCATTAAGAACTTGTTCTTTACTAATCATTTTATAATCCTATTTCTAGTCATTCACCTCTGCTTTTAGTTCCTAATCAAGCTTTTGGCAAAACATTTAATAAATATCCTACTATTCTAGAAAGTGGAGAAATGTGGGTTGCATAATACACTCAGTGGTTGGACTCACAGAATAGTTGGTATTGTTTCAATGCTACCTTGGCAGTAAGTCTCCAGTAGACAGCATCTGGTATTGATACTTGGCTCTGTATTTTCTAACATTTTTATCAGTGACTTAGAAAAAGGTCGCTGTTGTACATTCACCAGAATTGCAGATGGCAGGAATATGGGAGGGACAATAAACACACCACACAGAGTCAAGATACAAAAAGATTGAGATAGGCTAGAGCACTAGGTTTAGACAAGATGAAATGCAATACAAAGACACTTAAAATCTTATGTTTCAGTTTAAAAAATCATTTTCATAAATATAAGATAGGGGAGGAATGGCTAGATAGCATTTTTTTTTTTCCTGAAAAAATAGCTGGAGATTTTAGTGAACCATGAGCTGAAATAACAATGTGATTGGAAAGTCAAAAAAGGTAATGGGGTCTTGGGCCATGACATGCAAATGAATTGCATCATAGTGAGGAAGAGCTATGCAAGATCACCTGCCTCACTTTCCCCTCCAAAGCTCTCAGTTCCCAATGCCACAACTTATGACACATGTGGGTAAATAAGAGAGTCCAGAGGTGAATAGCCAGAACAGTGGAGGGACTTGCATTGGGAGGACAACATAGAAAACAAAAGTAATTTTCAAAATAATACTTAGTATAGGTATATATTTTTCCTGTAGGTCACAACTTTTGAATACACTAATTTTAATTACTATTCATGAAAAAATAAATTAGGGTACATTTGAAAGTTTACAATCAACTCTACATTATCCTACATTGGATGATTTAGAACAAGCTTCTTAAACTGGATTGAGACCCCTATATGACGATCCTAAAAGATTTCTGAAGTCAATCACCAAAAATTAATTAAAAGTCAAATGTATTTTGAATCTGAGGTGTTTCTGGCATGGCTTTTTATGCTGCATTGTGTGACTTCACTGCAGCCTTGGTTCTGAACACACATCATGAACATTTTGCATTGGGCATGCATGAAAACTTCAAAAAACACCTTGGCTCAGATTTGCATAAAAAATTCTCAGGTGAAAAGGGGTCGTGAGTGGAAAAATTGAAGAAGACCTGGTCTATAGAAGAGAAGATTTAGGTAGGACACAATAATGATCTTTAGATATTTAAAAGATTTTTTATCTGGTCCATTTCTTGTAAAGCAGGGATAATATTTAGACTTTAGCTCTTTTTCATCCCAGAAGATGGAACCAGGAGCAATGGGTGGAAGATCCCAAAATGAAACTTTTGATTTGGTGCTAAGAAAACATTCTTACACCCAGAGTTGTCCAAGAATGCAATGGGCTACCTTAGAAGATAGTGAGGATGGGAGGCTTTCAGGTAGAGACTGGAGAACCATCCATTTTTTGGATGCCAAATAGACTAGAAGACTATTGAAGTCCCTTTGAATGCTAAAATTAAGATGTTGTGTTTCTGTGACTTTGCAGAGACTCGCATTTATCTATATCCTTCCTGAACTGTGATGTACTTTACTGTATACATTACTCTAGAGGTGGCAAGACCAGGATAGCATATAGCAGGATCATCACTTCCCTAATCTGTGATGCTAAGTTTTCATACTATAACTCCCGATTGAATTATTTAAAAAAATATATTATGTTATAATGATGACCCATAGTTAACTTCTAGTTTACGAAACTTCCCAGGTATTTAAAATTTTTTTTTAAATATTGAAATTATTTGCAATCTAGCAATATTAGAAAGTTTATTTTTTTTAAATCCAAGTACAAGGCTACATCTATTTCTTTCTTCTTTTTCTTTTTTTTTTTAAAGTTTTTTATTTTCAAAACATATACATAGATAGTTTTCAACATTTATCCTTGCAAAATCTTGCGTTCCAATTTTTTTTCCTTTCTCCCTCCCCCAGACAGTAAGTAATCCAATATATGTTAAACTTGTTCAGTTCTATATATATTTCCACAATTATTATATTGTACAAAAAAAAAATCAGATCAAAAAGGAAAAAAAAATTGAGAAAAAAAACACAATGAAAGCAAAAACCAAAAAGAATGAAAATGCTATATTGTTATCCACACTCAGTTCCCACAGTCCTCTCTTGGGTGCAAATGGGTCTCTCTATCACAAGACTATTGGAAGAAGACCTGAATTACTAGTTGTTGAAAAGAGCCACGTGTATCAGAATTGATCATTGTATGATCTTGTTGCTGGCTACATCTATTTCTTTTAAATTTTATCTTCTTAGACTCAGCCTATCATTCTAATCTATCAATATATTTTGGGATTTCATTTCAGTCTTATCCAACAAATAAGATGATCCTCAAAGTTTTAGTGCAATTTTAAACTATTAAAGTTTATTTAAGCTATTAAAGCTTAAAACTGCACTAAAACTTTTAGGCCAACCTGTTATTTAATATGATATTCTAATTTTGGGTCACATACAAAATATGCCATCTATTCTTTTATAAAGGTCACTGATAAAAATGTTGAACAGAGTAGGTCAAATATAGAGCTCTGCGGCACTTTATTATAGACCTTCCTAAGGGGTGACTCTGATCCATTAATCAATATTTTTTCAGTCCTACTCATCTACTCTGTTCAATATCTGCTCAAATAGTATTCAGCTCATATTCATCCATATTCTGAAATTCTTAATGAAACTCTGTCAAATACCTTGTTGAATACCACCTATATTGTATTAACATCGTAGTCTGATACTTCTTTTTTTTGGTAAGGCAACTGAGATTAAGTGACTTGACCAGGGCTACCTAGCTAGGTAGTGTTAAGTGTCTGAGGTCATATTTGAACTCAGGTCCTCCTGATTCCAGGGCACCATCTAACTGCTCCCTGGCTTGACTTTTTAAACTCATGTTGATTTCCCTTTCTAAATGCTCAGAAACTATTCCTTTAAAAATGATAATGCTTCAAAGCTATCATCTCAAATCCCACTCCCACTGATGAACTGGATCTCAAAAATATGGCTTCTAACGTAGCTACTCTGATCAAGACAATAATACAAGACAAGTACAAAGGATTTATGATGAAAAATGCTATCTATCTCCAGAGAGAGGATTGATGAAATCTGAATGCAAATTGAAGATACTTTTTAAAAGACCCTTTTCCTTTTTTTTTTTTTTGTCTGTGTTTTCTTTTGCATTATGGCTAATCTAGAAATATGTTTTGCATGACTTCACATGTATAATTAATATCAAAATGCTTGCCTTCTCAAAGCAGAGGAGGAATGGGCTTTGGAATTCAAAATTTTCAAAAATGAATGTTAAATTTTTTTTCACATGTAACTGGGAAATGTTAACAAATAAAAATATTTTTAAAAAGAATATGACTGCTATATTCCCTTAGGGCTCTAATTTGCCCTGAAATTGTTGGAAGCTTTTTTTTTTTTTTAAAAATATACCCCATAAGCATAACCTGTCTGCTTCCTGTCATGATTATCAATTGATATTATTTGGTCAGATAATTAGTTTTTTTTTAAGTATGTTTTCTAATGATATAATAAGGATAGATGGCAAAATAAAATCTGGGACCCACTCTCCTACCAGTTGAATCCAGGGGAAGTGGGATCAAGACTACATGTAGTAATAGGGACACTAATAGCTTCTGGAAACCCTTTTGCTGAATTCCTCAAACTGTTTCCTTTTAGGCATGGGGCAGTTCTTTTGTGCTGTTTATAGAGCTTGGAATATTCCTTTGTTCTCATCCATAAATTTTCAGCTCCTGATGCAGACAACTGCAAACAAGTGCTCCTCACCTAGGGAAGATGCTATGAAACTAATGGGGAGACAGAAAGTCCAAAATCATCCATCTGTGCCTTGCAAAGCTTGTAAGATCCGCTTCCTGTCTAGTTCCCTTCACTAGACTGAGGTTGAGTTGTTTTTCTGCATCTGAGCTTATTCCTTCTCAGAATTTGGCTGAAACTTTCTCTTTTAGGTCACCAGGGGTATTCTGGGAGGATTAGCTTCTTTGGTAGGCTGACTGAGCCCTTTTCAGGGATGCTCATTCATTTTTGGGGGTCCATCTTTCACTTACCCTGCGATTCTAAGAATCTGTAGCATGAGCAGCAGCCACACTCTGGCAAAACTAAAACAGAATGAGGGTAACTGACTGGTCTCAAACTCATTGGTGAGTTAGGAGGAAGTCTACTCCAAGCACACAAAGAATTCACCTGGTGGAATGGCGTGTGTGAGAAGCAGGTGCTGTGGACTGTTTAGAGCTTGGTCAGATAGAGAGGATCGCAAAGTTATCCACTGCATCCTGCGTCATCACCAGTTGTCCTGACTTTTGTCCTGCCATTGGAATTTGATGACTTTGGAGGAGAAAGTCTCATTTAAATCCACTTCATTTGCATTTTATGATATCATCCCACAATGTTATTGGTTCTCTTGGAAACAAAGTGTGAAGACCTTGCTCCTATCTCCAGTTCTAACTAGCATAGGTTTAAACATGTCCCAGAGGGCTCTGACCAAGTATCTCAGCCAATCTGAATAAACTACATTGCAAACCTAATGAGAGCTCCAGATCTTAGTCACACCTGGTAAATAATCTAAATAGCTTCTTAATTAATAAACATATCAAAGTAACATCTCATCACTTGCTCTAAATGGGGTGGGATAATTGCTGAAGCTAGCCCATTCTCCTCCTTCCAAATACATTCTAGAATTTTTAGCAAGAAATCGCATTTATGCTTTAAATGGTTACTGATTGCTATCTCCACCTGGCTATCACATCTGGTAAATAATCTGGGAAGCTTCTTCTTTTTCTTCTTTTTTGGACAAGAACGAACAACGATATAGTCTCACTTTGCTGATCTGTACCATAAAAGTATTTTTTACACCAACTGTCACACAGAGATCACAGGTTTAGACCAAATATGTATACAGCTTTATTATCATTGTAGCATATAGGGTTCTTGAAGGTTATTGTCAGCAGATCATAAACTGATTGGTATCCAAATGGAGATGAATAGTATTAGATTTATTGGTGCAGAATTGATCATGAGTTACTTGTTAATGTCATATGTTCCTTACATGTGTGCATGTCCATTTCAATACTCTATGGACACTCACTCTTCCTGTTTAAGATGTATTTGTGAAACAGAATGCTCCAGGTTTATGGGATATATGGTTATTATCCTTGTGTCATTTCATTAAATGCCTTTGTCTTGAGTTAATCATGTCCTCTGATTGACTAAAAGAAAACACACTGTTGGAGTTTTATGAATTGTAGTTTCAGAAGTGCAGACTCAGAGTATCCTGAATGGGTAGATATTCCCAGGGAATTCCAACTGCAAATGCAAGTTAGGGAGATGGCCTAAGGAGAGTGCCACGTACATGGTATAAACACACACACGTACATATATGTATGTATATATACAAATTCATATCTAGTTAGCTTCTTAATTGATAAATGCATCAGCATAATATCTCATCACTTGCTCTAAGTGGGGTGGAATAATTTCTGAGGCTAGTCCACTTTTCTTCTTCCCAATACATTCTAGAATTTTAGCAGGATATCACATTGATGCTTTAAATGGTTACTGACTGCTTATATAAAAACTACACAGATCCTTTGGATTAATCCCTGTCCCAATGAACCCTAATGAAAAAGTCAGATTGGAGAAACCTGTGCCTACTTCCAACTTACTTACAGACTTCATATTCTCAATTTTATCATAGTTAATTAGTGTTTTGTAAATATTTGTTAGATTGAGGGAATATATCCTTGAAATTCCATTATTTGTTAGATTCCTTCTGCATTTAGGATGGGAACATAGGATCTACAGGTCAAAGTAGAAGCACTTAACCTGGGATTCATAGATAAATTTTAGGAGTTCTGTGAATTTGAATCAGAAAATTGCATCTATATTTTCACTAACCTTTATTTTCCTTGTATTATTGTATTATTTTTATATGTTTCAATACATTATTCTGAGAAAAGCTCCCTCTGTTTCATCAGACTTTACCAAGATTCTATATTCTAGAAGAAGAAGAAGAAAAAAGAAGGAAGAAAGAAGAAGAAAGGAAGAAGGGAGAAGGAGAAGAAAGAGGAGGAAAGAAAGAAAAAAGAAAGAAAGAAAAAAGAAGGAAAGAAAGAAAGAAAAAAGAAAAAAGAAAGGAAGAAAGAAAGAAAAAAAGGGAAGAAAGAGCTTTTGGCCTAGAGGAACCATGCCAAACTTCATTTTGTAGACGAGGAAGTTGAGACCTTTTAGAACTATGTAATTTGTCCAGAAGAGATGTGCTTATCTCCAAGCATTATTATTTCCTGGGATCTGAACTAGAAGCCCTAAATTTTAAGGAGTTAACATCAAAACAAATCACTGATTAGGATACCAAAAATCCCAATGTGCTGGTAAGAGTTTAAAGAAAATCTAATGTAGATTTAGATTATATTAATAGGAAAAGGAAGTATGTAGCAATGCTTCTAACTTTGCCTTGAACAGACCACTTTTAGTTTCAATGTGGAGAGTCCCATTTTGTTTATATTTTATTTTCTCCCACTTAATAGTATTTTATTATTTTCAATTATACGTAGAGTTTTAACATTTAATTTTGTAAGATTTTGAGTCTAAATTTTTTTCTCCCTCCTTCCCTTCCCTCTCCCTACACAAAACAGCAAACAATCTAATATATTATACCTATGCAATAATTTTTAAACATGTTTCCATATTAATCATGTTGTGAAAGGAAATCAAAACAAAAGGGAAAAATGAGAAAGAGAAAATACCATGCTTTGATCCATATATAGTTTCCATAGTTGTTTCTTGGCTTTGGAAGGCATTTTAGGAAGGATCTTTTGGAAGCTAGGGCTTTTCCAGAGAAAGGTTAACAGGAAAATGATGGGACTCAAAGCCATGTCATATAATGATGGCCTGAAGGAACTAGAAATATTTATTTGGTCCAATGGAGAGAAGGATGATAGGAGCAAGATCTCTGCCTATAAACCCTTAAAATAGTATCATAAATATCAAAAAAGCTACCATTTGTAGAGTGTCTTATATTTTTAAATATTTTACATAAGATGTCTCATTTCCTTATCTGTGAAAGATGGTAGATTTGGACTAAAGTCCCTTCTAGCTCTGTATCATAAATTTGATTAACATTTGAGCCACATAACAACCCTGGGAGATTTACTACAGCTATTATTATTATTCCCATTTTACAGAGAAGAATATTGAAACTCAGAAATGAGTGGTCACCTACATGGTTAGTTTATCCAGGCAAGATTCAACCCCAGGGTTCTCTTTATCGTAGGTTCCATGTTCTTTTCACTATACTGTACTGTCACATAGAAGAAGGATTTGCCTTCTTTTGCCACAAGGAGGCAGATTTCAGATCAATACAGAGAAAAGTTCCTTTATAATTGCACTTAGACCAAAAGGGAACACACTAAAACCCCAGAAATCATATGCTTGCTGATGCTAGAGGTCTCTGAGCAGAGGCAAGATGGACGCCTGTCAGGAATTCTATAAAAGGGATTCATACTTTAGATACAGGTTTAGAGCAAATGTTTCTGCCATCACTTCCAATTTGGAGATTCTTTTATTCTTTGAAATCTGAGTTCTATTCTCAGTCGGATCTGGTAATTATATTGCTTAACAACAAATAGAATGAAAGTGAAATCACTTCCCTTACCAGCTGTTACAACATTGCTTCAATCTTCTATCACTAACTGACTATTGACATTTCAAACTGGGAATCTCCCAGATAATTCAAGCTCAACATGTCCCAAACAAAACTTATTATCTTCCCCACCCCTTCTAAGCCTGCATGTCCTTATATCCTTCTGGTCTTTCCTAGGTTCGCAACCTCAGACTCATCAGACAGGAATCATTTCTGCTTTTTCTCTATACCTCTAGAGCTTAATATAGAGTCTGCTGTACACAGCAATCACTAAATAAAAGCTTGTTGATTGAGCATAATAATTTGACATATGACATAATCATTTGCCAAATTCTGTCCTTTCTACCATAACAGCACCTCTCACATTGAATCCCCATTTACTATGCACACATGATATATATGTGTGTATGAGTGTATATATGTGATATCTTCTACACAGTATATTTTATTATGTAGAAGCTATTTAAATATATAATATAATGTCATGTATATATATATATACATATACGTATACATATATACATATATGTATATATATATTATATACACATTTATACAAATGTATACAAATATATGTGCCTATGTTGGTATATTTTCCCCTAGAAAGACACTCTACATACAGTATATACTGAAAAAAAATGTCCATTAAATGAAGGAATTAGCAAGTTAATTCATTCAGTCTTCTTGATTTTTTTCTTTGTAATATCTTTCACCTTCAATAAAGTCTCCCTTCAGTGCCTCATTGGTTACTCTACTTAGATTACATATTACCTTCTTCTTTCTGGTTACTTCAACGTCTATTACCATAGTCACAATAGCTTCCTTTTTTGGGTCAAAGTTTCATACTTCACCTGTAAAATGAGGAAGCTGAGCTAGAGGACTTCCAACATCCCTTCCAGAGCAGTCCTCAGTTCTTGAAAACTATTCCAAATGGATTGCTATTTCTGGCTGGTCATACTAGATTGGAAAGGAAAGAAGAAAGGAAGGAAACAAGATTTATACTGTACGCCAGATGCTGTTCTAAGTGCTTTACAAATAATATTTTATTTGATCCTCACAACAACCCTGGAAAGTAAATACTATTCTTAGCTCTGTTTACACTTGAGAAACTGAGGCAGACAAAAATTTGGTCAGTTGTCTGGGATCATATAGCAATTAAGTATGTGAGGCTAGATTTGAACTCAGGTTTTTCTTACTCCAGAGCCAGTACTCTTTTCATTGTGCCACCTAGCCACTTATAAAGCTTTTTAAGTACAGTTTTGATGATGGATGGAGGACTGGATCTTATCTGAAAATTTCTTTATTTGAATTTAGAGAGGATCACCAGATTGATGATCTGCAATCACTTCAGGGTGATGAATTTTTCAGCCACAGAAATTTTTGAATATCTAAAAAGTTATAGGAATTTAAGATTTATGTTAGTGGAGAGGGTACGTATGGTGAAGAAATCATGGATCCTTGAACACAAAATCCTGAAACCAAAGTCAGAGGCTTCAATCAATTCCACCTTGTCCTGAAAAGTTTGCAAATGTCCATAACGGCTCCTGAAAATATTGAGAAGAGAGATGGAACAATGAATAATTTCTTTATCCTCTCAAATTTTTTTCTGGTAATTTTCTATTCCAGTCATTGCTTCAGGAGTGATAGCATTCTGTCCATTTAGTGACAGTTTGGTGACTGAGAATGATTTTTTTTGTTATTTCAATTTCTAATTGCATTGTTGTTTTGAAGTCTTAATTAAATGCTTTTTTTTTCCTTTTTGTCTTTGCTATTGAATTAGTGTCTATTGTATCACCTGCTAATAAAAGTGCTCTACTAGATGGGGGCTTGGGCTATGATTTGCTTAATTGATTATCCACAATGGCCACAAAGAACTTGGGAACAATGTCTATGAGCTCCAGAGTCAAAGTTCCCAGACCTGTACCTTCTTCTATTTTCTCACTGCTATCTTGTTTTAGTCCCTTATCACTAATTGCTGAGATAACTGTTATCATTTTCTAATTGATCTCTCTGATTTTAGTCCATTTCCTCTTTAATCCATCTTGCACAGCACAGAGAAATTAGCATGACCAAATTATAGCTTTGATAATACAGCTTGAAAAATTATCAGTGAGTTTTCACTGCCTACATAAATTTAAAAAAAATCAATGGTCCCTTCTCTGTGAATTGAACTCAAATCCTTCCTTATATTTAAAGCACTTCAAAGTCTGGACCCAAACTATTTCTTGTAACAATGATTGCTCATGTCTATATAGCGCTCCAAGGTTTACAATAACCCCATGATGTATAGATGAGATACAGAGAGGCTACATCCCTGTTCTAAAGACAAACAGCTAATAAAGATAGAGTTTGTATTTTCATATGCAAACATCTTGACTCCTGGTCCAATGTGATTGCAATAGACTAGAGAAGAGAAGGCTCAGAAAAACATGATAGTGATCTTCAAGTGTTTGAAGGACTGTTATATGGAAGAGAAATAAATTTTGTTTTGCTTAGCCCAGAAGGCTGAATTTGAATAAGAGTGGAAGTTACAAAGGGCAAATTAAGGCTTGAGTTAAGAAAAGTTTTCTAATAATTAGGACTATTCAACAGGGAAGTAGGTTGCCATATGTAATAATGGGCTTCCTCTTATTAACGATCTTTAAGCAAAGGAATGACCACTTGTTGGGATGTTGAGGAGAGGATTCTTTTCAGGTACAGGTTGGACTAAATGGTCTGTGGAGTTTTTTACAACTCCAAAATTTTGGTAGCAGAATTTTCGAAGATAGAAGTTGAAAGGCTGAGAATACAGGATATTGGATGATGAGATGGTAAGCAGTTCAGTCTGGCTGGAGTATAGATTATGTGATGCTGAGTAATGAGATAAAAGGCTGGAAAGGTAGGAGTAGATGGAATTGGTTTTGGAAGAAGAATAACTTGAATATCAAGATTCATTGGGGAACCACTGAAAACAAACATTTTGAAGTTAAACAATGAGATAATCAATGCATTTATTAAAAAGCTCATTTTGACAGTGGAATGAAGAATGGATTGGAAAGAAAGGATTTTAAAGATGGAAGACATCCTAGAAGCCTATTTATGGTCTTAGTTCAGACAAAAAGAGGTCATGAAAGCATGAATGAGATTGACTGCAATGGGAGTGGGAAGAAGAAAGATAATGGGAAGATAAAATAGATAGAGTTTGGTAACCAAAGCAGGGGACCAGGATGAGAAATTAAAGATGACCTCCAAATTTTAAACCTGACTGACTTTGAAGATTACAGTGTCATCAACAGAAAGAGGTGGGAAAGGTAGCTCTTTTGGAAGAAGATGATGTTGAATTTGAGGCACTGGCAGGCTATCCAGGTGGAGAAATTGAACAGTGAGTTGGAAAAATGAAACTGGTTCCCTGGAGAGAGGCTGAGGCTATAGAGATGTGATTATTCGTTTTTGTGAATCCTATCTGCTTTATAAACCTTGGTCCAATTCTCATTTCCTCAAATCCTTTCCTATCTTTCCAGTTCACAGGGTTATCTCCTTCTCCTGAAATCCTCCTAAAGACTTTGTTCTACTTAGTTATCTTATGCTCTCTTGAATCTTAAATAGAAATAAAGTCCTTTCATGTCTCATCATGGCAGAAGGTGACCCTTACTCTCTTGATGGTTGAGCTAAAAGGGCACGAGCTCTTGTGAGTCCTATCAAGCTACTGGGAAAGGCTTTGAGAATGGTGGCAACAATGAACTGACCACAACACTGCTATCCTGGATTAGGCCTGACACAGGCCAATCTCCTGGTAGTTTATTTCAGTGTTGGAATAAAATTCAGCAGTTAACCAGAGATTTACTTCATCATAGCAGGAGAAGGATATTCAACAAGGATATGCACCTTCAATTGATTTAATTGTGGTAAACTTTCTGACTTAAGATGCTCCTTCTTTTCTATCAGCAGTCATCAGTGAGAGTACTGGCAACTGCTCATGGCTGTTTTATACAGCCAGGAAGTGGTGTCAACAGCCAGATATTTAGTCCCTTTGAGCCAATCCAGCCTCCATATTGATGGTAAAACACGGGTTTTCTCAACACCAGCAATTATCAAAGATTATCTTCCTTGACACAGAGTAATTTTGATCTGTACCTATGGATGAAATTCCCCTGTCAATGAAATGATAGATCCTTGGAATATGGAACTATTGTCAGTTATCTTTTAATAAAAGATCAGAAGCGACAGAGCACTGGACTTGGAGTCAGGAATTCTGGGTGCAGATCCTGCCTCAGACACTTATTAGCTGTATAGTCCTGGGCAAGTCACTTAATATTTCCTTACTTCAGTTTCCTTATCTGTAAAGTGAGAGAGTTGTATTCAATAGTCTTTGAGTGTCTTCCATATAAATTCACAATACTAAATATTTATTCTCTCTCTCTAATTAGATTATAAACTCCTTTTAAAGCAGGTATCAAATTCACTCTTATAGATCTCTTTATTTCTCTAGTAACCAAATAGTATCTTGAACAATAAAGTTCCCACACTTATTTATTGACTGAAAAGGAGCAAAATGCTTCCCTTTTCCTTTCTTTAACCCAAACCTCTCTGTTTAACAAAATTCAAATTTCTCTCTTCTGTCTTCTCACCTAACATTTTCTTGCCTTGTTCTCTATTGCATTATTGTAGGACTGATATGGAGTGAATGCTGAATGGTGGCAGCTGGTCTATGAAGGGCTCCTGCCAGGGGAAATGGAAGGAATCCAAGGGGACTCTAGGAAAGATGTGTTCCAACTTTTGCTTTTTTGAGTTCACCCTCTGTTTGTCCCAGAACTTAGTACAGTGCCCCTAGTGCTTGGCACAAAGCCTGCTACATAGTGAGGCTCAATATATGCTTGTTGATTGATTGGTTGCAGGGATAAGGGATTGCTACCTGTCCTTTGGAGAAAAAAGAAAGCTGAAACTTGGTCAGAGGGGATTGAAGTAATGAGGGCACAGAAAAACTAAGTAATTATCATAGGAAAGACCAAGAGTTGTAGAAGCGTAGGCAAAAACAATAAAGATATTGGATGAAAAATAAATCAAAGTCAAAGACATCAGAAATGAATATGATTCGAGATTCTTTTTTTTATTTTACAAGAAACTGACTAGTTTAGTCTTTGAGAAACACAATGATGTGAAAAGCATAGTAAAAATAATGAATACAGAAGGGTATATAATATGGTCAGCTAGGGAGATGTCTAGGATGACTTTTACACTAATTATTAAGTAACCCATCTCTCATTTTCGGTTCAATCTAAACTCCTGTAAAATCCCTGTACAAGGACCTCTGAGAAGGCGATAGGAGGATATTCAAGCACCAAAGTCACTATGGAAATGGGAGGAACAAAGGAAAATTCTTAAAAGTCTCTGGGTAAAGATAAAAGGAGAAGAGAATAAAGAGGATCTCACAGCAGGGGGATGTAACAGATCTCCAAATCAGGAAGTCAGAGAAGATGAAGTGGAACAAGGTCTAATCTCTCAATCCAGGGAGATGGGAGCGAGATTTCAGCTACCCAGTTAACTTTGAGATAACTCAGTCAGGAGGAGAGAGCATTGAACAGAACTTGAAACACAGTAAGGATAAGTTTTATTCTTTCAGTAAATGATGCGAAAAGAGTAAAGAGAATAGAAAATGGGACTAAGCCATAAAGATTTTATAGAAAGTCTGGGTATCTTATGTTGTCTAGCCAATAGGAACCGTTTTAAAAGAGCAAAGGGATACTTGAATGAATTACATCAAAACTTTACACTATGAATCTAATGAATAAAATAGATTTTTTTCTTTTTAAAAGATAGTCACTTAAGGAGCCGGATAAAGGCAAAAATCTCCTTTCTAATATAAGATCCAGACACAAGCATATCATAACTCAATTCTCTCATTTAATAGCAAACTCTTAAAAGGATATTTGGTCATTGTGGATTTCCAATGCAAAAGTTATAAATGTTACTGCCAATATGAGTAATTGTTACAGCATTATTTGTATAAAGATTTATATCTGCTATTTCTTAACAAATGAATGAAACACAACATTTATTAAGCTTCTACAATATACTAAGTACTATGCTAGTACTATACCTCACAAAAGTGAAGCAGTGGGAACATCTTATAGGGAGAGACAATAAATATGGGGGAGAAGTGACTGTGAAAGGAAACTTTAGTCTGGGGAATCACAAGGATGGAGAGTGGAAGGCAATCAGTTGTGATACCTTTCACAGAGTCAGTGGTAGTACTGAGCTGATCACTGTTCTCAAAGAAAGATTGAAAAATGGTGGAAGGTTGGATGAGAAGGGAGGCATTGTACTGCTGGCTAAATATAGTTTCAATGTGTTTGCCCCCAGAATGCACAAGCTTTTAAGTTTAATCTGCATCACTTTCTTAAATCTAGACAATCAATAAAACAATAAATCAAGCCCTGATTTATTGTGTTTGTGCATGTAGGAGGTATAAATGCCACTTGAAAATTTAATAATCAGCTTCCCCCTTTGGAGTCATTTTTAGCACACCTCTAATTTGCTTTTACCTAGTCATAATCAGGATGGCTCAGCCCCAGGGCAGAATTTCAAAACTCAGTGGATTCCCACAATGTGTTTTCTGGATCCTAGTCCAGAAGCTGCTATTCCCTCAGTAAAGTAACCAGTGATTTTTCAAGAAAAGGCTTCCAATGGCTATATCCATAGGCATCCTTGACTCGAGTTAGGGAACTCTCTATTTTTTTATGCTTAGAACTTCTCCCAATATATGTGTAGGATAGTCTGCCTTTGCTTGGTTGATTCGTTGTTGTCCATTCTTGAAACCAAAATGACACCATGAAGCTAGAGTCAAGTTACAGTGTTTCCTGACTGTGGCTGATCAGACCAATATAAGCTTGGATTGCTGGGCCAGAGACTGGACACAAATAGTCCCTAAAAACATTTGGCGTGGACTCTTACTTTGTGCATCTAGCATTTCTTCTGGGGTAATTCAATTCTACTTTGCTCACAGAGCACAGCATCTTCTCTGATGCTGATGGCATGCCGCCATGCTGGGTGATCCTGTGCCACTGTCTCCCATGTCATACAATCGAGTCTAAAGTTTTTGAGTGTCTTTGTATTGCTTTTTCTGACTGACACGAGTGCTTATCCTGTGTGAATTCTCCATAAAATAATCTTTTTGACAAACGTACATTTGATATTCAAACAATGTGTCCAACCCAACAGAGTTGTGCTCTTTGCAGCAGAGCTGGAATGCTTGATAGTTTAGTTTGAGAAAGGACCTCAGTGTTTGATATCTAATCCTGCCAGGTGATTTTCAGTCTTCCTAAGACAATTCAAATGGAAGAGATTCAGTTTTTTTGGCATGGCCCTGGTAGACTATCCAGGTTTCACAGTAATACAACAATGAGGTCAACACAGTGATTCTGTAGACCTTCAGTCTAATACCTCTCCCATACTTTCCACACTTTAAGAAAGCCTAGAAAGGGAATATTGAAGCTATGAACAGAAACTGAATTCCATTCAACAGGCATTTATCAAGCCACTATTACATTTCAGTCACTATACTAGGTACAATGTGTACAAAAAGGCAAAAATGAAATAATCCCTACCCTCCTGGAGCTGACATTCTACTGGGAGGGACCCACATGTGCTCATAAAAGTAAATATAAAATACATATCAAATTAACTCAAGGGATTAAGGAAAGGGCTACCAATGAAAGGGAAGTCAGCAAAGAATAACATGGGAAACAGAACTTGAGCTGAACTTTGTGAGGATTTTAAGAAGGAGAACATTCCAACTGTTCAAAGTCATGGAAGTGGAAAGTAGAATATCAAAGATGGAAAGACCATCCAGGTTTGCCTGGAACATAAAGTGAGGAAATATTGATTAGAACCATACTTTGAGGGGATAAACATAGAATTTGAATATTTGATCCTAGACATAATAGCCACTGGGGCTTTTTGAGTAAGGGAGTAATACCTTCAGACATATTCTTTAGGAATTGCTCATTTAAATGTTGATTGCCTTTTTCAATGGGTGAGAAGGGAGAGAGAAAGAGTTTGGAAGTCAAATTTTTAAAAATACTGTTAAAATTAAGTAAATAAATGAAAAAAGGGAATACTGATTTAGCAGTTGTGTGGAGGTTTGATTGTAGAGGGGAAAAGTGGAGGCAGAGAGAAATAAGGAAGATGTCATAATGCTTCTGGTAAGATATAAAGAAAGAACCAGGGTGGAAGTCATGTGAGTGGAGTGAAGGGGATGCATATGAGAAACATAGAACTAGATAAAAAAAATTGGCAGCTGATTAAATATGTGTGATGAGGAAAAGGGAAGAACTAGGAATAATTCCTAGGATGTGAACCTTGGAGTCTGGAAAGATGCTAGGAACAGAAAAAAGTCTAAGTGTAAAAGGTGTGTGTGTGTGTGTGTGTGTGTGTGTGTGTGTGTGTGTGTGTGTAAGATAATGAGTTCTGTTTTGGGCATTTTGAATTTGAGATGTATGTGGGACATCCAAGTGGAGATGCTTAAAGGTAGATAATAATGGGAGCCTGGTACTTAGTAGAGAGTTTCCTCTTTACTCACACAAGTACTAAGGCCCTCATTATCTCTTACTTGGACTTTGGCAATAGTTTCCTCACCATTTTCCCTGCTTCCAGGCTCTCCTATCTCCACCTTAGCCCCAACACAACTTTCATATCAATATTCCTACATTCTTACTCAGCTTAGAAAGTTTCCACGATTCTTTAATCTCTATAGAGCCAAAATATAAACTCTCTCTCTCTCTCTCTCTCTCTCTCTCTCTCTCTCTCTCTCTCTCTCTCTCTCTCTCTCTCTCTTTCTCTCTCTCTCTCTCTCTCTCTCTCTTTTTGGTATTTAAATTTTTTTACAATCTAGACTACTTTTTAAGACTTATTTCACTTAATTCCCTTTTAGTACATTTTATATTCTTGCCTAATTGGCTCCTTAGCTGTCTTTTTCCCCCCTATTTTTCATTATATTTTTCATCTCTGTGTTTCTTTTTTGCAAGGCTGTATCTCCCTCCTACATGCCCAAAATGCATGCACTCCTCATCTAATTTCTTTCAGAATCCCCAACTTCCATTAAGACTCAGCTCAAGTGCCAACTTCTGTGGAAAATATTTCTCAACCTTCCCAGTTATTAATCTTTTCTCTTTCCTATAATTTTAACAGGCATTTTGTTTATTTGTAACTTGCTTGTGTCCTTATGTTTTCAACCAAACAGCAGTAGAATGTAAGTCTTGAAGGAGATTTTTTTTCCTTAGGCCTAGCACAATTCCTTAATTGGAGGATCTGGGTTTAAATCTCAGCTCTGTCTCTTACTGTCTGTGTGGCATTGGACAAGTCAATTACTTTGTCAATAAGCATTTATTAAGTTCCTACTCTATTGACTTTCTTTGTATCTTCAGTACGGGTCACAGTACCTAGCACATAGTAGGTATTTGATAAATGGCTTGTTGATTTGCCTGTGTAATGGGCACTGTGGTAATTACTAGAGATAAAAACAAAACCAAAAACAAAACCCTGCTCTCAGGGAGCTCTCAGTCTAATGGGAGATTTAGAATATAAATAACTGTGCATGAACTAGATATAAATAATAAGATGGGGAAAGCAACAGAGGGAAGGCAACATTATTAAAGTGGACCAGGAAAGGCTAATTGGAAAAGGTGGATGATCAGTGAGATTTGAATGAAGGTGGGAGGAAGAGATAAGGAGGGAGAACATTGCCGGTCTGGGTAGGGAGGCTAATTTCACTGTGTCATAGGGTACATGGACTATTGTTCAACCTTTGACATTATGGGGGACTAATGACATCATGGGACAATGGTGTGTGTATGTGTGTGTGCAATAGATTTATGTGAGGCAGAGTTGTACAAAGTCATGATGAGGTGTAAAAAGAGTGGAAAGGTAGGAAGGGCCCAGGTTATAAAGGATTTAAAAAGTCAGATAGGATTCTATATTTATTTTATTTTATTTTTTTTGCTGAGGCAATTGGGATTAAGTGATTTGCCCATGGTCACACAACTACACTTAACAACTAGTGTTAAGTGTATGAGACCAGATTTGAACTCAGGTCCTTCTGATTTCAGGGCTGGTACTTTATCTACTGCATCACCTAGTTGCCCCAGGATTTTATATTTGATCCCTAAAATAGTGGAATAAATAAATAAAATAGTGGAACCAGTGGAATTTCTTGAGTAGTGAAAAAATAAGCAGCAGAGGTGACATGTCCAGATTTGTACTTTAGGAAGAGCATTTTGATAGCTGACAGGAGGGTAGACTGGAATAGGGAGAGACTCGAGGCAGAGATCAACCAGCAAGCTATTTCAGTAATCCAAGTTTGAGGTGATGAGGACCGGTAACAAGATGGCGGTGCTATTATCTTGTCTGGTTGCTTCATTTTCCTTATCAGCAAAAGATTAAGGTTGTATTCAGTGTCCTCCAATGTGCTGCTTAATTACTGTTGATTAAATTGAATCGAATGAATTCTGGGTTGTGGAAGCGAGACATAAAAGAAAGGGGCACTTGGGGAGTTATCCCAGGCTCAGAAGTATCCTCACTCCCCGTGCCATGTAAGAAACTTGCGCCAAGATTTTTAGATAAAATTCACCGCTCGAGCTGTAGGACACGGAGAAGAGCCATAGACATGATTAAGTGGTAGGATCCAGGATTACAAATCAGGCTCGAGAAGAACGGACTCAGGGCTATTACAAGGCCCGCGTGGGACAAATCTGCCTCATTACTTCACATTCACATTGGCTGTGAAGGACTCCTACCCAGAGGGCACTGAACTGCTGTTCTCAATATCAACGGAGCAATGAAAAGAGGAAACAGATTTCAGCTGTGGCATGAGAGATTTAGGTTATATTCATGGAAGGAATTCTTGCCGGGGAGAGTTGCTAAGCATGGGATGGTTATTGAGCAAGGTAGGAGAAATCTCGTCTGTAGAGGGCTTTAAAAATAATACACCTCCTCATCTCTGGTGGGATGGTGTTCAGTGGAACTCTCACTGAACTCGAGGAGATGATCCAGATGAGTGAAAGGTAGCATGATGTACGTAGAGCTCAGACACCTGGGTTCAAATCCCATTCCAAATACTTATCACTTAGGTCAATGTGGGCGAGATGTGTGAAATCGGAGAGCCTCAGTTTTTCAGCAAAATGGGGATAAGAATATTTGTCCTAGTTTTTTTTTTTACAGAGATGTGAAGAAAACACTTTGAGAATTCATGCTGTAAATGTGGGTTATTATCATAATTCTTCAAAGTCTTTTCTTACATCCCCCCCCCCCAATTTTGTAATTCTACAATAACCTAGGAAAACTTTCTTGTAAAACAAACAAATAAAATATAAGAATAAAATTAGGGGAAGAAAACATGAATCATGTGACTTATTTCAATCCTTCTAGGTATTTTGGGGTAGCTGATGCAGGTGGCAGGCTCTCTATAGTTTACACCATGCTTCTTAAGCTTTTTCCATTCATGACCTCTTTTTGCCTAAGAAATTTTTACATGACCCCATGGATATAGGTATATAAAATAAATATTATTTTATTTTATATATTTATATATTTTATATATTATATATTTTATTTTACATAAGTATACATATCAAATATTTATCGATAATAAACCATAATTTCAGGGCCAGTACTGTTTATCATAAAAAAATTGGCTTTTTATTCAGTCTCTCCCTCTTGCAGTGTGACTAATGGCTAACATCACTGCTGGTCACCTTCTCATCCCCCACATTCAGTTATAAGACCCCATATGAGGTGGTAAAGGGCAGTTTAAGAAGCTAAGCCTTAGAAGATGGTCCCTGAGAGTTGCTGAGTCTGAAAAATCCATCCTTGTTTAACCAACTTATTGATGAATCTCTCTAGCCTTAGCTAGCCAAGTGTTCAGACAGTAGATAGTTAATAAGTCAACAAGCACTTATTAAGTGGTTAATTAATTAAGAATCTACTATATTTCATACAGTATTCTAGATATGAGGAAAACTAAAACAACTCCTGCCTTCATGAAGCTTACATTGGAGCAGAAGAAACAGTATAATAATCAATCAACTAATAAATGTCTTTTGGGCACCTGCTATGTGCTAAGCACTATTCTAAGCACAGCCATTGCATACATCTAAATATATTCAAAATATAAATTAAGTAAAAACATGTTAATTTTTTTAGGGGAAGATATTAGTAGGTATCTTCTGATACCTGAAAGCAGGTAGTCAGAGTCTTTCCATATTAAGAAATCAGCCCGTTTGCATGTCCTATCTTTGAAGAATCACTTCTACTCTACAATAAGTTATTTCAAAAGAAATGCAAATTGTCAAAGTACATCTGTAAATTATATAGTGCCGACTGTGTGCCAGGTACTGTGCTAAACTCTTTATAAATACTATCTCTTTTCATCTTTTCAACCACCTTGGGAGGTGCTATTAATGTGCTCTTTTTTTTATTATTTGTTGATTTGGGGGGCAACTTTGAATAGTGTTTTATTTTCGGAATACTTGTAAAGATAGTTTAAAACATCCATTTTTGTAAGACATTGTGTTCCAAATATTTCTCCTTCCCTCCTCTCTCCTCAAGCTAGCAAGCAATCTGATACAGGTTAAACATTTAAACATGTGTAATCTTTTAAAATGTATTTCCATATTTGCCATATTGTGTAAGAAAAATCAGATTGTCTGCATTCTACAGATGAGGAAACGGAGGCAAACAGAGCTAAATGATTTGAGCAGAGTTACATAATTAGTGAACATCTGAGGTTTTGATTTGAATTCAGGTTTTCCTGACTCCCAGCACTCTATCCACTATATTACCTGGCAGCCTCCAAAGGTAGTGTGATCCTGAGTCACAAAGAAACAGAAATAGAAAAAAAAAAAAGATTGTCCTTAAAAAAGTTATACTTGTTGCTATTGTTTAACATTATTATTAAACTTAAAAAATATTGTTTTAAAATAACTTTAATTCTTTATTTGAAGATTTCAAAGTGGGGCAAATTAATGAAGAAAGCAGCATGCTTAAGACAAGGGCTTAAGTACTTCTGACCCATGCTTTCTGTGTGATTTTGGCCAATTCCCTCAAATACTCAGTGACCCAAGATATCACACCTGATGAAGTCCAAGATCTGGACCACAGGAAAAAAATAATGAGTGAAAGATCTGGGACTTCAGTTCCTCAAATGTGAAATGATAAACTCAAGTAGAAATGGAACTCTGCAGGTACATGTTGACTTAGAAAACTACAAATTAACATTATCTATATTGTTTTTTATTCTTATTTATTTTTAAAACATTTGCTAATTACATTTGGTTTGGTTTGGACCATACCCTACTGACCTCCTGTAGCTTGCTACCATGACATCTATAGGTTCAACAACTTCCAAAATCCCTTTTAGCTCTTTTTTGTGTTCAGGACAGACTTTGGGTCACATTTAGATGGAGCCAATAAAGCTGTTGTGAGAGTGACTCAGAATCATTCCATTCTCCAATCTTTTGAAGCAGTTTTATGATCTCACTCATCCCCATGGCTGTCATTCATTCATTTACTGAGACCTGTTAAGAATCTTGACTTTTAAAGATCAAGATTTTCCACTGCCTTTAGGGCCATCCTCAGTCATCCTGATCTATATCTGGCTACTCTACTCACATGGCTCTGGAGGGGGAAAGTGAGGCTGGTGATTTTGCACAACTCTTCCTTACTCAAATCCAATTCATTTGCAAGTCATGACATCCCCTCCCTGATGACATGGTCCTCTTGGAGAAGGAAGGACAAACAATTTTCTGAAAGAAATGTTTATGGAGATCTGTGTACTGAGTGGGCCTTGGGGAATATCAATGTTGATAATAGTGACACTTCTTAATGAATTTCCAATCTAGCAAAAATATACATATACACGTATCTGTACATCTGCACATATCCTTACACACATATACACATACACAAAAACTACTAATTCAAGGTAGAATAGAATAAATGTTTTTTAAAGAGTTAGGAATAGATATTTTTGGTTTTATTTTGACATAAGGCAAATGACTATTTCTAGGTAGAATGGGGATCAGGGAAAGCTCTATGATGAGGTAGGGATGTAGCAACAGAATTGTCTCAAAGAATATATGGGACTTTAGCTAGGGGTGCCATAGTGCATAGAGTGCTGGGTCTGGAGGAAGAAAGACTCATCTTTCTGAGTTCGAATCTGATCTCAGACAATTATTAGCTGTGTAATCCTAAGCAAGTCATTTAACTGTTGCCTCAATGTCCTCATTTGTCAAATGAGCTGGAGAAGGAAATGGCAAACCATTCTAAGTAAGAAATCCCCCAATGGGATCAAGAAGACTCAGATGCAATTGAATATCAACTGAACAACCAGAATTTCATGTGAAGTCAATAAGCTTTTATTAGGCACAGTCTGTGTTTCAGACAAAAGGGCTAAGTGCAAAAACAGAGGTCAAATAAACAAATCAACACACCCTTAGCACCAGGCAGAAGTTCACAGTCTAATGAGGAAGACAAGGTAGATACAACTATGTAAAAACAAGCTATAGAAAGACTATATTAGAAATAATCTCTAATTATCTAGAAAGAATAGAAGGGAAGGTGCTAGCTACTCTTTAGGAGAAATGGGAAAGTCTTCTCCCAGAAGATGGGGCTTTAGCTGGGACTTGACAGAAGTCACAGGAGGAGGGAGAATATTCTGGGGAGTCAGAGAGCCAGGAAGAAGAACGTGGAAGCCCAAGTCACAGAATCAAAGATCATGTGAAAGAGAGTAGGGTGTAAGAAGAATGGAAAGGTAGGGAGGACTCAAGTTATGAAGGGTTTTAAAAGTCAACCATTTCTGACCTTTCTTCATATTCCTAGTGCTTATCCCCTAGTTATTATTTGGTAATTACAGTCCTGTATAATTCTTCCTGACTCCATTTAGGTTTTCTTGGTGGAGATACTGGAATGTTTTGCCACTGTCTTTTCCAGTTGATTTTTACACACGAGGAAATTGAGGCAAATAGGGTTAAATGACTTGTGCAGAATCGCATAACTAGTAGATGTCTGAGGTCAGAGATGAAGTGAAGTTTTCCTGATTCTAGGCCCTGCACTCTATTCACTTAATAAATGCTTATTAACTATTGAAATGGTCTTTCTAGTCCTTTTCAGACTGTTTCTCTGGACTAGGTAGAGCAATGTCTGAGCAAAACGCCATTAAAGGAAAAGATGTTTATATTATAGCTCTCAAAAGAGAACATGGGGCAGGTACTGTTTAATTTCTGGGTTTGGATTCTTGGCAGTTTCTCTTGGTGACCCTCTTTGTTGGGTGACACCGTGTGTCAGGAATCTCAGGTTCAAGTTGGCTGCTTTACTTGAGGTTCAAAGTCTACCTCGTTTGGAGTCCCACCCAGAGTTTCTGGGATTCCAGCACAGCCAGGTCACAGAGTGAGCAATCATTCTTTCTTGACAAAGAAAACAAAACAAAAACCTTTAACTCCCTCACCCCAGATCTTGAATTGACTAAACAAGGAGCAATGACACTCTCCTTTTTTTCCCTTAGGATGACTCACACTCAGAGCCAGTGTGTTGTGTTGTGTAGGGTATATTGTGTTGTGTATATATGTGGGGGAGGTTGGAGGCTATAAGGGAGGACACTTTAATTTACAGCTCTATTCCATACCTCCTCCACACTGCTTCTGGTATGTTGGGTATCAGGGGCCTGGAAAGGTGACTGGTACCATAAAATGGTAAGATTATAGACCTGGAATTGAAGGATTTCTCCATATCATTTAGTGCCATTTCCCCATTTTATAGTTAAGAGACCAACATGACTGAAAAACAACTGAACAACAATAAGGATAGTTTTTAAATGGGTGCAAACTTTCCCCTCCAGAGTTGTGTAAAATCACCAGCCTCACTTTCCCCTTTAGAGCCATCTGGGTTCAGTGGCCAGATATACATTAGTATGACTGGGGATGGCCCTCAAGGCAGTGGGAAATCTTGACCTTTTAAAATTTCAGTAAGGAAAATTTGAGCATGCATTTCTACAGGCTGTGTGAATGCCCATATTCAGTCATTCAGGTGTTTTTTTCTTTCTTTCTTTCTATCTATCTGTAATGTATACATCTATACTATATGTGTGTGTATATATGTAATGTATACAATTGTACTATATGTGTATATATACACATATGTAATGTATACATTTATATTATATGTGCACATACATATATAATGAATACATTTATACTATATATGTACATATATACACATATATGTAATGTATACATTTATACTATATGTGTATATGTTTGTACATATACATATAAGGTGTACATAAATACATCTACTACTCTACTGATCACTATAAATATATATATTATATGTATATAATATATACCTATTACACACATATAATGTATACATATTTATCTACTACTGTACTGATCACTATGTACATTTAAAAAGGATGACATAAACACGATACCTGATCCTAAAGTCAGTAAGGAGCCATTGAGGTCTACTGAGTAGGAGAATTCCATGATCTGATCAAGGATGTAGGCAAATTGCTTTGAAGGAGAGATTGGAGAGAAAGGGAGAAATATAGGGCAAGGGAGCTAATTAGAATCACATTAAAGTCCAAAGTCTAAGGGAGAGATGCTGAAAGTCCTGAATTAGGGTTGTGGTCATGTGAATAGGGAGAGTGGTACAGATGCAAAAGACAAGGAAGAAGAAATTTCAAGATCTGGCAATTGAGGAGCTGGATATGAGATAGAAGAGTGAATAGTCAAAAACTGCATTGGGGTTGTGAACATGGGTGAGTGGAAGGATGATGGGGGCAGTTAAACGATGCAGTGGTAGAGTGTTTCTGGGTCTGGAGTCTGAAGAGCTGAATTCAAATTTGGATTCAGACATTGACTTGCTGTGTGAACCTCAGTGAGTCACTTAACCATGGTTTACCTCAGTTCTCTCGGCTGTAAATTAGAGATCATAATAGCACCCACCTCCCAAAGTTGTTGAGAGAATTAAATGTGATAATAATTGTGAAGTGTTTAGCACAGTGTCTAGCACACAGTAGGTGCTATCAATGTGAGCTACTATTATTTTTTCCTTAATAGTAATAGAGAGAGTAAGAGTTAGAGTAAGAGAATCTTCGCTTTGGAGTCTGGAGGAAAATAAAGCTGTATCATCTCACAGGATCCCAGAGTAATATTCTGGGGTCATTCCAGGTTCAAATTTTACCAGGATTGTTATAACAGAATTATAAATTTGGGGAGAAGTGTGAGGATTGAAGAGGTAATTGCCCAAGGTTACCTGGGGAGAAGTAAGTAGCAGAGGTGGATTTAAATTCATGTTCCCTGATTCAAAATTCAGCATTCTCTCCATTGTACCATGACAAATCACACAAGGAGTATTCTTAGTTTCTCCTAATTTTGTTTCTGCTGAGCACTGAGGTAGGGTTCATGTTCACTAACACTTTGAAGGATTCTCACATTCCTCAAAGTTGGTCTCCCGGGTTGTTTCCAATTGGAACCCACTAGGAGCATGCAGGGGCAGCTGCTGAGAGGATCTAAAGAAACTGTAAAAAGAGTCAGGGGGCCAGTTTTTCAGTTCCATTTCTGTCATTAACTTGCTGTGTGACCCTGGGCATGTCATATAATCTCTGGGCTAATAAAATTAATGATAATACTAACATAGCAGCTACTAAGTGACAGGCACTGTGCTAAATGTTTTTATAAATGTTACCACATTTCAACCTCACAACCACCAAGGGAAGTGGATGCTATTATTATTCTCATTTTACAACAACAAACTGAAGCAAACTGACATTAAGTCCAGTGTCACACAGCTAGTATGTGAAATTTAAACTTAAGTCTTTCTGACTCTGGACTGAGTGCTATATCCACTATGCCATTTAGCTGCCCCATCATAATAGTTAACATTTATTTAGGGCTTACTATATGCTTTACAAACATGTCATTTGGTTTCCCAAATGCAAGTATCACATCTGTTTTAAAGAAGGGGAAAATGAGGCTGAGAGAAGCTAAATGACTTACTCAGGGTCATATAGCTAATAAATATCCTGAGGCTGGGTTTGAACTCAGGTTTTCCTAATTCTAGGCTCAGAGCTCAATCCACTGCACTACTTAGCTATCTCTTAGATTCAGGAGTCCTCAAACTACAGCCCGAGGGCCAGATGCAGTAGCTGAGGACTTTTATCCCCCTCACCCAGGGCTATGAAGTTTCTTTATTTAAAGGCCCCCAAAACAAAGTTTTTGTTTTTACTATAGTCCGGCCCTCCAACAATCTGAGGGACAGTGAACTGGCCCCCTATTTAAAAAGTTTGAGGACCCCTAGATTAAATCAACTATCTATATATAGCTAGATTATTAATTTATTATGACAAGGGTCAAAAGAGCAAGTCAACTCTATGTATAGTTAGACTATCAACTTGTTATGATGAAAGGTTAAATCTGAACAAAGAATACAATTATTGCGATGATGATACAGGAAGATAATATTGTACACAGTGATGATGGTGTCATCCCAACCTATTTAAATGTATAAAAGAGCAGTCATTGACACAGACTATTACCTATGTAAGTTTCCTAAGTAAGTTTAACCTTTGTAAACCAATCATTACAATGAAAACCAAAAAGAGTTTAGAAATCACCTCAGTCAACATTCAACATTATTTCCAAATGGAAAGATATGCAGCAAAGGGCAAAAATGGTTTAGAATATAAATTTCTTTGTAAAATCTTATAGAGAAGAATGATGGGATGATATGAACATTATTGCCTCACAGTCCAATAAGAAATGAAGTGAAAAACTACATTTATAGAAAGCTTAATGGGAAACCCAATTAAGTAAAATGAAAGTATTTAGGATAGCATTGGAGGGAGGAAAATGAACAAATAAAATATGCAAAAGATGATTTCCAAGACAAACTCTTTTCTCCATCAATGATGATTGAGCCACCCTATTCAGATTGAAATATCAGAGTTCTCAATGGAAAATGTCTTCAATGAGAAAGAAAAATAACAAATTAAAGGAAATACATCAGGGAAACACAGATGGACTAGAATAAGCATATAAAGAAGAGATCCATGTTGGGGATGACACAATTTTTAGGGTATTGAGAGAGAGGTTCACAAGATAACTTGAAAAAGGAGAAAATAACAAATATTTAGAAAATTACCAAAAACAGGCAATCAAGAAAACTTTAGTAACTAACTACCAATCCAAATGCTAATTTTCTCATCTCCAAAATCTTCATGAGAATGTATGGGATGGGTGCTAGACCCCTTTTCCTAAATCAATTAATCAGAGACATCTTCAGATACAAAGAGAAAGCAATTATTTAATCATTGCAGGAAGAGGCCCAGACACACCTGGAAGATATCCAAACTACCACCATGTGCTCCTGAACCTGGTCAGCTTACGGTTTGTAAGGGGTGGGTGGGTGGGTTTAAAAGCAAAAGACCTGAACCTTTTCATTGGATAGACTAAAAGGATGTAGTCATTATTGACCAATGGTCACCAATGTTGTCTGCCTCCCACAGGTCATGTCACTTCCTGCAACTTCACTAATTTTCTGCATCCCAGGGTTCAAAGTTCATCCATCCAAAGATCATGTTCCCCCACCTCCCCTCCCTGTCCCTCCCAGATCCAGAGTCCAAAGCCCAATGTCCCAGCTCTAGGAACGGGGATCATGTGACTCAATACTGAGAAATACTTCATTCCATCAGTCCCATTCAAGAATAATTTACACAGATACCACACACATACTTGATAAAGATTTGAGAATGAAGGCAGCCAGCTTTTATACATGATATTTTCTAGCAAACCAATCTTTATAGTCTCAGAGTTGGCTGAAAGGTACTAAGAATGCAATACTACACTATACTTATTTCTTCTTGACTTTGTCTACATTTATCCAGACTGCTTATTTTAATTCATCCAGCAGGGGGTTTCCAACCTGAGTTTTTTATCCCACCACCTCTCAGAGAGCAAAGCAGAAGCTTGTTAAGGACATATGGGAAACATTTGATAAATAATAATGTTATTCTGTTGAAAAAAATCCAGAAGCAGTCCTGTTAATGGGAAAAAAAAGGAATAATTTTATGACAGTTTTGATAACTACCTGGAGGCAGTTTGATGGCACAGTGGGTAGAAATATGAACCTGGAGCCAAGAAGATCTGAGTGCAAAAATAGCTTCACACACTTATTAGTTGTGTGTCCCCCGCCAAGTCACTTCACTTTAGTTTTTGAACTGTAAAATTAGGCTAAAAATAGCACTCACCTTCAAGGATTGTTGTTAAGATTCAATGAAATAATAATTAGAAAGCTCTTGGCACAGTATCTGGCACATAGTAGGTGCTTAATAAATGTCTGTTCCCTTCATGATATTAAAAATTGTTATATATTGATTAAAGTTTTCTTTATGAAAAATTAGTGTTTTTCTTTTATTTTTATGTTCCTTCTCTTAGAGGCCTGAATTAATAATAGCTGATAGTGGAGATTGGGAAAGTAGTGACCAATAATTAGCATTCAGATGCCTGGTAAAATCTGATTTCCTTTCATATGGAATAGGAGGCAGGGAGGTATGTACTGAAAGTCAGTGATTGAGCAAATTTGGTACCCCTTGCCTTGGTATCTTCCACTGCAGACTTTACAATCATATAAGATTGCTTAAAAGATGTAACATCAGAGATAACTTTGTTCAATGACCATTTGGTTATCAATACCAAGAGAGACATAAAACATAAATGCTTTCCAAACTGAAGTAAAACTATTTCTAAGATAACATGAAATATTTTGTTGTATGTTCAACCTATTTCTCCCCATTCAAACTAAAAAAATCACTTGAAGTAACCCAGAGAGGCAGTGTATTATAATGGTTTGGTATTTCATGGTCTCCTAATATGTTGGTCCTCACCTATCAATTGAAAAGTAGGACTTAAGTGTTTGTGGTTATAAATAATACATATCCAGACCCCTAGCTCAAATTCCCTTCACCCAACATTATGATCATACTATTCAATTTAAGGAAGAAAAGTAAATTCAGAATAGGGAATAGGGGATTTAGTAATTTAACAGTGGGCTGGGGAATATCACAAGCCTTCACAGGTTCTAAAATTTAATTTTCAGATCCTCAAACCAAAAGAAGGTAAAAATGTTTGTAGCTTGAAAATGTTCAAGCCATATAGAATGCATGTGGAATTGGATATCCTTTCACTCTTATGAGAGAATAAGATCAAAAGAGGGAGCATTACAGGAGCTCAAAAGTCTCTTGGGTCAGAGGCTTGGGTAATCAGCAGCAGGAAAGGGAGATTGGTTAAGCAGGGGCCAGTAAGGTATGTGCTCAGCAGGAAGTAGAGAAGGAAAGCCTATCCTGTTGGGACACTCCTGAAGCATTTGACCCAGCTTTCTGACTCTTGCCTTGGCCTCTGTTTATAATCTCCAATTTTTACTCCCTACTATTTGTTGACTTCATTTATAGAATAGTCAATCCTCTCCCAGTCTTGGAAATTAGTCTAACAAGAATTTCCTTCACTAATCACATCCCTTTGCCCTAAACCTTGTCATTGGAGGAGGCCTTTGTCTCTGCTACTAACCCCTTTTTTTCCCCACATAGAGATCTGAAACCTTCCAACTCTGAGATTAGATGATTTTATGATTCTATGAATCCTTGAAAAGCCATTTAAGAGAGAGAACTCTTAGTGGGACAGTAAGCATGTAATGATTAAAATCAGACTCCAGAAACAAAGAAAACAATGTTCATGAAGGCCAGATCAAACAGTTTTAATTTTATCGTTTTTTAATCACTGTGGTTTCCTCCCCTTATCCTAGGGAGGAGGACTCGTATTTCTTAAATTTCTTTGAGATGGGATATTCTGTTATTAATTTGGTACATCATCTTTCTTTTCCAAAAAAGGTATTTTATTAAAAAATCCATATTAATGAATAAAAATCAATTTTAGCTTAAGAATCTTATAACATGTTTGAGGTACTAAAGACGTACTGATATCACCAAATGTGTGTTGAGAATTATTATCAGATACAACGTTATTTCTAATGCTAAAAAACTTATAAGTTTGTGGGTTCTCTCTTTGGCCTATCAATAAGACCTGGGAACCTGAGATTGGTTTTAGCCTAGAAACAAAATGAGTCTTGTCATGTGGAGGACTAAAAGAAAGGATCTTGGAGAGATAAGATAGACCCTGAAAGAGAGTAGGCCCCTGAAATTTCCTGTTTTGGCTTCCTTTTGTTTATAGGAGTAAATATAAAATTTAAAACCTTTTATAATTCCCCTACCTTTCTGGTCTTCTTATACCTCCCCTCCCCTCCCATGTTTAATGTAATCTATGCTACAGTGATAGTAGTATCCCTGTTTCTTTTCTTTCTTTCTTTTTAAAATTTTATTTGAAAAAAAAAAAGACAGTAAGAAAAACAGAAAAGGAACACAAAACAAAATAAAGCAAAACAAAAGAGAACATTTTCATATGCTCAGCAGAACATAAGGGAGGATTCAAAATATATAACAACCAGATCAAGAAAGTATATATTTTAGTGGAAGAAATTATTTTCATGAATATCCATTTTTTATTTACTTCCTTGTAAATTATTCTTTGGTTCTCTGCTGCACACCTTACTTACTTTATTTTCCTCCCTCCCCCAGCAAGCTATAGTTAAGAAAAGATATATTTATGTATACATATATAGATATATACACACCTATATATACCCACATACCCTTCCCCCCCCCCCCACATACACACATATCTTTCCTATTCCTGCTGACTTTTTAATTAAATTCTGTTCCATAACTTGCCTAGGTGTTACTTAATTTCCCTCCAACCATGGTTCCTTCCCTTGAGTTCTTCCCTCACCTTTTGCTTCCCTGCCTGCCTATCTCTCTCCCCTTATTCCTTTATAGATTTTGGAGGGTATTATACTCTTCATGGTATATATGTAGTGCTGCCTATTGAACCCATTCCTGAGGTGAATAGATTTTCAGAACTATGAGCCCTCCTCTCTATCTAAATAGCATTCTGTGTCTATTCTTCTTCTGCACTTCATTTGTATGATTATTATTTTTACCTTAACTCTGTCAATCTTTCTTTTGAGCAACCCTATTGTTGATGTGACTCTTAAACATATAATGTACATTTCCCATGTAAAAAAGTAAACAATTTGTCCATGTTTAAACAATTTGTCCATGTTGAATTCTATAAAAGTGATCTTTGATATTGGCTATTATATGTTAAATTTTCTGTTAAGTTCAGGTTTAGTTGATAGAAAGTCTTGAAATCTGGAAGTTCGTTGAATATTCATTTTTTTTTCTTATTCACAATAATAGATAATGTTGCTGGATATGATATTTCTGACCACAGGCCTCGATTGTTGGTAGATATGATTCTAGAACCTGTGTTTTTTTTTCCCCCCTGAGGCAATTGGGGTTAAGTGACCTGCCCAGGGTCACACAGCTAGGAAGTGTTAAGTGTCTGGTCCTCTATCCACCAAGCTACCTACCTGCTCCTACCTGTGGTCTTCTTTTTTTTTTTTTTTTTTGGTAGCAGCTGATAAGTGTCGTACAATTCTAATTCTAGCTTCAGCATATTTGAATTGTTTTTTTTCCTTGTTTCTTGCAAAATTTTCTCTTTGATGTGGGCGTTTTGAAATTTAGCAATAATATTCCTGTATATTTGCCACAAAGGGTTTCTGTGAGGCGGTGATTGGTGTATTTTTTCTATTTCTACTTTCCCCTCACTTTCTATCACAATTATCTTGGATTATTGTGTCAAGGTTCTCTTTTTGGTCAGAACTTTCAGGCGATCCAATTATTCTTATATTTTCTCTTTTTGATCTGTTCTTCAGATCTGTCATTTTCCTTATAACGTGTTTCACATTTTGTCCTATTTTCTCATTCTTTATAATTTGTTTTGTTATTTCTTGGTCTCTCATAGTTTCACTGGCTTTTCCTTGGCCAATTCTAATTTTCAAAAAAATTAAAAAAAATCATTTTTGAGACACTGTACCTTCTTTTCTAAAGCTGATTTTTTTTTTCACAATCTTCTTGTTTTTCTTGGGTGGTTTTTATTTTCATTTTGTTAGTTTTTCCTCAATGTCTCTCATTTAATTTTTAAATTCTTTTTAAAGAGTTCTACAAATTCTCTCTGAGCAGGAAGGGATAGAAGCTTTCCTCCTCTCCCCCCACTAAAATGTCTTCTGAAAATAAATTTCAGTCTTCTCTGTTCCCATAATATGTTATTTTCTTTTCTTTTGATAAGCGGTATTAGTATAAACATCTCTAATAGTAGAGTAGAGAGATGATATCTCAAGCTTTTTCAGCTTTCCACTCTGACCAGGAACCCCAAACCAAGAGCTTCCCACTTCAGCAAGTGTCCACAGCCAGCAGCATCCCTACCCCATTGGCTCTACACTTCTGGTGTGCTGGTTTCTTCTCACCCAGGGATACCCCCGCATTCCTAATCAGCTGAGGTTCACTCTGTCTTTCCTGACTCAAACCTTGACTTGAAAAACAGTGAAAATCTCTGTGCTTCCTGCTGAAGATCCCATCACATCCAGCTAGCCCCAGGGTTCTCCACTTAGTGTTTCTATAGAGCTAGAATCTTTCCTTAGATCTTCTGTGGTTGTATCTGGAGGACTCTATTCTGCCCCAAGTCTTCTTGATTTATTACCTCTCCATATTTGCCCTGAAGCACAAATTTGTTCCATTTGTGGGGAAAATCTGGAGAGCTTGAAATTTACCAACCTACTCCACCATTTTCTTAGAATTCTCTCCCCATCCCACCCCTGCTTCATTTCTTGAATATGTCAATTGTTCATTTTTTGACTCTGCACTCTATGCATATTTTTATGTGAACCTAGGTATATAGGCATATAAAATAGATATACAAATCAAACATTTATTGACAACAAATTATAAAGAAATTTATTTTAAAATAACTCTTTGATATGTATATATGTATAATTTTACCATTTGTTAAAGATGAAAGCAAATTTGCACACTGAGATGAATGTGCTTTTTATTTTTATTTAAAGAATTAAATTAAATCTTGGTGAAATATTTTATAAAAGGTATAATTGTTGCCAAATTTTGCATGATTCCCATATTTAGTTATATAATCTCATATGGGATCTTGACCCGCAGTTTAAGAAGCTTGTTCTAGAACTGGATTTTGAGTCAAAGGACCCAAATTTGATATGACCTGGGACAAGGAACTTCACTTTTTTCTTTGTAAAACAAAGAGATTAGACTAGATGGCCTTGAGAGCTATGATCCTATAATTCACTATTTTATTTGTTAATAATCTACCCTCAGATTAATACAATGCAAAATAGAAATCAGATCAGGAAGCAGAAAAAGTAAATGTTATCAGCCATCTTACAAGCAAATTATTATATTTGGGATCCTAATTTTCTGGCAATCAATCAATCAAAATCATTAAGTATCCAGTATGTGCCAGACATTGTGCTAAACTCTAGGGAAACATAGACCAAAGAGGAATAATCTCTACTCTTTTAAAAAATAGTTTAATAATCTTTCCTGAGGGTCCTGGGAGAAAATGGTATATTTATATGTAATCATAGCTGGGAAGATGAGGAAAGGTCAACTACAAGGGCTGAACTGTGAAGGAAATCAGGGATTCTAAGAAATGGAATATATGTAAGAAAGGAATGAATGCATTTCAGGCATGGGGGAAAAGCCAGGGCAAAGGAAGGGAGGAGCCATATAGAATGTTGTGAAGGCTAATATTGTGGCGTGTGGGAAGAGGAATAAGGTGTTAAAAAAAAAGATGGAAAGGAAGATAGTTAGATTTTTAAATAGTAAGCAGAAGAATTGGGGTTTTGGTTTTAAAAGTAACAGGGAGCCAGTGGTATTTACTGAGCAGGAGAGTGATACAGTTAAGACTTATACTTTAGGAAACAGCCATGAGAAACAGATCCTATAGTTCTCAACTTCTGACAAGAGAATAATTCATACATATAGCACAAGTCATCTGTAGAGGCAAATTTGTTGTTTTCCCTAGGGCTCTAAAAGCTAGAATGTATCATGTTTGACCTAGTAAAAGGAACATGGAGTATTAGTTAAGAATATCCTTGACTGTTTTTTTTTCTTTTTGTTTGTTTGTTTTTTAAACAAAAGATACAGTAATACTCTTGGAACAGACAGTTATTGTATTGTTAGGCCAATATCTCTTCTGGGCACCCGTTGTTACTGCTTCCATTTCTATGACTCCAATTTCCCCAAATTGGCTCTTTGGTGCTCCCTACTGACTCTAGGCTGTCATTATATCTTTTTTTTTTTTTTGGATTGGGTACCCCTAAATCCCAACTTCCACTGTTCCCTAAAAACAGCATGGTTTTAGGAATTTTAAAGGGGTGATTACTAAGCGTTACAAGAAACTTACTGGGGGGTCCCATAAAAATCCAAAAGAAAAATCCAGAGTTTCAAAGAGAGATCTTTTGGCCAATTTGGTATTCAGACACACAAACAACTAGATCTAGCTCATTCTTAGGCCCTCCTCCCTCAACCCCTTGTTTTTGGCTAACAATTCCTTTATTCTCTTTGAAATTGATAATTGCTAGCAAGTATATAATACTTTAGAAATTTTATCTCATCTGATTCTCATTAGACACAGGTCCTATTCCAGGTTCATCCTGGGGCTGCCAATAGCCATTAAAAGGGAAGAGAAGGTCAAAGAGACCAAGGAAGTCGGCTGGTGTTTGCAAAGGTTGGCTCATTAAACTAGTCTTTCAGAAGAGATAGTGGTAAAAAGGAAAGGGACAACGAGCCAGGTGGTAGCCCACCTGTGTATGTGTATATACACACATACATATATGTATTATGTATATGTACATACAAACATATTTGTGTTTCCCTGTCTTGTGGATATCTCTGGAAAAGTATTTTGTCATTCTTTTCTCTTGTTCACCATCCACATCTAATTAATTTCTAAGTCTTGTGGATCTGACCTCCACAATATGGAACAGAATGGAAAGCATTTACTAATCTCTTACTCCGTGGAAATACTGTGTTCATCTTTGAGGATATAAACACCAGCCAGTAAGATAGACTTTGTTTCAAGGGGCTTACATTTTAGTAGGGAAAACAACACACAGAGGAGAGTAATCACCAAGGAGGAATGTTTTGGTGGGATTAACTTTATTATTTTTTGTAGAGAGAATAGGAAAGTGGAGGGAGAGAGGGAAGGATTTACTCACAAGTCTACATGAGCCAAAGATGATTGGGTTCATATGAATGTTTATAATCAGAAGCTGAAGATCCTAGAGCAGATTCTCATACTGCCTGGTGGAATGTAGAAATGGAAAAGCATTAAATCTTTATAATAGTTTAATGTGCAAGATTTAACATAAGCATATATGACCAAAAGCTATTCTTTAGTGTATAAATACTTAAAGGATATAATAATATTAGTGATAAAAACAAGCATTTATGTTTTACAAACATTAACTCATTTTATTTTCACAACACTGAAAGATAGGTGCTATTATGATCCCAATTTTACAGATGAGGAAACTGAGACAGAAATGTTAACTGTTTGTCCAGGAAAAGATAGTAAGTGTCTGAGGACATATTTGAATTCAGGTCTTCCTGACCAGTTTGGTGTTCTATTTATTTCATCACCCAACTGACTCCATGAACCAAAAGTTCAGAAAAAAATTTTTCAAACTATTAAATGTAGTGACCATGCTCGCACCCAGGACACCTCAGAATCAGCCGGAGTCAGGATAAGCAAAAGTCCATCTTTATTCTTGGTCTTAGACTCAGGATTGAACAGGATGGAAGCAGAATGTCTGCAACCACCTTCCCTCTTGTCTACCACCAAGCGTGTGTCCCTGGCTTGGCTACTCCACCCCCTAGTCCCTCCTACAATCCTCTATACACCAATCATTGAGCCAGCATGGATAATGGAATGGACCATTTTCCAAGCATATGCCCATAGAGTATTGTCCAATCAGTAGTTAGCCTCAAGCGCTCAGCAGTCCCGACCTCAGTGCATCAACCCAATGGTTTCAGCCCTCTACAATTAATTACTATTGGAAAGATTGCTTTAAATCACTAATAGCAGGAAAGATTTGACTCAAAATAGGTCTAATGACTAAAGAAGAAAATAGTACTGGAAGGACTATAGGAATACTATATTCATATATATATATATATATATATATTTGTATGTATGTATGTATTACATACTAATATTTTCTCTGTGGAGCTGTGGCTAATCCAATCATTCTGGAAAGCAATTTGAAATTATGCTAAAAAAGTATCTAAAATGTCTGTATCTTTTGACCTAAAGATCTTATTGTTAGACCTATATATGGTAAAGAAATTACAAAGAGAAAGAGGTCTTAACTGCTCGCAAATTTTCACAGTACTTTAAATTTTGGCAGAAATAAGCTGAAAGCTATTGCTTATTGATTAGGCTAAATGAAGAATATTCTTTTCAATTTCCAGGGTCTTTTTTTTGCCATCACAAAAAGAGCTGATATAAATATTTTTATACCTAAAATATCTTTTCTTCTTTGTTCTCTTTTGAATATAGATCTAGCAGTTGTAAAACTGGGTCAAAGGACACACATACTGTTTAGTAACTTTTTATGCACATTTCCAAATTGCTTTTTATTATGGTTGTTATCTATTCACAAGTCTAGCATCAATGTGTCTCTCTTCCCTCAGCCCCTCACACATTGATCATTTCCATTTTTCTTGTCATCTTTCACACTGATGAATGTGAGGTAGAATCATAAAATTGATTTAATTTGCATTTCAATAAAATTCAACAAACATTAATTGAGCCTTGGGTGCATAAAGCCAAAAATGAAAGTTCTGCTCTTAAGAAAAGGAGACATTCTGAAGAAAGAATCAGAGACCACACTCTCCCATTCTCATATTCAGTTCTATTTCAAATCATAGAATGGAAGGGCTGAAAAAGCAGCCATATTTGGGCTTAAAATTTAATTCTAGTCAAGTTAGAATCAAAGGTAACCCTTGTTTACATGACCATTGTCCTGTGTTTATTTTGGGATCTTTTACTTCCTCTGGGATCTTTGACTTACAAGTTCTAGGGTAGCAGTTATGATTGTCAGTTCATTGATGTTCCATCAAAATGTAGCCAACAGCTCCTCTTACAAGCACTAAGACTTACAAGACTCAAAACATCATTTTTATTTACAATTTAATTGATAGAGAAATGACTTGCATTCAAAGCCCTGTGGTTCAGTTGTTTCGGTTGTGCTAGACTCTTTGTGACTCCTTGTGAGGTTGTCTTGGCAAAGATACTGCAGTAGTTCACCATTTCCTTCTCCAGATCATTTTATGGAGGAAACTGAGAGCAAACAGGGCTAAACGACTTTCCTATTGTCACACAGCTAGAAAGTGTCTGAAACTGGATTTGAGCTCAGAGCTATATCACATAGTAGCCATATTTAAGTTCCTAGAGGTACTTAAAACCAAAAACTAAATCTTTCACTTAGATAATTTGATTTATTTTTCTCTCAATTTCCCTTCTCTACCTCCAACACACTGAATCATGGAACTCAGTCCCAAGTCAATTTTTCTCTCAGAAAAGGAAAGAAAGCAATATTATTTATTCTAATCTATAATTACCAGGATTCCCAGTTAAATTTCAGAACTTTAAAAAAATCTTTGACAAAAGGGAGAAGATGACCTGTCCTTTTAAGATAAAATCTCTCATTTGTTCCTGGAACAAACAGAAGGAATATGACCCTATTCCCAGGCTTCATTCTCAGCATGTATTTCATTATCAGAGAAACAGTAACAAATGGTTATTTCTCCTTAGCATAGATTAGTACTTGGGTACTATCCAACATTACATGAGAAACTCTAGATTCTCAAGAACTATTTGTTAGACTAGAAGGGCTGAAGAGTGTACATAGAACCTTCATACTCTAGAAATGGTCTTAACTTTCCAATAAGAGTTAGTGTATGAACTGGATTCCAGAGGGGACAACAAGAAGGAGGGATAACATCAGTACAAGCTAAGATTACTTATTCTTACATGGTCAAGTGGATTGGAAGGATCAAGAAAGATTTCATCTGAAAGATGGCATTTGAACTGAGTTTTGAAGGAAACTAGGGATTCTAAGAGGCAGAGATGAGGAAGGAAGGAATTTCGGGCATGGGAAATAAATAGGTCCAAAAGCAAATGGTTTCTAATATTCTTCAAGAAAGAAAACATATATACTGTATGTTATGTATAACATATTTCTTAGAACTTATTCCAGTCTCATTCGATTTCCCATTTTTTTCTCTTACTTTGTTTAATTGGCTAATACTCCTAGTTTGCTCTTTTCTGGATATTTCACATGACTGTCTTCCTTTTGTCCTGTGACCAATTCCTAGTGAAATAAAATAGCATGGCTTTACTGAACATTTCTCTGCTCTTGCATTCACAGCCATGTTCTGCTTTCTGCCCGTTTGGGCAAACTATATGGGCAGATTATTACTTAGATTTTCAAAAGTTTCCTTTAACTCTCAGCTGGCAGTAGTGGTCCAAGCAAGGACAGGCTGAAATAGCGGCCTATGACAACCACATGGAGAAAAGCAGTTTGGGGAAGCAAAGTTGAGTACTTCACCATCTGGATCAAGACATAAAAGGAACAGTTCTGGAGGCTGTAGAACCTAAAGAAAAAGAGGAGAGAAATAACTGATACTGAAATCACTTCCTTATTGCTACTTTGAGCTCAAGTGGACACAATACAGAGAACAATATTTTGGGACCTAGAAAATAAATAGGTAATTATTAAATCATTGCTTCTTCATTACATTTCAGTAATTCAGTTAATAAACATTTATTAAAAACTTACTGGGGGGCAGTTGGATGACACACTGTATATGAATACCAGCTCTGGAGTCAGGAGGATCTGAGTTCAAATCTGGTCTCAGACACTTAACACTTCCTAACTGTGGAACTCTGGGCAAGTCATTTAATCCTAATTACCTCACCTCATCCCCAAACAAACAAACAATAACTTATGTGCCAGGAACTATGCTAAGCACTGGGAATAAAAACATTAGGCAGCCCCTGACCTCAAAGAGTTTATATTTTACAAAAGGAGGCTAAAAAGGGGGTGGGTTAGGAAAGATATTTAATGGGGATGATGGTGAAGTTCAGAAGAGTGAAGTTTAATGGGAAATGAAGAAATAACTGGTCTGGATAGCCTCCTTAGTTGGAGCTTCTGGAAGGAGCTCTCACTCTCCAATCAGAGGGGTCCTTAGGGCAGAGGATGATGGATGAGGTTCAAGTTCCAGAGATGATGTGATCTTGCAGGCAGAAGAGGTTTCCTGGGGCATGGTAAAGAAGGCCAAAGGAATGCAGCCAGCTGGGAAATCATTTAGTGATTTTATATTCATTCATTCCTTTCATTTGGCAAAGATCTATTGAGTGGTTACTTTGCACGAGCCATTGTTATGTTGCTGTAGAAATGTGGTTATTGAATTTATATTAATATTTGTGAAATAAAAAGCTCTTTTAGAGTCTACAAAGGCAAGGATCAAATGTTTGCTGACTAAAGCAGTTTCTGAAATTTTTGGCCTCATTCTGGTGACTGTTTTATATCAGTTAAACTTCTCTAAATAATGGTGATAGTCAATGTCTTTGCTTTTATTAATTTCCTTTTTAAAAAAAAAATGAAATAACCGTTCCTTTAAATGTGTTGAGTTGGAGCTTTTATAATTGCGTGCAGGGTCTTCTCATTTTAATTTTTTTTCTATTTTGCTATAATTTTGATTTGTACCCTAAGGAACTGATTATCTTACTACACATAGAGACAGCTGATACTAGAATAACTGGTAACTGGCCCTTTTTTTTCATTGGGATGTATTCTTGAGGCTGTGTGGTTCTAGGTAGAGAATTGGACAGTGAACCTGGGGGAGCTGGGTTCAAGTGTGACCTCTAACAAGTATTGACAATGTGAAACTGAACAACTTAATCTCTCAGTGCTCTAGTTTTTGTTCAGTTGTGTCAGGCTCTTCTTAATTCCATTTGGAATTGTTTGTTTGTTTGTTTTTTTTGGCAAAGATATTGGAGAGGTTTGCCATTTCCTTCTACAACTCATTTTACAGATGAGGAAATTGAGGCAAATAGGGTGAAGTGACTTGCTTAGGATCACACAGCTGAGATCATATTTGAACTCATGAAGAAAAAGCCTTGACTCCATGAACTCTATAAACTATAGTGCCCCCCAGTGGCCCTTCAGTGCACTAACAACTCTCTAAAATTATGAGTTGTAGAAAAACTACAGCTGTATCTTGACAAAGGGAGCATCACACCCTAAAGTTTCTTATGTCAATGAAAGCTCGGGCTTAGTCAAATTCAGTTGTGGGTGGGCAGACCATTGCGTCAGTCCGCCATTTTGGATAGCCATTGCAAATACTCTAAGAAATTGGTACAGAATTTAATGGGAGGCAATTGTTGGGCCAGTTTTACATTTGGGAAATTATATTGTTGCTTTCTACAACCCAAACCCCTCCCTCTGCCCCCCACATTAATATTCTCACTGAAACCCTATATGCCTGCAAATCATGGAGCACCATAGAATTATGGTGAAGAATTGTAGGCTCAGAGATTTAGACCTGGAAGGGATCTTATCAGTCACTTAGAGAATCCAACCTCTCATTGCAAGGGAGATTAAGTAATTTGTGTAGTCACAAAGTTAATAAGAAACTGTGTGGGGATTTGAACCCAGATCTTTTCCACTTAAAATTGAGTGCCCTATCTGCTACACAAAAATGCCTCTCAATAATCATTACTCCTGGGAACCCAAAATGAAATGTAAAGACACATGGCTATAAATAAACTCTAGTATATTATTAATAATAAGTAACTTTTTTGTGAGATGTGGAAGAAAAGAAAAAGAAGAAAAGAAAATAGGTGAACTTAGGACCAGAAAAGGAGGTAGGCATATTGTGCAATCATTCAGTGAATGAGTACTTATTATACACCTACTACATGCTGGGCATTGTGCTAAATGCTGGGGATTCAGTTAAAGGCAAAAGACAATCTTTGTCCTCAAGGAGTTTACAATCAAACATAAGAGATAGTGCTAGTATAGACAAGATACAGACAGGATACATTGGGGTTAATCTCAGAGAGAAAGCATTGCATTTAAATGGAGAGTGGAGGGGATGGCAGATGAATAGATGAATATTTACTGGTATCCACAAAATATGAACAAAAGAGGAGGGAGATCTCTGAGGCCTTAGGTAGGTCTCCTTTAGGAAGATTTGCTTATTTATTTAATTTTTAAATTAAAGCTTTTTAATTTTCAAAACATGTGCATGGACAATTCTTCAACAATAGCCCTTGTAAAACCTTGTGTTCCAATTTTCCCTCCTTTCCCCCATGCCTCCCCTAGATGACTAGTAGTTCAATAAGTGTTAAACATAGTAGAAATATATGTTAAATCCAATATATGCATTCATATTTATACAATTATTGTGCTGCACAAGAAAAATCAAATCAAATCAGTTAAAAAAAAAGAAGCAAAATATAATGCAAGCAAGCAACAACAAAAGGAGTGAAAATGCTATGTTGTGTTCCATACTCAGTTCCCACAGTCCTCTCTCTGGGTGTAGATGGCTCTCTTCATCACTGAACAATGGGAAATGGTTTGAATCATCTCATTGTTGAAGAAAGCCATGTCCATCAGAATTAATCATTGTATAATCTTGATGTTGCCGGGTATAATAATCTCCTGGTTCTGCTCATTTTACTTAGCATCAGTTCATCTAGATCTCTCCAGGTCTCTCTGAAATCATACTGCTGGTTGTGTCTTACAGAACAATAATATTCCATAATATTCACATACAACAATTTATTCAGCCATTCTCCAATGAAGGGCATCCACTCAATTCCCAGTTCCTTGCCACTACAAAAAGGGATGCACAAACATTTTTGCACATGGGGGTCCCTTTCCTTTGGGAAGATTTGTAGAAAGACCTGTGGCAGAATTATATAGAATGAGAAAGCACGGGTGATTATAATCTATATTGGAAGACATCCATATCAATGAGATCATGGATATAACAAAGTTCAAAAGAATTACTGGGACTATTTAGTTACATTATGCACAAATTTGAATGTGTTAACTTTTGGGCTTCTCCTTTCCCCATCCTAACAAATACCAGTGGTTCCTTATTATCACCAGTGTCAAGAAGAAAATTCTTCAAAAATAAATTAAAGTTCTCCACAATAGAGCTACTTCCTACCCATCTAGTCTTCCCTGGGGGGTTGCGGAAAATGGATGGGGGTAGAGAGGGGAAAGAAGAAAAGTGCAATAGATAGAGCAATAGGGCTGGAGTCAAGAAGACCTGAGTTCAATTTTAGCTGCTGACATTTACTTCCTATCTCAACCCACAAATCACTTAACCTCTGTTTGCCTCAGTTTCCAAATCTGCAAAATGCATAGCACCTACCACCCAGGGTTGTTGTAAGGAACAGATGACAAAATATTTGACTGTCACACAGAATAGTAGGAGTTAATAAATGCTTGTTTGTTTCCTTCCTTCCTTCCCATTATATACTCTAGCCAATTTATTGTTCCTCATATTCTGTGCTCTGACTGCATTTTCACCAGTTATCCCCATGCCAGAAATCTTCTCCCTCCTCACTTCTTCTTAATATTAATGGCTTCCTTCAAGGATAATCTCAAAAAAAAAAAAAAAAAAAGGAAAAAGAAAACAGTTATTAAGTACCTATTATATGCTGTGCCTTTTAATAACTTTATAAATATTATTTCTATTGATCTTCACAACAATCCTGTCAGATGGGTGTTGTTTAGATCCCCAATTTTTTTTTTTTGGCAAGGCAACTGGGGTTAAATGACTTGCACAAGGTCATATAGCTAATAAGTATTAAGTGTCTGAGGCTGAATTTGAACTCAGGTCCTCTTGACTTCAGCCAATGCTTTATTCACTGTGCCATCTAATTTCCCCTAGATCTCCATTTTAAAATAGAGAAAGATGCAGCAGAGAAAGATTAGGTGACTTGTTAGTGTCTGAGGCCAAATTTGAACTCAGGTTTTCCTGACCCAGTCCCCCATCTCTCCAACTCCCAAGTGCCATATCCTCAGAAATCAATTTCCTTCCATCTTTTGTTATTACAATCAAACCTATACACACTTAGATGTTTGACCTGGATCATATAACTGGAATGATTTTGTTTTTCCACCTTGATAGAGGGATCTTGGGCCAAACACTCACTTGTTTCATTTTTCTCTTTTGCCAAGTTATATATATATATATATATATATATATATATATATATATATATATATATATATATATATATTTAAGTATGAATAGTACTTCAAGGAAATGTACAAGAGTGCATTTCAATGATTGCAAGTGATATTGTAATGAATGTTGGTAGGGAAAGAGTGAATCATTCAAGAATCACACCTAAAAAGTAAATTTCACCAAAGTACAAAGGAAAGCACAGTTAAAAATTTGAAAAAAAAAAAGGCCAAGAACTTATATGATGCTGCTGCAAAAGACCCTAACTAATCCTTAGAAAACAAGTAAAAGTTTTCAGAGGGATCTGGCAGCTGAAGGAGCTGTTATTGATTTCTCTCCAATGACATAACTTTCTTGAAGTTCGAAGAACAGAGAGTAGACAAAAACCAGTTGCAAGCTATTGATACCCATGATAGAGAAAGTTTTACATGGGCAAGACAAAACAGAGAGACTGGAGCAGTGATGATTGGACAGACATTTTTTTTACTTATAAAATTCATTTTTAATTTAGTATGTGCCATAACCATTATTTGATGAGATCCAGGTTACCCTGTAAGATCTACATCTCTTCATTAAACTGTACAACATCCATCCCAAAAAATACTTTAGAGATTAAAAAAAATTTCCAGTGGGCCTGAAAGTCTTATTTTTATTTAGGAATGATGAACTCTAACAAGTTCTAACAATGATAAACTCTAATAATAGACTATCAAGTGACACTTGGTAGTATAGTCTCACCTCTCTTTGCCATAGTTTCTTCAACTATAAAATGAGATAAAAACCTTTTTCATAAGACTATCATGAGAATAAATCAGGATTAAATTAAATTAATTAAAAATTAAATGAGATTAAATATATTAAATTAAATGTGTATATGTATGTGTATTTACATACAAACATATATGTATATATATATACACATAATATTTTACTAACCTTTAAAACACTAAAGAAATGCTATCATCATCATATATCAAAGAGCAGAGTTGTTTCAGAATTATAGAAATTCCAAAATGGAGATAGAATCTTGCAAAATGACCTTATGCCATGTCATACATCATGAAAGGTTAAGAAATTTGTCCAAGAGATGGAAATAACCATGCTTCAGTGGCCTGGGAACTCACCTGATTTACACCCCATTGAAAATCTATGGGCTATAATCAAGGCTTGACTTGGAAAAATGGACTGTTCATTAAAGGTATGCTTCATCTCCACTGTGATAAAAGTGTAATTTCATGATGAAGAATTAAAGGATATATGTCAAACTCTTATAAACTCAATGCCAACTCATGTAAAACAAGTGATTTCAGCAAAAGGAGGATATATTGCATATTAAAAGTTATTTTTTCAGATGTCCCAAGTAATTCTTAGATCACTATGCTAAGGAAAGGCTGCCATCTAAGTTCAGCTAACTTGAATTATAGCTATTATATTATTATAATAAATGATCATTATATTGGTAATAGAAGTATTAATAGTTATATTGCAATATAATAATTTGTTAATACATATCAATAATATTTAACATTTATATGTTGTGCAATTTACCTTTGTTAAGTATTTTACATATGTTATTTCATGTGATCCATAGAGTAGTACTATAGCCTCTCAGAAATGGTAATCAATAATAATAACAGAGGTCAGCAAATATATATAAACCCATTAGCCCAATCTACTCTGCTACCCATTTTGTGCAGTTTGCTAGCTAAGAATGTTTTTTTTTTTTTTTTCTATTTTAAGATAATTGTGTTCAATAGTATTTATGTACATTTCCTATCTAGTAAGTGCTGGCTTGATTCCCATTTTACAGGTGGAGAAACTGAGACTGAAAGAGGTTATGTCACAGGGTCACAAAGAATCTTTGAGTTAGGATTCAAACTTAGGTCTTGTTAAATCCAAGTCCCAGATGCTCTCTCCACTGCACCACCTAGTTGCCTCCAGGCTTTGAGATCTGAGTGACTTACATGCCATGATGAGATGAGGAAAACTTGTTTCAGAGGGGTCTGGTAAGTGATTTTTCTGGAAGTGTTCCTCATGCCAACTTGGGTTTGATAATTTATTTCATCAAGAAATGAATTGTGTGCAACAATCTCACTTCCTAAAGAGTCTCATCCAGTTAGTGATCTATAAATTAATTAGAATATCAAAGGCCGAGGTAGCCTTTCCCTGATCCTCTGGAAAATTCTGAACTTTCCAGATGCTATCTGTAACTTGTCACCCCCATTCAAAACACTCGTGTTTTCTACATCGTGTTCAATTGTATTTATTTGCATTTCAAAGAGCTATTTTTAAACACAATCTATTCTGGCTTTTGGGCTGTGGTTGCTGACCCCCAGATAATAGTAATGATGGCTCACATTTTCATGGTGCTTTAATTGGCTAGAGAGAGCTAGCCCAGGTAGGTCGGGCAAACATTATTATCCCTATTTTACAGATAAAGGAATTGAAGCTCCAGAGGGGCTTGTACTTATGGTTATATGGAAAGTAAATGTTAGAACCTCCTGGAAATTTCAACCTCCTCCCCCCAATTTTATGTTACTTGATTGTTCAGGAATAGATAGGTAGGACTAAATAGCTTCTGAGGTCTTTTCCAACTCTATATAATGTTAATTTCACTGATTTAGGGAACTCTTGGTGAAGAATCTCCCATGCTCAACATAGATCAGCATATGATAGGTGGTTTAGTGGATAACTTTTGAATCTATAGCAGTGTAATCACAGGTCCAAACCCTGTCATTTACTATTTAAGAAGTGATCCAGCTTAGTTCAAGCTGAGATAATCCAAAGTAAGTTAACTATTGTTTTGGGTCTTTATACATTTTAAAACAAGTCATCAACTAAGAGTGAATCATATACCAGTCAGGCTACAGCATTAAGGAATAGTCCTATTAAAATTATAAATCAGCTTGCCCAATCATACAAGGAGAGTCAGGCACTAAGGTTCAGAGGGAAGCCAGCTAAATTGGATGGGGACAGCAAGAAATTATTTCAGATCTAGGAAGCTGGTGAGCATATTATAAATGTACAAAAATAATTCTGAGTCACAAAACAGAGTTTCTCGAAAGCAGTCCTCAGAGGCCTATATCCCAGCTTCTTAAACTGTGGTTTGTGAACCCGTATAGGATCTTGTAACTGAATGTAGGAGTTGCAAAATTATGATTTATTATCAATAAATATTTAATTTATATATCTATTTTATATACTTATATACCCAGAGTCACATAAAAATTTCTCAGGCAAAAAGGAGTCATGAATAGACCGTTTGAGAAGCCCTACACTATATAGTTAGGTATCTCAGATCTGCAATTATTTCAGGGTGGTCTATTGGTTCCCATTCACCACTTTCATCAAGGTATTAGTGCCCCTCTTTCTTCCCTGAAATAATTTTTATGTTTTGTATAAATTTATATTAAAATAAATATGTTTCTTTGACAAAGTATAAGCACTTTGAGGGCAGGAAGTTTCATTTTTTTATCTTTGTATTCCTGGCACATGGTCAGTGTTTAATAAATGTTTAATGATTGATTGATTTCCCTCATTGTGAACAGGACAAAGTGTCATAACCTGTTAAGGATCATCCCTAGTGGAAAGGGCAGGTCAATTCTCTGAGAGCCTCCACAGCTGTAGATTTCCTTGATAACATATTGTTTACAATCTTCCTTAGATTTAACAAGAATGGCTTTTCCAAAGGATCCTTCCCCAATCTTTTGAAGTTTACAGTATTTATCCATCGTTCTTTTTCTAAGGCATCCTTATACATGTGCAAAGCAATAAAGGAATTCTGCTTCTTGGGCCAGGTTTCACTAACATCAGATAATGTGAAGCAGGCCAGCTTTCCAGTGGCCACAGTGTCAGTCTCCATCTGTCTCTGAATCACGGCTTCTCCAACTTCCCGGGGGCCAGGGTGAGCGCCGGGCCTGCCGCCTTGCTACCCTGGCCCCGCAAAGTCTGGGCGGCAGCTGCAAAACACCTGGAGGAGTTGCCAAAAAACCTCTGGAGGAGTTGCAAAGCAGCCTTTACTGACATAAGTGTTGCTTGTGGACTGGGAATGAAATAAATTGGAGGCAGAGGGAAGAGGAGAGAAGTCAGACAACGCAATTGCCTCTCAGTCTCCTTGTGTCATCATTCACTCACAGGAAGAGATCCATTCTAGGGGTCTGAGTTAGACCTCCAGGAGCCACTAGCAGGTGGCTCCTGTAGCACAATAATCCATGTAGTATCTGGGGAAATGAAATTCCTTTTGATTTTGGGCACAGATGAAGCTAACTTTGCCAGCCTTTGTCTTCCTATTCATGAAGAGATCCTGTGAGCCACCCATTGATTTAGCTCCTTTTATCTTCTGATTTTATTTCAAGCAAGGATGCTTATATGGGTGTGGTTCAGCTCCTTTATATATTGTTAAACAAAGATCATATATGAAATATACCAAAAGATAAATGAGATATTCTTGGTGTTTCAGAAAATGTAAGATTCCAAGGGCCTGTGACACCTTTCCTAATTTTCTATCACAGTAACTGTAGACATGGAAGGAGATCACATGTGTTTTATTTTTATTTATTTCTTGATTCATAAAGCACAAAAGAAATTCATCACCTTTTTGTCAATCTCTTGGTTATAAGCCCCTGTGAACAAAACTTTTCGGTGTGATAGAATCTTAAAGGGCTTGTCTTCCATGATAATGATAGCATTTATAAAACCCTTGGAGATAAGGGACAAGCAAGAAGGCCAGTTTGAGTAGACTAGAGAAATCTCAAATGGAGTAATTTATAATTGGTTTGGAAAGGTAAGTTGGTGCTAGATACAATAAAGGGCTTTAAATACCTAACTTATGAGGCTGCATCTGGTTCTAGAAGAAATTGGGAGCCACTGACATTTTCTGAGTACTGGGTTTTTCTGAGTAGTGGAGGGACAAGGCCAAGCCTGTGCTTTATGGATGTCGGTTTAGTAGGAGGGGTGGAAGATGAATTAGTGAGAAGAGAGATTGGAGATAGGGAGGCAAGTTAGGAGACTGTTGTAATAGCTGGGTAATAAGAACCTGAATTAAGATGGTGACTATGTTAATAAAGTGAAGGGAGGTGAATGCAAGAAGTGTGATGCAGGTATAACTGATGAGACTTGATAATTAGTTGGATACAGGAATAGGTAAATTATACCGAGGAATCAAAGATAACTCCAAGTTGTGAATCAGAATGACTGAAGGAAGAATAGTGACCTTGACAGTAGGGAAATTCAGAATAGAAAATGATATGGGGGAAAAGATAAGTTCCATTTTAGACATAATTCATATTTAGACATATTGAGTTGCAATAATGAATTTATATAACATTTTGAGGTTTGTAAACTGCTTTACAAAGAGTGTCTTTTCTAATTCTTATAATAACGTTGAGGAGGAAATACTATTATAACACCCATTTTATAGGTAAAGAAAGCAAGGCAGATGGAGGCTACATGATTTGCTCAGGGTCACACAGTTAGAAAGTGTGTAAGGCTGGATTTGAATTCAGGTTTTCTTGATTCTAGGTCCAGTGCTCTATCTACTAGCTAAATCAAAGTCAACTAATTGCCTCAGAAGTTTGAGATGTCTCTCTGGGATATGTCATGTGAAAAGGCAAGTAGGGAGTTGGTGACATGAGACTGGACTTTGGGAGAAATAATGGGGCTGAATATACAGATCAGGCAATCATCTGAATAGAGATGATTATTCATCCCATGGGAAATGATGAAAGAATGTAAAGAGAGAATGAAAAGGGGGAAGAGAGGAAAGGAAACAAGGCAAAGTCTTGGAGAGCACCTACAGTTAGGAAGCATGATATGGATAATAATAATGATAAATAACATTTATATAGCACTTACTATGGCCCAGACAAGCCCAACTTGATTTTTGTGTGGGTCCTGATTACCTCAGAGTAAATGTAAATAGCAGTTGTTTCTGCTATGGCCAGAAACCCTAATGGTCCTCCCTTTTCAGATTGATTATTTTTTTGATTAGGTAAAAAAGCCCCTTTTGGGCCTCATTATTATTATTATTATTTACCTAACCTCATCACTGAATGGACAATTGACCTGTTAATGACCTTAGCTTAAAACGGTCAAGGTCTCCCATTACATCCAGATATAAGTCCAGTCACCCTGATCTATATCTGGCCACTGGAACCAGACAACTAGCTCTGGAGGGGAAAGTGAAACTGGTTACTTTGCATACCCTTCCCTCACTTAAATTCAATTCACTTGCACATCATAGCATAACCTCTTTATGTCATGATCATCTTTGAGAATGAAGGGCAAACAACAACATTACTCCCACCCTTGTACATCCAGTCATCCAAGCTCACATTCTTAGTGTTATCTGCAGCTCCTCATTCAATTCATCAACAAATCTTGTCATTTCTACAGTCACCATATCTCTTGTATAAGTTCCTTTACTGACACTCACAAAGCCACCATCTTTGTAGAGACCTTCAAGATCTCTTGACTGGACTACGCAATAACCTTCTGACTAGTCTTGCTGATTCAACTCTCTTTTTACTCCAATATATTCCACACTCAACTGCTAAGGTCATCTTCCTAAATCACTGATTTGTCTATATCCCTTTCTCTCAAATAACATACAGTCTACTGGGAGGAAATGTTCATAGTTTAGTAAGTAAACAAAAATGCATATAAAATTAAAAAAAAGAAATTGGGTGGTGGAAAGAAGATTTGCTATCTCTTTTGAATATCCTATTCCAGAGATTCTGTCAGTGAGGTAACATCGAGGGCTTAGAAAGATAATGAAAATAATATTCTCAGGCACTAACCTTGCTTCCCTAGAGTAAGTTCTATAATTGTCTGGCAATAGAATATTTCTTGCTGTATCTTGTGAAATGTTTCACTGAAACTTCAAAAAGATTAGATTCAAATAAACTCATCAAGTATTTGTGAATGAATTTATTAAAGGCTTATTATGTGCAAAGCACTATGGTAAGTGCTGGGGACATAATAAGTATTTACTATGTATTAATGATAGGGCTTCCTCTTAAGGAATTCACATTCACATTAGATGAAAAGGCAATGGAGATGATGATGATGAATCTTTTAAAATGTAAGTTCCATTTGTAAAATCTTATCTGTTTCTGATGTTGAATGATTTGACAGTGCCAAGGACTTTTGTGCTAAGAACTTTCTTTTCTGAATCTTTAGCATTTGTAGTCATTGATAAGGTTGGGACTTCAGCTCTTGAAGAGACACGATAAATTATATTACCATGTGGCTCCTTGTCTGATGGCCATAGGGGGCTGGGCTGCTAGGATGGGGTGGGAGGAACATGTTATCCTTGTGCTCTGGAGTTTATTTGTCCCATGCAATTGGTTGTGGTTGTTGTTAGTGGTAGGATCCTTTTCCAAAGGGTTGTTTCCTTTAATAATAAAGGGGAGAGGGGGGAAATGGGCTGGAAGCAGAACTGGTAGTCCCCGAGGCAGCTGGAACTCTTGGAGTTTGGCTCTTGGATCTATCTTGACCACTATCTGAAAGGAAAGTTGATGTGATGGAGGTGGTTAGACTCAGCAGGCACATTTTGCCTCTTCTCTCTTCCTTATGATACCAATTTATCTTCTGTAGATTCACTGGCAACAATTTTGAGACAAGTCAGTAACAGAATAGTTGATGAGGTACTTCATAAGAACTAAATTTCCTTTGCTAGGTAATGGGGATAAAAAGAAAAGATGAAAAAGTTTCATTGCTCTGTCTTTCCAATAAGCAATAGGGAATAGCTTCTTGGATGATAATGTTTTGAAAATCACCAATGGTTTAATATCATATAATCCTGTATCTTGAACACACATGCCCCCAAACAGTTGACATTCTTTATTCTAACTAACTTTGGAGACATTTATCTCACTGGCACCTGATGGGTTATCTTCAGGGAAGGCTGGTTCATTTATATAATCATAGATTGAGAGCTGGAAGGGAACATGAAGACTATCTAGTTCAATCTCTCATTTTATAGATGGGGAAATTGAGACCCAGTGAAATGAAGTGACTCACTCAGGTCATATATGTGGCAAGAAGCAAAGTGGGGACTCAAACTTAGGGAGTTTAACTCTCTAAATCTGGTGTGTTTTCCATTGTACTTCTCAATCTAGTCTAATTATATATTTTTTTGCAGATGAGAAAATTGAGCTCTAAAGAAAATGGGCAACTTATATAATAAAAAATCAGAAACCAAATTTGAGCTCAGGTTCTTCTGATTCCAAATTCAGTGTCCTTTTGCTTTGATGAGCAATCTTAGAATTTCAGATCATCTCTGATTGATATTCTGGAGATTTTATTTTTGGGGAGTAGTTAAAATGATTGAGAAGCATAAGAGTATAGTTTATAGAGAACTGGTCTGGGTGTCAATAAGACCTTGATTCAGTCCTGTCTTAAACACATACTAGTTATATGAGTCTTGGGAAATCACTTAAAAAGTGGTGGGTTGCATCCCGCCTTGGATGAGTGAATCATTAAAATTTTAAAAAAATTTTCCCCAGTTACATGTAAAACAAGTTTTTTTTTTTCATATTTTTTGTTTTAAAATGTTGAGTTTTAGATTCTCTTCCTTCCTCCACACAACCCTCTTTCCCTTTGAGAAGGCCCATGTGAAGTTGTGCAAAAACATATCCATAAAATTCATATTGCAAAAGAAAACATAGATCTCCCCTCCCCCCCCCACCAAAAAAAAAAAAACCTTTAAGAAAAAAAAGAAAGTTAAAAAAAGATTCAGTCTATTCAGATACAATCACTTCTTTCTCTGGATATGGATAGCATTTTTCATCGCTAGTCCTTCAGAGTAGTCTTGGATCATTATATTGCTGAGAATATAGCAAAGTCATTCATAGCTGATCATTCCACAGCTTCCTATTACTATGTACACAGTACATTTCATTTTGCTTGAACTCATGGAGGACTTTTCAGATTTTTCTGAGATCATCCTGAATGAGCCATTCTTAGGGCTTGTCTTCAATACAACGTTACCATCCCCTGTATCCATGATATTTATTCAGTGACTGGATGCATTGTAATCTACACTGCAGCTATTAGTACATTATCTTTACTCCAAATCTACTTCTTTTTTTATTTTTACTATTCCTGTTAAAGGCACTATCATCTTTCTAGGCCCTTCTCTTTGCTACTCACTTTTACTCAACTCATTTATCCATTGGTCAGCATCTCCCCTGTTTTTTCCGGACACAGCTATTACCCAAGTTTAGGTGCTTATTACATATCTCTTGAATTATTTTAATATCTTCCTATTTGGTCTCTCCATATCATATTTCTGTTCTTCTCCAATGTAGTGAGTGAGTCAACAAATATTTATTAAGAACACGTGTCAGGTATTATAATAAGTGTTGGGCAGGCAAAGAAAAAACAAAAAAGTTTCCAGTCCTCAAGGAGACCACATTTTAAGGGGGGAAAGTGACATGTAAATAACCATGTTCTTATAAGATGATATCTACAATGGAAGGTAATGGCAGAGAGGGAGCACTAGCAGCAGAGTGGGTGTTGATGTGTGGAGGGGATCAAACTCCCACAAAAGGTAGGATCTGAGTTAGGTCTTGAAAAGAAGTTAGTTATTAGTGATGAAGAGGGAAAACATTATAGGCCTGGGGAACAGCTAATGCAAATGAAGGGAATTGGGAGAAGGAAAATCTTTTGTGAAGAGCAGGAAGTAGGTCAAAAGCAGGAAGTAGTCAGATCATAGCTGTTCTTAGATGGGGTAATGTATAATAGAATGGAAAGGTTGGAAGAGGTCAGGTTGTGAAGGGCTTAAAAACCAAAGAGAGAATTTATATTTGATCCTGGAGGTAATAGGGACCCAATGGAATTTATTAGTAGTGGTGGAGGTGGTGGGGGTGGGGTGACATATTCAGATCCACACTTCAGGACAGTTACTTTAAACTCAGGGGTGGGGAACCTCTAGGCCACAGGACATATAAGGCCTGCAAAATCACTTGCATAATCAGGCATTGATGAGCTGAAAGCTAGGTACAATAACCTCCTATTGCTTGCGTTCTATAAATTGATAATTTTATATGGCTTGAGAATGATGTTATAAATACCCAAGTGTCCTTTGGCAGAAAAAAAGATTTCCCACTGATTTTTTTACCTTGAATTATTTCATAAAATTATTTTTGGATTTCTTTGTGACCCTCACACTTTTCCATTTTGATTGTTTTACAGTATTCTTTTAAGTGAATGTACTACAATTTATTTAACCATCCCTCTATTGTTGGACTATTATGTTTATCTTCTATGCACAGTGCAGATGGGATTTAGTTCTCTATTGTTTTCTTGGGTCTTACTTTCTGCCACATTTTTACAAAAAAGGAATGAGCAGCTTATCTTCTAAAGATTTATAGTGTAGGGATTCTATAGTCTTGAGAAGATGTCATCTACTGTGCAAATAGCAAGGTTAACATGGTTGTTTATGAAATAAATACAAACTTCAGTGAGTATTTCATCTTGAAAAGCAGTCTGAGTGCCACTTAGATAATCTCTTATAATTGAAGTCCTTTTATAAGCTTGACCTTTTCAGGGAGTTTTGTCAAATTCAAGGTCAGGCACAAATTCTAAAATACACTTTCTCTAGGGCCTTGAATGAACCAATTCAGGATGGTGGAGATTTTTCCTCTAGTGAAATATGCGAGCTGTCTCTTGCTTTGCTATCTTCTTCTTCCCTTTTCTCCTTATTTCTCCTTTATTTTTAAAATGGATTTCATTAAGTTTGATTAATCAGGTTGGAAAAAAGGACTATTGGCCTTTTTGTTTGGTAAATGTCTTCTGACTCATTACACTCACAGTCCAGAGCTGTTTGTTAGGATTTGATTAATGTCCTGGAAGTGTCTGAAATTGGTCTGTCTCTTTGTCTCTCTGTTTCTCTCTCTTTTTTTTGCCTTTTTTTCATCTTTGAAAAAATTAAATTAAGGATCCCTGAGGTTTCTTGACTCATTCTGCTGAGCACCAGTGTTAAAAAAAAGGTATATTTCAGTTAATCTTCTAGGTGTGACAGTAACTTAATTTTTTATAAGTGAGTTACATTAATTTTTTAAAGTTTCATTGTTACCTTTCTTTTTCACTTGGTAGCTATCTCCCTTTATCTTCCATCTACTACTGAATGCTTCTAGTAACAAAGGAAAACACATTGAAGCAAAAGTCCACAACAGAGCAACATTGCATAAAGTATACCACACACCATAGCTGCAGCCCTCCACCTTTCTACTGACAGGAGACGGAACAATTTCTAAATATTTGTTTTTCCCCCAAACTGCCACATCCTAAATGTACTTTAAGCATCTCTGCATTTTAAGCATTTATAACTCAACTTGGCACTTAGATTATTGTCTACAAATATGTGCAGTGATCCATGATTTAAGAGTTTTCTTAAGTCTTGCATTTACATGGGAAACTATATTTCAATTTCTTTATCAGTGATTCTATAAAGACCTTGATTATAAGCCTACCTCCCTAAGTCACCGCTATTGAAAACATGACCTAAGTAGCATTTATGTTTTAAAATGTAACATAACCTGTCATTATTGTTGTAAAAAATAGTAATAAAGGACTGGCCAGACTTTGCTTCATTACAACCTCATTTGCAAGTCGTTAACTTTAATGATACATGCTTAGGGTTAATACTTGCCCTGAGAATCTATCTCAATAAACCACTACAGCCAACTGTCAGTTCTAATATATGATGTACTTTTTGGGTGAAAATAATTTGCTATTTTGCCTTATAGAGAATTTCAAATTGCTTTTTGAGCTAATTTTTGATTTCTCTTTTTCTGTCCAATCTTCTGTTTCTTTGCTCATGGCATGGTGACAGGAGGTATCTGCTGTGATGTCATTCCTATTAGATGCACTCACGAAGTATGGGAATTATACCTTGCCAGAATGTACCATGGTACGCAATGCCACTTGGGCCCCTAAAGGTGTCTTGATGAGTCTCCGGTGACAGAGAAATGATTGAAAGGAGGCACCAATTGCTCCTGCCTTTAGCAGAAATGAAAAGATGCTGGCAGCAAGGTATGGTAGCACATTGACAAGACATGTACCTGTCACTGGATGATGAAGAAATGACAGAGACATGATAGTAAAGAACTGAAACTGCATCCAAGAATAGGAATCCCAGGGAAGCACCCCCAAACAGAGTCTGGTGCAAAAATTTTTCAGGTTCATGAATGCTAGTTACAGCTCTTCATTGATATCCCTGCTTACTAGCAGCCTCAAAGGAGAATCAGAATGGGGCCATATTTTGGTAATGTCTGTTGTTATCTTAACTATGAGATTTATTTCCAATTTGTTTTTCTTAAAAGAACAGTCCCATAAGAAGGGAGTGTGTGGGTGGGAAAACAAAATTAAAAAAATTCTTCATTATTTGTGTGACCTTAAAAATAATCTCAAAGAACAAAAACATGTAATTTTTATTGTCTTTCCTTTATTAAATGTTGTTGTTTAGACATTTTTCAGGCATGTCTGACTTTTCATGACCCCATTTGGGATTTTCTGGTTTACCATTTGCTTCTTCAGCTCATTTTACAGATGAGGAAACTGAGGCAAACAGGGTTAAGTGACTTGATCAGGGTCACACAGCTGGTGTCTAGGGTTAGATTTGAATAGCTTCTCCTGAAACCAATGCTCTATTCACAGCATCATCTCCTCTTTGAGATGTTTTCTAGTCATTTATTTCATATTATTCTTTCCCTCTATATTCCATTATGCTCCACATTTGGGATACATTTGACCTATGCCAGTACTGTGATATCTCTTTCCTTCTCCATGGATTTGCAGATATACTGATAATGATTCAGCAATCACTGTTAGTACTTTCAGATTTGAGGATGTAGTACTCTTGGGCCAGGTGACTTGAATTCCTCAAGGGCAACAAAGTGTTCTCTTATCTCCTTAATTATCTAAATTATCCATTTCTGTTTGGTCCTTTCCAATCCCAAAGTCACTCATTCATTCTCCTTGATGAGGAAACAGCTCTCCCTTTATTCTGTTGTTAGTTACTATCATCCCATCCACTTCATTAATCAGTCCTATGCTACTTTGATCCTATCCTTTGCCCAAGGTATAGTTTTTTTTAAGGCCCCTTTGACTATCTTTATCTTTCCTCACCCACTTCAGCTTATTTTGAGCTTTGGCATTTTTGACATTATTTGCATAGCACTGTGCCCCAGTTTGTGCTCATCTTGTTGGAAGCTACTATTTCTATATTTGATATAGATTAATTTTTTTAATAGTAGCTTTTTATTTTTCCAAATACATGTAAAGATAGTTTTCAAAATTCATCTTTGCAAAACCTTGTGTTCCATTTATTTTTTCTTTCCCTCCTTCCCTCCCCCTCCTCTAGACAGCAAGTAAATTCCTATAGGTTAAACTTAAGCAGTTTTTCTAAACATATTTCCACATTTGTCATGTTGTATAAGAAAAATCAGATCAAAAGGGAAAACACATGAGAAAAAAGGAAAAAAACCCAAATAACAACACATACATGAAAAGTGAAAATACTATCCTTTGATCCACAGTCTCCACAGATCTCTCTCTGGCTGTGCATGGCTCTTTCTATCATATCTGTTGGAACTGCCTTGAATCACCACATTGCTGAAAAGAACCAAAGCCATCACATAATCTTGTTTTTGCTGTGTACAATGTCCTCTTGGCTCTGTTCACTTCGATTAGTATCAGTTCATGTAAGTTTTTCCAGGTTTTTCTGAAAATCAGTCTGCTCATCATTTCTTATAGAAGAATATTATTTCATTACATTCATATGTAATGCCGGAGCAACTGAGCAAGACAGAAATTAGAGAACAATTTAATAGTTTATTAAATGGAGAGATTTACTGGGACCAAATGGATCCATGATTTGGTCCCAGAGCTGAATGAGACTATTGTCTCAAAGAATCCAGCCCTGAATGTCAGATACAAGATTATTTTATAGGGTTACAAGACCGATGACATAATGGGGCAGGTACCTGCATGGGGATGACCTACTGGGAGGAGGAACCTAGGATGAGAATGACATAATGGAGGGAAATACTGGAGAGGCTCCTGATATGCTAGTGATGTCTAAAATGGATAAAGACCTTTATCCCATTAAACATTGAGAGAGAATAAGTATAGCCTAGCAGGGGTCCTCAAACTTTTTAAATAGGGGGCCAGTTCACTGTCCCTCAGACTGTTGGAGGGCTAGACTATAGTAAACACAAAAACTTTGTTTTGTGGGCCTTTAAATAAAGAAACTTCATAGCCCTGGGTGAGGGGGATAATCGTCCTCAGCTGCTGTATCTGGCCCGCAGGCCGTAGTTTGAGGACCCCTGGAAGGTCTAAGATATAAGACCTTTATCCTATAAAACATTAAGAGGGAATGGTTATAACCTGAGGCAGAGTAAATAGGACAATTAGGGAAACTGGGTCAGAACATTAAAAGAGAACTGTGGTACAACACAACTTATTTGGCCAGTCCCCAACTGATGGGCATCTACTCAATTTCCAGTTCCTTTCCACTACAAAAGAGTTCCCTGTGTTTTCACATTGGTTTTGTGAGACATGTTTTTCCTTCTCATTGTAATTGTTTCCTTTTATTTTATTTTGAAATTATTCAGAATTTTATTCTTGACTGTTTTTGTATGTTTTTTGACCTTGAGAAGCAGTAAGGTAAAAGGCTAGTAATGGAGACAGAGGACCTGGATTCAAATCCTTCATTTGTCCCTATTTGTATGAACTTGGGTGAATCACTTCTTTTCCTTGAGCCTCAGTTTCTTAATTTCCAAAATGAAATGATCAGACTGGATAACATTTGATACCCTTTCTAAGTCTAAATCTACATACTATGAATCTGAGTGTGTTTGATAATGTAGAAACTCAAAATGTTTCAAATAGATGTCTTAATTTAAATCCTGGCTCCTTCATAAAATATTTCATAAAGAATCCTTTTACACTTTGTTAATTAGCAAGTAAAAATATAATGCTCTCATAAGACCTAGGGTTTTTTTGGAGGGGGATGGAGGGATGGTGCCATTATACCTATGGAGCGCAGAAATAATGAGGCTATTGCTGTCTTCTTTGTCCTGACCTTAACTTGCTCTCTATTAACTTAAAAACAAATCCAGACCAGAATCATACCAATTATTATCCCTGAATTAACCGAGCATTTGATCTTTAAATATTTCATTTAGTTCAGAAAGATTTGGTTCAAGTAGATAATCTAGAATAACAGATTTGGAAGAAACCGGCAAGGTGATTTAGGCCAACTTCTCACCCCACATATTTAAATAACCCTATGTAATACTCTTTCCTCCTTAAATAATTCCAGTGTCTAGGAGTTTTGGGGGTTAAAATTATCACTTTTAAAGTCACACAAGTAAGCAAGTTCAAACTTTATTTTCCATCTAAAAGGATATCCCAATGAAAAAGCATTGATTAAATACAATACACATATTTTTATAGTAGTCTTTTTTTTTTTTAAACCACTGCTGCTGTTGCTGCTCTTGTTCTTGTTCTTGATCTGTTGCTGTTGTTACTATTTAGTATCATTATTAATCTGCTACTCTGTGGCAAGGACATTGAAAGGCAACATGGAATAAAGTATGATTCAGATTCAGTGGTCTTGGATTGACTTGGATTAAAAATTTTTCTATCACAAATACTGATTGTATGATTCTGGGCAAGTCACCACACTTTTCAGTGTGAGATGAACCACGGGTTCTGAAAGGGATTGCTAAGCCATAATGATATCTATAAGATCATTGAGAATGGGAGAGATTCCAAAGTGTGGGAAGATGGCAAATATACTCTTATCCCAATGGAGCAGAATAGCCCCCCAGGAAACTCCCTAAACATCAAATTGCAGAGAAATTTATAATCTGCATCGTTAAATGGTGTATCCTCATGAGGAATTCTCTATGCTAGTGAAATCCCAGGTGTGGTTTGAAATGGCGTGTTCTCTGGTAAACTAATCTGGCAAAATATTAGGTGCTGGAGATAAAAAGAAAAGATGCTTATATTCTGTTTGGACAAAATGATAAATACACAGATAATTAAATATAAAACTCAATAAAACAAAATATTTTGCAGGGAAGGAAGAAGAAACTTGTGAAATCAGATTAGGCTTTCAATAGAAGGTAAAATGCTGGGGATTCTATGAGGTGTATGTTGGGAAGAAGTACATTACAGGGACAGCAAAACCATGGAAATAGGAGATGGAAAGTTCTAAGTGAAAGCATCAATGAAACAAAATTATTAAGCATGTACTATGTGCCAGATATTATACTAAGCTTGGAAAGTAAAGTTCGAGTCAGATTGCAGAGTTTTCAATATCAAATTGAGGATTTTGAATTTTATCTGGGAGATAGTAGGAGCTACTAGAGCTTTTTGTGCTGATTAACAATATGGGAAATATCAATTTGGCAGTATATAAACAATAGAATGAAGAAGGAGAGAAACTCAATTCAGGAAGACCATTTAGGAGGCTACTGCAATAGTCCATTTGAGAAGCAACAATGGACTCAAGAGTCATGAGTGGAAAGAAGGAAATGGACAAGGTAAATTGTGGAGAATTAACAAGACAGTCATTTTTATATATATTTAATTTTTATTTAATGATTACTTTATATTGACAACATTATCCCTTGCACTTGTTTCTTTTCCGATTTTTTCCCCTCCCTCCCTCCACCCCCTCCCCTAGATGGCAAGCAGTCCTTTATATGTTGGATATGTTGCAGTATATCCTAGATACAATATATGTTTGCAGAACCGAACAGTTCTCTTATTGCATAGGGAGAATTGGATTCAGAAGGTATAAATAACCCGGGAAGAAAAACAAAAATGCAAGCAGTTTATATTCATTTCCCAGTGTTCTTTCTTTGGGTGTAGCTGCTTCTGTCCATCCTTGATCAATTGAAACTGAATTAGCTCTCTTTATTGAAGAGATCCACTTCCATCTGAATACATCCTCATACAATATCGTTGTCGAAGTGTATAATGATCTCCTGGTTCTGCTTATTTCACTTAGCATCAGTTCATGTAAGTCTCGCCAGTCCTCTCTGTATTCATCCTGCTGGTCATTTCTTACAGAACAATAATATTCCATAACATTCATATACCACAATTTACCCAGCCATTCTCCAATTGATGGGTATCCATTCATTTTCCAGTTTCTAGCCACTACAAATAGGGCTGCTACAAACATTTTGGCACATACAGGTCCCTTTCTCTTCTTTAGTATTTCTTTGGGATATAAGCCCAATAGAAACACTGCTGGATCAAAGGGTATGCACAATTTGATAATTTTTTGGGCATAATTCCAGATTGCTCTCCAGAATGGTTGGATTCGTTCACAACTCCACCAACAATGCATTAGTGTCCCAGTTTTCCCGCATCCCCTCCAACATTCATCATTATTTTTTCCTGTCATCTTAGCCAATTTGACAGGTGTGTAGTGATATCTCAGAGTTGTCTTAATTTGCATTTCTCTGATCAATAATGATTTGGAACACTCTTTCATATGAGTGGTAATAGTTTCAATATCATCCTCTGAAAATTGTCTGTTCATATCCTTTGACCATTTATCATTTGGAGAATGGCTTGATTTACAAGACAGTCATTGATTGGGTAAGAAGAGTGAGAGATAGGGAAGAATTTAACATGACTGAAAATTTGCACCTAGGTTGTGTAAGGATATTGATGTACTAAACAGAAACCCAGAAATTAGAAGAAAATAATTTTTTTTTGGGGGGGGGTGGTGGTAAATTTTCTTTTAGGATATGCAGAGTTTGAGTTATCTATGAGACATGCAGTTGGAAATATCCAGTATTCGAGTGGCCATGCAGAACTAGAATTTGAGAGAAGAGGGCTAAGGGTTATTTGTATAGAGATAATATTTGAATCCATGGTGACATTTGAGATCACTAGGAGAGAAAACATATGCTGCTGTGAATGTTCTGGTGTGTGTATGTGTGTATATATATATAGGACCTTTCTTTCTTCCTTTATCTTCTTGTGGTCAATGCTCACAAGTGCATTTTTAGATAACATTTCTCATGAAATTCCAAATTATTCCCCATCTCTGAATAAATCAATGGGAAGGTCATAACCCATAGTTTACTGTGACTTCTCTGGCTTTTTTTTTTTTTTTTTTTTTTTAAGAATGTGAAATCCCTTTAGCTCTAGTCTGCTTAAACAATAAAATTAAGTGACACCAGGAAAGACTGAGTAAAAGAAGATGGACTTTTTCTAGCTTCTCTGTCTTATACTCTTGTCTAAACCTGAGCTCTTCATCCTATCCTAAACTGTATGATTAAAACCAGCCTTGTAATTAGGAATTATTGTATCTGAGGCAAATTCAGTTGAGAGAGCAAGGAGGCAAAGTGGGTTTGTAGAGGTGGTAATCTTTTCTTTATTGATTCCAATCCTTATGTGTGTTGGGGTGTGGGTTGGTGAAGAAGGCAGGACCCAGGAGGGCATTTAGATAGAAACCTTCCCCCACCTCCCCTTGATTTAGAGTTTACATAACACTTTGTGAATATTTTCTTACTTGGTTCACACCACGATCCTTTGAAGGAGGTTCTTGTTATTAGCACCCCTGTTTTCCATCTGAGAAAACTGAGATTAAATCATTTGTTTAGGGTCACTGTTATTAAATATCTGAGGTAGGATTTGAATTCAAGTCTACCTGACTCCAGCTCTCTTATCTTATCCCATTATACAACCCTAAACCACCTAGCTACCTTGTAACTAGTGTAAAATAAGCTCATTTGAACTGGTTATACCTGTATGTTTCTTTTGTCTTCTTCTGGTTATGGGAAGCAATGAAGTGTTTGATTGAAAAGAACCCCTGCTGAGCAGTAGGTTATTGGGGAAGCTAAAGTGTACTAGGGATAGTTAATTGTGTTAACAAATGACTTTATAACCTATTCTACTTAATTATGTCAATGTAACTGGAAGGCAAGATTTGCCACAGATAATCTGAAGTATGCCTGAGGATAACCAAGATTTAGCTATATGTTGTATCATTTGGGTAATCAAGCTTTTAGCATATCACATATCATTGTATTTTATATGTTCCCCTAATTTGCATATTTCCTTTTGTGTCTAAGAATTCAGAACCATCACGAATCTTTTTTTAAGTGGTTAATATCCACTGTGATGTCTGATGGAAGATCAGGGAAAAACAAATTCATTCTCTCTCTCTCTCTCTCTCTCTCTCTCTCTCTCTCTCTCTCTGTGTGTGTGTGTGTGTCTTTGTCTCTCTGTCTCTGTCTGTCTCTTGTCTATCTCTGTCTCTGTCTCTCTGTCTTTCTCTCAGTCTCTGTCAGTCTTTTTCTTTTGTGTAGCTTTTGGTGAAGATCCAGCCCTTTAACACTATTGCAGTAAACTAGTGTTTTCACTGTTTTGTTAGTGAGTGTCTGAGGATGAATTTGAACTCAGAATGACAAATCTTCCTTATTTCATGCTCAGTACTCTATCTGTTGTTATACCTAATTGCCTCTATGTATTTTTGAACCTTTATAAAATACCTTTCAATTAATTGATCAATTAATAAGCATTTATTAATAATTGCCATGTATCAATCACTATGTAGGTGGTAGGGATACAAAGGCAAAAGTAAAACAAAGTTTGCTTTCAAGGAATTTTTATATTCAATTATGAACCTTAAATACCATATAAATATCAGTTGTCATTTTAATTGTGATGAAAATAATTTAATTATTATTATTATTATTTGATACAGTTGGGCGATGCAGTGGATAGAGTTGTGGCTTTAGAGTAAGAAAGACTCAAGTTCAAATCTGGCTTCAGGTGCTTACTGGCTCTATGAATAGCATTTATTTCCCTGTAATGTTGGGAGGATAGAATAAAATAATATTTGTAAAGTGCTATGCAAACCTTAAAGTACCATATAAATGCTAGCTATTATTAAAGTGATAAAAAAGGAAGCTCAATGAAAATGAACTGCTATTTGAAGAAGATAAATAAATTTGATATTGCTAACCTTTCCTGCTTTTATGTTCAAGTTATAAGACACAGAGTGATATGATGTGTAATACAGGTAGCCACCCACAAAGATTTTGGGAGTAGGTAGGCATATGAAGGAGCTATAGAAGGAAAAATTAAAGTTGTTTCAGTCTGGAAGAATTATTGAATTTATTAGTAAAGAAGATGACCGATGACTAACTAATTACTAGTACTCAACTAATTAATTGCATTCAACTATCAGTTAATGAATTTATTATTTGGCTAATTAAAATTAATTTTTTTCTTTTGGGACCTTGTTTTCTCTTTAAATTGTGATACAATTTCTGGGAATGATGGTTTTGAAGTGGAATTTCTAACTGATCTTTTTATCTGATTGGGTAAATCATACATTTCCCCCATACCTCGGGTAACTCTCTAGGACTTTCCTGAAATGTTTGCCCTCCATTTTGCAAGGTTAGTTGTATGATCCTGGGCAAGTCACTTATCCCTATTTGCCTCAGTTTCTTAATCTGTAAAATAAGCTGGAGAAAGAAATGGAGAAGAATGGCAAGCCATTCCAGTATCTTTGCTAAGAAAATCCCAAATGGGGTCTTGAAGAGTTGAACATGACTAAAAAACAACTGAACAGCATTAAGAGAATGCTATTATACTCCTGTTAAGCAAAAGCGACACTGTGGTTATTGAAATAAAATACCTTTTTTTAAAAAGCAGCTTTATTTCACATTTGGTATCTGAAATAATAGATTGGTAAAGTTTATGAAGTGGATTCCATAGAATTTATCATATTGACCAGTTCTCAGGGGAAGATGGCATTGGCTGAAGCGTTACCTCAAAGAACTTAATCATTAAGTGAAAGACAGGGAATTCATATTATGATAATTTGACCAATGCTTTATTGATCTCATTACAGACCAGGGTGGATGTGTTACAAAAGGCTTGAAGCATGCAGTTCCTTGAAGTAGCTAACAGAGCTTTTAAAGGAAAATGAGGAAAAATATCCAAATGCAAGTGCATTTTATTTTAAAAGGCTCCTTGAAACTTTAAGTTAATTCAATAGACTTTTTATATAGAACCTGAAGCTTTAAGTCATTGCTCAAATATAGAAGTAGAGCTATGAGCTATTTTGCTGTTAAAACTCCCTAAATTCCAATTTCTTATTTAAAGGGAGCACAAATATAGGAGAAATGTGTCCTTTGTTCTCTATTCAGTTTTTTTCCTTCCCTATTATTTCCCATTCCTTCACTGTCAAGTTGCTCACCTGTCTGAAGGAGTTACAGATCTGCTCTTTCCATTCTGAAAATGATCATAAAAAGATAAACAGTTACCTAACTTGTCTTTTTATTATTTAATTCCATTGAGGACATGTAACGAGTCTTTCTAGCTTCAAGTGGCAATAGTTGATTGTTTGTCAATAAAGTAGCTGCCAAGTGGAAAGGGATAGAACATAGGGCAGAGGCTAGAAGATCTGAGTTCAGATCTCTTTTTAACAATGTCTTTGTGATCCTGGGCTCATCACTTAATATCTATATGCCTGAGGCATCTCCCAAAGTCTCAGCTATTAAATAATGAATGTTTCTACATTGGTCCAATCTTTGCTGATAGATGAAATCTTTATAACAAGAGTATCAGATGCTAAAAAAAATACCACAGATCATTTCCATATCAATAGAAGTAAAATTATTATCATTAGGCTGGTATCTTAGTATTGTCATTATATTTCTTATGCTTATGTTTTGGTCCTTTATAAAGGGAATCTTTTTTTCTTCCTCTCTCAATATATGCATATATATGCAAATAAATGAATAATATGAATTAACAGCTAAAATCTAGATAGCTAGCTCATTAGATGTGTACATATGTATGTATATATACACATACATCTACCTATCCATCTTTTGTTCTTTCTGTCATCTATCTATCCAATTTTCTCTCTCTTCATCTTTTCTTCTATCTATTTCTCTATTATCTCTCTCCATCCATCCATTTAAATATCCAACCATCTATCCATCCATCTATCTATCTATCTATCTATCTAGACTAACTTTGTTATTTTATTAGTTATAAAGAACTCTCAGGTGAGGAAATTTCCTTTACCAAAACTTGGGACCTTCTGTGCAATTTATATCTTAGAAAGTTGCTTAGATACTAGTAAAACTTTAGTTTGCACTAAGACTTTGAAGATAACTTGAATTTACATTGTTTTATACTGTGATATTATTGTTATAGGGAGCTGTTGTTTAAGAAATGCCCTGTATTAATCTAGATGGGTAAACTCAGGATGACATAGAGCAACCCAGGGCAGGAAGAGTTTAAGAGACTTTTCAGGTCCATTCAGCCAATATGCAGCAGAGGTACAATCAGATCTTCCTGATTCCAAGATAGGACTCTGTTGCCTACCCTTCTATAAGTGATAGATATAATTCAGAAAGATCTCTTTATTATTTTGATTTTTAAAATAATAGCTTTTTTTCAAAATACATGAGAAGATAATTTTCAACATTCACCCTTGTAAAATTTCATTTTCCATTTTGCTGCTCTTCCCCCTCCCTTAAACAGCCAGTATAGGTTAAATGTTTAATTTTTCTAAACGCATTTCCACATTTATCATGCTGTTCAAGAAAAATCAGATCAAAAGGGGGAAAAAAAGAGGAAGAAAAAAATAAGCAAACAAATATGAACATAGCAACAAAAAAGTGAAAATATTATGCTGTGATGCATATTTGATCTCCCTAGTCTTCTCTCTGGAGGTGGATAGCACTTTCCCTCCTAAGTCTATTGGAATTGGCTTTGAATCACTTCACTGTTGAAAAGAGCCAAATCCATCATCGCTGATCATCACATAAACTTGCTGTTGCTGTGTACAATCTTCTTTTAGTTCTATTTACTTCGCTTAGCATCAGTTCATGTAAGGCTTTCCTGGCTTTTCTGAAATCAGCCTGCTCATCAAAATCTTTTAAAAAAATCTTTGGAGGAAGGGGAGGTATGTTTGAATATGAAGGTGATATCATTAAAATGATTGTTTAGTAAGTTATCAGCAGATTGTGAGTTGCCCAAGTTCCATAGGCATTAAATATGAGAGCTGGCCTTTGGACCTAATCTTGTGACAGATCTAATGTTATTCTTATCACATCATATTTTTATTATTTAAGTAGTGGTAGTGGTGAAGACAGAATTGGGTTCCAGTTGGGAAAGCAACTGTCACGCATAGACTATGCAATTTTGGGCATGTAATTTAGCCTCTCAAGTCTCAATTTTCTTTTCTGTAAAATAAAAGAATTACATTAGATGGTTTCTGAGGTCATTTTTTTTTTTTTTAGCTTTAAATCTCATGATTGTATGATCCTATGAATATTTTATTTTTGTCTCTTACTTTTTTTTGGCTAACTCTTACATAGAAAAGATGGAAGATTGTAAATAAATGAGATATTAAATGATCCAAAGCTGGGTAAGTCTTAAGGAATGAAAGGAAGCCCATATAAACCATGAACCCTGAATTATTTAGAGCTAATACATTAAAAGATGACTTTGGTGATGCACTTGCAGGGAGGTTTAGATCAGCTTGTTAGGTAAGCCTCCAGTAAGGTCAAGTTAAGGAAACTTATTTAATTCAAAGAATAGGGCAGCTAGGTTGCACAGTGGATACATCACTGAGTTTGTAGATAGCAAAGTTTATCTTCCTGAGTACACATCTGGTCTCAAGATACTTCTTAGCTGTGAGACCCTGGGGAAGTGACTTGACCCTGTTTGCTTCAGTTTCCTCATCTGTAAAATGAACTGAAGAAGGAAATGGCAAACCACTCCACTATCTTTTCCAAGAAAACCCCAAATGGGGTCACAAAGAGTCAGACATGATTGAAAATAACTGAACATAATTCAAAGGATTATAGATTTACTACTGGAAGGGACTTCATCTAGGCTGACCTCATTTTGATCAGGAAAAAACTGGAAACCTAGAGAAGTTAAATAACTTTACACAAGACCCCCAGAGCAGTGTGGGGCTAAGTCAAGATTCCTACCCTGATCTTTTGACTCTTAAGAACACTTTCCATAGCTCCTATCTACCTTGTATACAGCTGGTATTATCTTTTAAAGTAAATTTTATCTTCTTCATTAGAAAGTAAACTCCTTGAAGGCAAGTTCTTTTAACTTTTTGTTTGCATTCTCAGAATTTAGCACATGTTTAGACACATAATAAATACTTAATCATTGTTGATTAATTGGTTAATAGATAGAAAAAGTGTCATTGTAGGAGATCATAATCAGTTAATATATTTTCTTATAAACTCATCTATACTCCCTCATATATTTAGAGGTATAACAGCTGAAGGATAAAATGAAGATGATATTTGTAAAGTGTTTAACTCCATGCTTGGCACATGGTAAGGAGTTAATAAATACTTATTCTCTTTCTATCCTCTTTGAAAGATTTTTGTCCTTGACTTAAAAATATTTACAATGACGATATCTAATATCAACTTGAGATTGCACTGTATTTTCTTTCCTGTCTTTCATTCTCCGAATTGCTTTAAAAATTTTCTTTTCAGTTATTAAGCATTTACTTTTTCTCCTTTCCCCTTCCTGGGAGGGAAAAAAGAAAAAGAAAACCTTTGTAATAGGAATAGTCAATCAGAACAAATTCCCAAACTGGCCACATAAAACAATGTATATTTCATTCTGCAGATGTTGCCTTTCATTGCTCCATCAGAAAACACATCCTCACTAATCTTCTGGAATCCTGGTTGGTCATTGTATTGATTTGCATTCTTAAGTCTTTTAAAATTATTCTTTTTTACAATGTTGCTGCTATAGTATAGAATATCAGTTTTCAAAGTGTAGACCAGGGATCCCTAGGGATCCCCATGGAAGGGGTCCATGAGATCAAATTATTTTCATGATGATTTTCTTATTTGGTCATTTTTTCAGTTGTATCCAACTCTTTACAACTCCATTTAGGATTTTCTTGGCAAAGATACTGGAGTAGTTTGCCATTTCTTTCTCTAGCTCATTTTATAAATGAAAACACTGAGGTAGACAAAGTTAAATGATTTGCCCAGTATCACATAACTAGTAGATTTCTATGGCCACATTTGAACTCAGGAGAGAAATCTTCCTGACTGCAGGCCTGACACTCTATTCACAGTACCACCTAGCTGCTCAATTCATAATAATACAAAGATAGATATACGTATGTATATATATATATATATATATATACATATATATGTGTGTATATGTATGTATGTATGTATGTATATATATATATATATATATATATATATATATATATATATATATATATATATATAAAACCAACCACATAAGCAAAAACTCTTTGGGGTTAAAAGTATAAAGTTGTTCTCGTATAGGTTGTTCTCCTGGTTCTGCTTACTTTACTGTGCATCAGTTCATACAAGTTTCCACAGGTTGCTCAGAAATGATTTCTTTCATCACTTATTATGCCCCAATAGTATTAGGTTACAATCATCTATCCTCTTCAGGAATTAGTCTGTTACTTTCATAATTCTAGGATTTCCTTTCTCTTAGGGCTCACTTCCAAAACCTATTGTCAGAGGGTTGTTTATAACATAGAAACTGAAAAATAGTCAGTGCTTAATAAATACCTTTGTAATGCAAGAAATGAATATCTCATACTTAATAACTATTTATTGTATTAAGACAAGATTCCTCCTCACCCCTTTCTACCTCCTCATTCAGAAATCAACCAGTGTGAGAAATGTGCCTAAGAGACTTATCCTGGGCAAGATCTAATCAGATATTAAAATAAATTCTAAGTTTGACCTAATCTTGCTCATTATCTTTGCTCAAATAAAATTGGAAAAATATTGATTCTTCTTATTATCAAGACAGGTCATAGGAAATTAATGTCTCTTTAACCAAGATTTGAGTGACCTAAGCCATGTATCCCAAGAGAGCTCACCTTCCATTATGTTAACCAATCAGAGCTGATCAAATATCTCTTGGGAACACCTCCTCTTTGAAGGGTATATAAATTGTAATTCCATCACCATTAGGGATCTTTGGTCTAAGAGAGATAGTGAAATGACTATCCTATTATTGATAACCTGCTGGCTTTATTAATAAAATGATTACATTACCCAGAAATTATGTCTCTTGAATCTTTTTAATCATCACAGTTTGACTAATAAGACATTAATTTTATGAAACTCTGGTGACTGTATACTATTAAGCTCCTGGAATGAGCTCTTTCTTTCTCTTTGACTTTCAGAATATATCTTTTTCTCTGTGAAGATTCTCTCCATCCTCTCACTTGATTTCTCAAATTTTCCTAGAATATTTCCATTTCAGTCATGCCTTTGCCACCATGTTTTCTCAATTCATATTATTCTGATATGTGTTATTGTTAATTCCTTTCCCCTTCCAATCCCTTAGTAAAATGGACCTGACTCAAGAGGAGAAACCTTTTTATTTTTCTCTTGGTTTCCCTGACACCTAGAACTGCCACATAGAATATATTTAGCTAATCCTTCATACAGGATTATTAACATATGTGAGGGATCTCTTCATTAAAGAGAAAATTTTTTCTTTGTAGAATTTTACGAGACATAAGACACTTATGTCACATTCTTACTCCTAACCCCCATTCCTACTATAAAGTCATAGATTACATTCATGTCCTAAAAAAACCTGACTTTAAAAAAAGAAGTCAAACTTTTCTTGTACTCTCTGATCCATTATGCCTTTAACCCATAGCCCTGAAAAAAAATTACTTAGATCTTAGACTTGGTTCATATCTAATAAGAATTGACAGAATTCCTTCTAGAAAATTACTTATTGTAAAGGTAGATCAGGTATGAGACAGCTATTTAATTTCTCTATCACAAAAGGAATGATTAAAATATAAAATATTCATAAGCACACCGTGACAAATACTTAAAGTGTGATACAAATATCTATAGGCATTATAGATCAGGCATTTCATTTTTTTAAACCTCAAATATGCTGTCTGAGCAACTCACTCAGAGCCAGTATCTTTTGATCAGCCTGGAGCTCCTGATTCATTCTCTTCTTAGTGATCATCTTTTCCTTTAAAAAATGTCTAATTTTGGTAGAGAGTACCTCCCATAGAACAGATTGTATTGATAAACTCAGAATTCCTGAACTCCCAAGGTAGCCAAAGGCTTAAACAAAGGGGGAGATAGCAGAATCACTTATAGTATATGAATGCAATATTATCATGCCAAAAGAAATGAGAAAGAAAAGGAAAGAGAAAGTTTCATTGAAATCTGAGATTTATAAGAATTGATAGAGTGAGCAGAACCAAGAAAGCAATATAGTAATATTAAATAATTAATAATAAAGTAATAAAGATAATATTATAAAAATAAATAACTTTGAAAGATGTTAACTTGGATCAACACAATGACCAACCATGATTTTAGAGGACCAATAATGAAGCATGTTTCCCATCTCCTAACAGAGAGGGGATGTACTCAGCATTCTACATGAGAAGTATATTTTCTGGACGTGGTTAGTACAAGAATTTTCTTTTCTTGATTATGCATAAATGTTAAATGGGTTTTTTTTTCTTTTCCAGTGGGGGATTTTTTGAGAAAAATTATAGAAAAAAGTCAATCTCTCATGAGATTATCCCCAGTTTTATCCTGTACACACACACACACACACACACACACACACACACAAACAATGTATATATGTACATAGTTATTGGCATGTTGTTTCCCCAGTCAGGTTGTGAATCCCTTGAGAAAAGGAACTTTTTTTTTCAATAGTATTTTATTTTTCCAAATACATGTAAAAATGGTTTTCAACATTCGTTTTTGTAAGACTTTGTGCTTCAAATTTTTCCCCTTTCTTCCTTACCTCCCCTCTCTCCAAGACAGTAAGCAATCTGATCTAAGTTAAACATATTCAATTCTTTAAAATATATTTCCATATTTGTCATGTGGTGCAAGAAAAATCAGACCAAAAAAGAAAAAAAAATCACAAGAAAGAAAAAAACAAAAATTGAAAATACTATGCTTTGACAGTTTATATAGTTCTCTCTCTTTGGATGAGGATGATAATTCTTTTTTTAAACAATTAATTAATTTATTAATTAATTATAGCTTTTTATTTACAAGTTATATACATGGGTAATTTTACAGCATTGACAATTGCCAAACCTTTTGTTGGCAGTTTTTCCCTTCCTTCTCCCCATCCCCTCCCCCAGATGGCAGGTTGACCAACACATGTTAAATAAGTTAAAGTATAAATTAAATACAATGTAAAGTATACATGTCCAAACAGTTATTTTGCTGTACAAAAAGAATCAGACTCTGAAATAGTGTACAATTAGCCTGTGAAAGAAATAAAAAATGCAAGTGCACAAAAATAGAGGGATTGGGAATGATAATTCTTTATATTCCTACCAGGTAGCACAATGTCTGGCACATAGTAAGTGCTTGATATTAATTAACTAACTCCCATGATCTCAGTTTGACGCCCTGTTAAAAAATACAGAGCAGAAGGAATTTCTGAGGTCTTAAAATACAGTGGGTTCTTGCTGACCTGTGCAAGCAATCACAGTAATTCTCCACTCATGTGAAGAAGTCCAAGGGAGAGTCTTGAAGGGTCTGTCTCAACATGTCCAACACTTAGAAAGGTAGAGATGGGAAGAGGATGAAGTCACTTTTTTTTTTTTTTTTTTTTTTTTTTGTTTATTAAGCAGACTGTTTTTCCTGACTCAGTGGCCAATCCTCTTTGACTAATTATAGTTTTAATGATGAAAGGACACATGTGGGGGCCAACCAGAAGCTTCTGGTTATCCATGCTCTTTTTCAGGGGTCAAAACATTTTACACACATTCCATTATTTGATTCTCATAACAATCCTGTGAAATAAGTGCTATTATTTTATAAATAAGGAAACTGAACCTGAGAGAAGTTATGGGAGCTCCCTGGGGATCATACAATTTTTTAGTCTTGTTCAACTCTTTGTGAACACACTTGGGGTTCTGAAACCCAAACCCATTACGGGGTAGTTTGCCATTTCCTTCTCCAGCTCATTTTACAGATGAGGAAACTGAGGCAAACAGGGTTAATTGGCTTGTTCAATGTCCTACAGTTAATGTATGCAGCCCAATTTGAACTCAGATTTTCCTAACTCCAGGCCTAGTTGCCCGATAAACTTAGTGGATTCTCAAAAGTTAGGCCCCAGATAACTTATACCCTTCTAGATATCAGTTCAAATCTGATATCCAGGACTGAAGGAAGAAGGAAACATCATGTACATGTATATATACATACATACACTTACACATACATGTACATATACATACATTTATCTATTTATATCTATATCTTTTTTTGGAGGGGTGGTCAAGATCCTGAGTGAGAATTTCTTTTTCTTTTCCCGTGTTATATGTAAAAGCAACATTTTTTCCTTTTTTGCTTATACATGTACATTCATTTTTTTTACATAGTTCAACATTGTTGGAAAGAATAATCATGACCTTCAGGAGGACTAAACATAGGAGGATGATGTCCTGTCTAAATTCCCACTTTCTGTATCTGAGCCAGAACACAAGAAATTTGCATCTCTAAATTTCTCTTGAGTTTTCTTGAAAAAGGAGATTGTGTCAGAATGGCTCTAGTGAAATTAGCTAAGGGTTAGGTCTTGGATCTGTGGTTTTTTTGGCTTAGGGAATTCATCATGGAGGCCACTTCCTCTACTGATGTAGACTGGCATTGTCTCTGTAATTGAAAGTTTTAGAGCATTGCCTATACTACTGAGAATCTGCCAGGGTCACACAATCAGTATATGACAGAGATGGGACTTGAATTCAGTTCTTCCTGGCTCTGAGGTTGGCATTCTATTCCCCATACCATCCATTTTGCTTCTTGTAGTATCCTAATCTAGGGAGGCATTGTGCTGTGGTAGATAGAGTTCCAGGAAGACCTGGATTTGAATCTGCCTTGATAATTTCTACCTGTGTGACCCTGAGGAAGTCATGTAATGTCAAGTAATCTCACTTAGCCACAGTTTTCCTATCTGTAAAATGTATTGAGACTCAATAATTTTTGAGGTCTCTTCTAGCCCTGAAACCTATGATCCTAAAGGGAAACCCATGAACTTTATCCAGTCTGTCAATGACTAATCAAAGATGTCATCTTTGATACCAAGAACTTGGAATAAACCATAAAATATCATTTTAATCCCAAATTTTTGTGGGAGCAAATCAAACACTGATGTGAATAAAACATGATCGTTAAGAACCTGAATGTGCAGAGCCTTTAATGGCCAAATCCTAGGGCCAATGCATACACTTTAAATGAGAGCTGTGTAGAACTTTCTTTGTTAAGACTGAACCCATATGAATGTTGCCTCATTTTCATTTCTATTCTTTCTGGGACTATAAATCCAGTGGTAAAATTGGAGGCCAACTTTTTTCAATCTGCCAAAAAAGGTGAGATCAGGGAGGTTCTGTGGAAAGAAAAGGAGGGAATCCAACCTTACTTTTATTTGCCCCAAGATGTCTCCCACTTCACTAATCTCTACCCCACCCCAATTTTGCTCTAACTCTCTTATTCTTACATTAAAACAGAAGAAAGAGGCCAAGTGATTATGTTTGATAATTAGATAATCCTAAAAAGTAATTACCTGATTGCTGATTTTAGTTCAAGAACTTTAAAACAAATTACAAACAATAAAATTTTCTTTGGTGAACAGGAAGGAGGGAATAATAAGACAATTAAATTCAAAAGGCAGGAAGGATTTAGGAAGAAACATGTTTTGACATAAAGAGTGAAAGTAAGAGTAAGGAGGACATGGAGGAAGATTGGAAGCTTTGTGAGGGCAGGGACTAGAATTGTAGCTAGTATTTTTAAATGGGAGACAAATAACATGATAAATCTCTCTCTCTCTCTCTCTGTCTCTCTCTCTCTCTCTCTCTCTGTCTTTCTCTCTCTCTCTCTGTATATGTGTGTGTGTGTGTGTTTGGGAAGAAGCAGGGAAACTGAATATTCTATGAGGTTGAATTAAAGAATCCAGGTTGGCCATGGATCCAGCAGCAGATCCACCATTCATGAGCATCCTATATTTGACGAATTATTATGGTTAATTACACATTAAGCTTACCTCCCATATCTCCTCTTCCCCTAAATTTTACTAACCTGGAGAAAAGCCCTCTAGTTTTTAGTAATTTCATCCTTTTGATATTATCTTTCATCTATTTATATATGTGAAGGTTCTATATGCCTCTAGTTGAATGTAGGGACTTGTAGGAACTAACTTTTTTTGTTTTGGCTTTATACCTACATTGTCTTGTATAGGGTTTGCACAAATTGAGGGCTTAATAAATGTTTCTTGAACTAAAATGATGAAAGAGAATAAGATATTGAACTAAAGCCTCCTTCTGAGAACTTTTTTTTCTTTTGATAAGAAAGTTCAGAAGTTGGGGATTATGGGACATAAGAAAAGAGGAGACAGCTTATATTTGATTTTACTTAGTTTAAATCATAAGGCGTTCTGCCCAAAGATCAAAATTCTTGCCTTAACTCCTGGCAAGGGTTATACATCCCACAAAATGGCCCAGTCGTCTCATCTCATTTCTTAGTAAAGATTTAATCGCAGAGATGTTCAGTGAGGCACATATAAGTTCATTACCTGTATAAAAATCACCACAGGAATTTTACTCGTGTCCCTTGCAGCATTGTTAGACTTGACTGAGACTAGAAAGAACAATCTCTTGTCTCCTTCCTGGCTTCTCACTCTGATTCAGCCTTTTTTTGGGGGAGTGGGACAGAAGAGAGATTTTTTTTTAAGTCATTAGCTCTTTGCCAATTTGTTCAATTCAACCACCTGCCCTTTTTCAGTCAATTGTACAAACGGGGACCATATTTCCCCAATTTCTATTTCCATGTATCAAGTATTATTTTAGTAAATTTTATTACCTGGGTCAGAGTTCTCTCCTTATCTCTTGCAATATGGCAAATGAGGCTAGAGAAATTTTTATAACTCAGATTCAGCTCCTGACTGTGTGTGTGTGTATGCTATTGTAAGAAGGGATCAAATGATGTTTCTTTCTTTAAAATGACCTTTTCAAAAGCAAGTTGGGTTAGAAATCACATTGGATGTTAGTTTAAAGGTCCTTGGTGTCCTTTGGGCTAGCTCTTTTGAAGAAAGGTATTAGCTATTTAGAGAAGTAGATTTCTAGATAAAGCATTTATTAAGTCCTTCACTAAGGATGAGGCTTTTGCTATCCAATATGATCAACATTTATTAAGCACCTACTAAATGCCAGGTACTATGCTAAGTGTTGAGGGGTAGAATAAAAGAGAAACAACTTTGCCCTCAAGGAGTCTACATACCTCTCTCTCTCTCTCTCTCTCTCTCTCTCTCTCTCTCTCTCTCTCTCTCTCTCTCTCTCTCTCTCTCTTCCTCCCTTTTTTCCTCCCTCTCTCCCTCCCTCCCTTCCCTTCTCTCTGACAATACACAAAAGGAGGCAGGGAGAGAGACCTTTTTGAAATTGCAATTGCAGAACAAGTCATTTTGGATTGAAAAAGACTGCAAACCCATATAAAGAAGAATTCTCCTCTTCACTTTCTACATTTCTACAATTTGTTTGTTCAGAGGGATTTGGAAATTGAGGATTCCAGAATTAGCCCTGTGCCATAAGCAAAGCCATTACAGTTTACAGTAGTAGCTCCAGCTTAGTGGTGTGTAGGGTCCAAAGTCTTGTCTTGTGAAAATAATCATGAATAACATTTATATAACACTTTACAAATATTATCTCATTTAATCTTTACAAGAACCCTGTTGGGTAGGTCATCTTATTATCCCCATTGTATAGAGAAAAAACCGAATCTGGAAGAAGTCAAAGGGCCCACCTAAGATCACACAACTTGTAAGCTAGATTTGAACTGTGGTCTTTTTGAACACGGGTCCAGTACTCAATCCTCTGTGCCACTTAGTTGTGTGAATTACTGGAGCTCTGAATATTTGGACCGAAGGTATAAATGCATGTATCTTTATTTTTCTTTAACATTTTTATTCATAGATTTTTTTTTATAGGAATAGCACCTGGATATATGATTTCAATGGTATAGGAAACTTCTGTTACAGATTGGGACTTTCTCTACCACTACATACAATTAGAGTTGACTATAGCGGGAGCCTCAAATTCAAATAGAAAAGGATCCCTATATATTGAGTTAGAAAATACGATTTATGTTTTACTCTCTATTTATTTTCATATAAATTTTCAAATTATATTTTAATTTGTTTAGTTGCACTTGAGAGTTTTGCTGCTTTTGAGTCAACACCTCAGTCCTAGAACAATGGAGAGGTTAAAGGACTTGGCTAGGGTCACAGAGTTAGTATCAGCTAGAGTTAGAATTCAAAACCAGATCTTTCTGGCTTTGAATTCAGTTTCTTTATTTACTAAGCTTCTCTTTGTTTTTCCATCATTTTAATTTCTCAATGTAATTCTCCCTTTTCCTTTTCCCAGTGAATTATCCCTTGAAATAAAGAAGAAAAAACCTCCAAAATTCAGTAGAACCAAATAACACATCCAAGTCTGACAATATCTGTGATACTCTACATCTATAGTCTCTCAGTTTTACAAAAAAGTAACTTTACAAAAAGTACTCATTTTACTTAAAGAATGTGGAGAAAATGATCTAGAATTTTGGGTGACTCCAATAATTGTTGGGAAAAATATGCCCCAACAGCTTTAAGACAAGACCACCACCACTTCAGCCTCCTCCCCCTGCCATGTGAAAGTAAAAAAGCAATAATTATCTCACAATGCCAGCATATACCTCTGTAGGACATCATGGGTAATGAGGTCATGGCTGCTCATTGCTTGTAAATGTCTGTGAGCAAAACCATAGCGATGAACTACAGGCCTCTTGTTTCTCAAGGGTCATCCCACACCAGTCGAATTCTCAAAGCCTCATTTAGAATCACCCTCATCCTTGATGGCCATATTTGTAGCTTTCTGTGTAATGAGGTGATTTATCATGCTATGTCAGGCATAGGGAGTTCAGTATAAATGATTTTGGTCTTTTAAAAAAAGTGGTATTTATATCTGAACACACTTCTACAATCATCTGACACTGCCCTTGAAAGGTAAGTACATATTATGTGATTTGCATATGAAGGAACCAAGCATTACTCTTGCTTGACTGACTGTCAGCCCCCACAGCTGCACCTGGGAGGCCCTAGGTCTGTCATTGTTCCCAACATGAAGCTCATTTTTCAAGGGTTAATAATGTAGACCTTAACATTCACTGTGGGTTGAAACTTGGCAAACACTCAGAGCACACAGCTGAAGGAGGAGTCCATTTTAAAACAAAAATAGTTGAAATTGATTTACTCTGTTTTAAATTGGAGAATGTCAAAATAATAGGACTTTTCACCAATCCTAATGCTTTAGATTTTTTTTTAACACAAATTTTTACAAGCAATTCCCCAAGTCTCTTAAAATCCAGGGATGACTTTAGGGGATGTCCAGGGAAGAGTTCAATACTTGATTTATCCCAGTCGAGAGTCTCCAAAGAAATTTGTAATTGGTCCTATTTTTTCATTGGAAACAATCTGGCTATTCATTGAAGAGAACAGAAATAGAAATATTATTGCTTCTTCCATTATAGAATAAGGCAATTGAGATTGTAAGTGTAGCTTGGGAAGATAGGTGGAAAAGAAAACCCTATCTAGTAAATCTTTGGGGCCCTTGATCCCTTTGGGCTGTGTGGAGAAGCCTAGGGACCTCTTTTCAGAATTATATATATATATATATATATATATATATATTTTTTGAACTTCATGTTTATTTTTCTTTTCTTTTCTTTTTTTTCCCTTTATTTCTTTCTTTTATTTTTTAATAGCTTTTTATTTACAAGACATATGCAAGGGTAATTTTCCAGCACTGATTCTTGCAAAACCTTCTGTTCCAACTTTTCCCCTCCTTTCCCCCACTCCCTCCCCTAGATGGCAGGTAGACCAATACATGTTAAATATGTTAAAGTATATGTTAAACACAATATATGTAAACATATCCATAAGTTATCTTTCTGCACAAGAAAAATCGGACTTAGAAATAAAGTAAAAATATCCTGAGAAGGAAAACAAAAATGTAAGTGGACAAAAACAGAAGGAGTGGAAATGCTATGTTGTGGTTCACACTCATTTCCCAGAGTTCTTTCACTGGGTGTAGCTGGTTCTTGTCATTATTGAACAATTGGAACTGATTTGGTTCATCTCATTGTTGAAGAGAGCCATGTCCATCAGAATTGATTCTCATATATTATTGTTCTTCAAGTGTATAATAATCTCCTGGTTCTGCTTATTTCACTTAATATCAGTTCATGTAAGTCTCTCCAGGCCTTCCTGAAATCATCCTACTGGTTGTTTCTTATAGAACAATAATATTGCATAACATTCATATACCACAACTTCAGAATAATGTTTTTTAAATGCATAAAATAAATGACATAAGATTAAAAAGAAACCAATCATATTGAAGTATACTTTTTGGAAAAAAAAAAACAAGTTTTCAGGCCCCAGGTTTTGAAAACTCTAGATCCTCTGTCTACAGTTTAGCTAGCAATAGATGAGTATGGACCAGATTTTTACTCTCTAGGCAACCATTGGCATTTGGTCTGGGATGTTGGGGGTAATGCATGGTTAAGGACCTTTCCTTTTGCCAATAAATTATATTTCTACCTATGGTCCATTTTAACATGTCATCCACTTGTATTTCATATTCAGTATCTTTAAATATAGAATTTGTTTTCTTCCTCTTCAAATGTACATTAAAATGTCATACTCATTTCTTTTTTTTTTCCAAAAAAAAAATTTTGTTAAAGGATGAAGGATTTCCTGTTTGTGAATACATTATGAGATGCTTTGAAGAGAAATAGCACATGCTAGTGAATAGGGCACTTGAATAGTAACAAAGTTATGTTCTGGTTCCCAAGCCACTGTTATGCTGTTTCTGGCAATTTCCCAGCAATTTTCTCTCTTTGGAAGATCCCTCTGCCCCTGCAGCTCTCTCTTTTGGACAGTTCCTTTTGGAATGTCTGCTTTAAGGAAGAGTCCTTGGGGAACCATGTTCATCCTTCATTCCTCTTCTTGTGGCACTTTCAAAACTTATTTTTCCATCATTTTCTCAGCGAGTACCTTCCTTCTCTCCCCAATTGTCTTGTTTTTAAGCTTCCTTTATGTGAACTGAGTCAGTCAATCAATAAATGTGTATTAAGCCTTACTATGTGCCTTACTATGTGCTAAGTTCTAGGGATACAAAGAAAGGCAGTTATCCCCTCAAGTCTAATAAGGGAAAAAACATGCAAATAACTATGTACAAATTAGATCAATTAATCAATCAATGGAAGTATTTAAGTGCCTACTATGTGAAGTGCTGGGAATACAGAAAAAGTCAAAAGGTAGTCTCTGCCCTCAAGGATAAACCCCATGCAAACAAATGTATGCAAAACAAGCTATATGCAGAATAATGGGATGTACACAGAATAACTAGGAAATTTAAAAAGGAAAGACACAGGAATGAAGAGGGATTGAGAAAATATTTTAGTTGAGATTTAAAGGAAACTAGAGAGTTTGAAATATAAACTTCTTGAGGATAAGGAATGCTTTTTTTTTTTTTTTGGCTTATATTTGTATTCCTTAGTTCCTACCACATATACAGTAAACACTTAATGAATATTTAATAAGCATTTGATGACTTAACAATGTAAGTCCCAATTTCTTACTAGCTATGTCACCCTGGACAATTTATCTGAGGTCAAACTGTGCCTCAGTTTCCTCCTTTGGAAAATGTTCTCTGAGGTTCCTTCTAGTTTTTTAACTATGACCCTAAGATATTCTTTTGGGACATTTTAATACTTAAGTCATATCTGCAAAAGAAGAAAACTGAAAAAATATTAGAATGATGATACTTTAATTTCATAGATCCAGATCAATTTGGATTGAGCAGGGACATACAAATCCAGAGATTCCCTCTTTAGTCAATTACCATATTTATTATTGTTTAGTTGATTAAGTTATGTCTGACTTTTATGACCCTATTTGTGGTTTTCTTAGCAGAGATGTTGAGTGGTTTTCCATTTCCTTCTCTAGCTCATTTTACAGACTGAGGAAACTGAGGCCAATAGGATTGAGTGACTTGCTCAAAGTCACACTGCTAGTTAAGTGAATGAGGCTGGATTTGAAATTAGGTCTTCCTAACTCCATGATTGGTATTCTATCCTCTGTGCCATCTAGCTGTCCCAATATCACTTATCTCTTTATCTATCTACTATCCATCCATCCATCTATCTAATAATTAAATATATATAAACATGTCAACTATGTGATTTGCATATATGATTTATATGCATACAGTGAAAATAGAAATAACCATTTATTAACTACTTATTATTTGCCAGATACAATTTATTAAATACTGAAGATATAAAAGAAAAGGTAAAAAGCAGTTCCATCTTCAACAAGCTCATATTGTAATGGAGGAATGAGCACATATAAATCAGAAAAGATGGAAGGGAATGTTAGAGGGGCTGGCATTTGAAGTGTGGGTATCAGGAAAGGCGTCCTGGAAGAGATGGTGTTTTAGCTAATTCTTAAAAGACTTAGGGATTCTAAGAATCTGAAATATGGCCGATGCAGGGTCAGGGATATGAGAGATAGAGTATTGTGTATAAGGAACAAAGAATAGGCACTTTTGGCTGGATTATAGAGGGAAGTGGCAGGAGAATGTAAGAAGTATAGAAAGATCAGAAGGGGCCAGATTGTGAAGAGCTCTAAGTGCCAAACATTCTATTTCGTTCTGTAGATAATAGGGAGCCACAGAAGTTTATAGCAGGGGTGGTTTTATAATCAGACCTATGCTTTCAAAAATCAGTTTTATGGAGGATGGAATCAAGTGAGGAGAGATTTGCAAAAGGAAGATCAATTAAAAAGTTAATGGTTCAGAGGAGAGATGATAAAGACCTGAAGCAGGATAGCTATGTGAGTGGAAGGAAGGGGACATATCTAGGAGAAGTTGCATGGAAATAAATCACAAGATCTGGCACAGAATTGTATATGTGAGTTAAGTGGAATAAAGACTGGCAAAATAACACTGAAATTGCAAACTTAGGTGATCTGGAGGATGACAGTAATAGGGAAGTTTGGAAGAAGGGTAGGTTTAAGGTGAAAGATTTTGACATGTTTTAGACATGTTGGGATTGAGATGCCTTTTGCCATTTAGTTCTTGATGGCCAAATGGCAGTTAGTGACATGAAGCTGACACCCAAGAGAGAGATTTGACCTAGTCTGTAAATAAATCTGTAAATCATCTACATAGAAATATGAATTGAACCCATGGGGATTTATAGACTAACATATGATAAAATTTAGAGAGCAAAAAAAGGGGGCCCAGGACAGAATCTTGGGTGACACTTACATTCAATGTCATGACACAAAAGAAGATCCCATTAAAGAGAATGAAGAGTCAGACAGGTAGGAGCAGAGCAACAAAAATTCAGATAGGAGAATGAATGTCTAGAAAGGAAACCAGCCAACAGTGCCAGATACTGGAGGAAAGTTAAGAAGAATAAGGATCAGAGACAGGTAGGTGACGCAGGGGATAGAGCACCAGCCCTAAAATCAGGGAGACCTTAGTTCACATGTGGCCTCAACACTTAACACTTCCTAGCTGTGCGATTCTGGGCGAGTCATTGAACCCCAATTGCCTCAGCAAAAAAGAAAAAAAAGAAAAAGAATGAGGGTCAGGAAGAAGTTATTGGATTTGGCAACTAAGAGATCATTGGGAACCCTGGAATATTCAGTTGGAAGTCTGATTTCCTCAGGGTTTAGTGAGTGGGAGAGGAGAACAATGTCACCTTTCTATAAACTTGCACTTATATTCCATGAGAATGCTTGGGAGAGAGACTGGAATGGCCCCAAACTTGTTTATATACAATAGCAATCTGAATTAATTAGATATGGCTAAAGTTATCATTAAAATTTCGTAAACTCCAGTGCTTCTATCTCCAGGATTAATTACAAAATACTGTTTACCTTTCAAAGCCACCTCCTACCTTTTTATATCTTACTCCCAGATGTGTATTCTTCAGTCCAATGATGCTAGCTGCTGGCTGAACAAGAAAATCCATCTTTGGCTTTGGGCATTTTCTCTGGCTTTCCTCCATGCTTGGAATGTTCTTCCTCCTCAGTGCCTATTGAAATCTTTGGCTTCCTTTAAAAGTCTCAAGTAAAATTCCATCTTTTACTAAGCTCCATGAGCGTTAAGTATTAACTTTTCTTCTTTTTGATATTCCAAGAGCTTATCACAGTACTAGGCATATAGTCATCCCTTAACAGGTATTTATTGATAGATTAATTATGCTTTCCTTATGGAAAAGGTGAAGACTTATGGGTTAAATGCTATGTTCAGGAAGCAAGCATTGGACTTGGGGGCAAAGGGCTTGGGTTTGTCGTCCAGCTCTGAAACTTACCATTTGAGTGATGTTGGCCAAGTTGGTAGTAAATCGAACAGTCACTAAAAGTCCCTGCCAACTCCAAGTCTATGATACCTATTGTGTGAGGTGGATTTGTAAGTAGGTTAGCACTCAAATTCAAAGAGTGTTGACTGAAATCAGATTGTGAAAGGGTATAAATATCAAACTGAAGAATTTGTTTTTTATCCTAAAAGTAAAAGGGAGTCACTGTCCTCCCTTGAGTAGAGGAATTTTGTAAAGCTTTTTATTTTCAAAACATATTCATAGATAATTATTCACCTAATTTTTCATCACTGACTCTTCGATAGCCTTGTGTTTCAGATTTTCCCCTCCTTCCCCCCGTTTCTTCCCCTAGATGGCAACTAATCCACTGTTATAAATGGTAAAATATATGTTAAATCCAATATGTATAAACATATTTATACAATTCTCTTTGAGCAGAGGAATTTTGCACTTTAGGGATAACATTTCTTGTTGTTTGCCCTTCATTCTTGAAGAAGACCAGTAACCTCAGGAAGATAATGTCTTGACTTGCAGGTAAATTGGATTTAAGTGAGGCAGGGCTGTGCAAACTCACCAGTCTCACTCTTGTATATAGCAAGAGTATAGAGGATTTAATATAAAACCATGAATTTCCATATCAGAATATTTCCTTTTTTAAATAATGCAATAAATAGTAGACATTGTCTTCAAAGCTACCCAGATTTCCTGTGCTTCCTTCTAAGTTTTCCTTGTTTTCTGCTGTGTATTTTAAAATTTGTTTTCCTCCCTGTCTTCCCCCTCTACTTTAGAGAAGTCTACAATTAAACACAAATATATGTAGTAATATTTCTATCAAATGTCTTGGATGAAGGCAAGGAAGGAACATTTAGTAAATCTGAATAGAATACAAAATTGAGGGGGAAGACTAACTTATTACATGATAGAATTAATATTCACAAAGATCTTTTGTGGACAAAGACTATGGATCTTAATAATTCACATTTTAAAAAATATTTACAAAGGGTTTTCTTGGTCTTGTAAAGAAGGAAGTATGAGGACTTGGGGTATAACTATCCCAAACTTTGGGATACCTGCTATTCTAAGATCAAATGAAACAATATTTTTAAAGGCACTTGATAGGGACAGCTTGATGGCATGGCAGATAGAACACTGCCCCTGAAGTCAGGAGGATCTGAGTTCAAATACAGCTTCAGATATTTAACACTTACTAGCTGTGTGATGCTGGGCAAGTCACTTAACTGCCTCACCAAAAAAAAAAAAAGGTGTTTGATAAATGATTATTTATTACCAACTTAATTTAAATGAGGCAAGGCAACAATGGTATGGTAGGAAAAAAATAAAGTACTCATGTTGGAATCTTTACAAATTGTTAAGTCATTAGAATTGATAGAGACAATAATTATCTAATTTAGCATGGTTCAGTATGATTGATCTGATCCTACAAGGAGATGTTATGGGCCAGAAGAAACAAGGTACTAAGTGGAACTGAATGTGTTCACACCTTTGCTCATTGGAGTTCACACATTTGGGAGATTTCAGGGTTTAGTATGAGATCTTTGATTCATACCTCCCTTGAAGCTCTCAGGGCCAGAGAGCACTCTGGGAGAAACCCATAAGTCCACTCTCTCAGAGGAGATCATATATAAGAAGCAGACAGAGGCTCTCTGGGGGAGTTCAGCTGAATTAGATTGAGAGAGGAGCGTCAAGTGAGAGCCAGAAGCCCTCTCTTGGAGTAATCCACTTTCATCTTGATACTGGCTAGAGGCTGAAGAAAGCAGAGGCAGAAACAAAGGACCAAGCTGCAAGAGCTCTTAGAACCAAGGAGAGAGAGAGGCCTCTAAGAAAACTAATCGGGCTATATTGAAGGGCACAATAAAAGATTTGAACTTTTAGCACCTGGCTGCATTTGGGTAATTATTAATTTTAACAGGCTGCCTCCAAAAACCTCCCTAAGAAACCTGCTCCCAGAGAGAACCATTATATTTGAAAGAAGAAAAACACCACATATTCACAACACTTGGGCTTGAACCCTAGCTAGGTTCTATAAAAGCTGTGTGACTTCAGGTGAGGTGCTTTCCCTCTCTGGGTTTCAGTTTCCTTAACTGAAAAAATAGGTAATCAGATTACATGATTTCTATCAATGTTCCTTTCTGCTTTAAATCCCATGAATGTAAAGTTTCTTTGTTGTTTGAGTGAGATGGACTAACTCTTTTTTTTGCACACATACATGTACGCACATACTTTGTTCATTTTTATTCTTGTTCTCTTTACTTCTAGCTGGACCCATAAAGAGATGTCAAAATATAGTAAAGAATTTGTCTTGGAAGTAGTTACAGCTCTTTTAACAGCAGGGAATAGAAAGATCTCATAAGTGAAAGTATTGTCATGAGACTTTCAACCCATATTGGCTGACTTCCAATGCGAAGGAGCTGGGATTAGCTTTGGGTTGGCTAATGCTTAATTTGTGAAGTGGTGATTTGAACCAAATTGTTAACCTCTTAAAGTTGAACTCTCCAGTGGAGAAGATGGTTTTTTAAACATTTCAAATAGAAAGGCCTAATGTTCAGTAACAATAAAAATATAAAGCAATAGCTAGCCCATTTCTCCATCTCAAACTTCTTGCCTTAATTAAGCTTTTACCTTAAGAATAACTCTCAATTTACCAGTATTTCCTCTAAGTAAAATGATTTTGCAGGTCTTAGTAGATGAACATTTTCCCTTTCCCCTTCACCCTGATATCAAGGTTTTAATGTGAAGAAATGGAGGGAAAGCTGTCTATAGAATCAGAAAACCTGACTCTTACTTTTAACTCTTACTTCTGAAATATACAGAAAATGTAATAGTAGAGAAGTCGTTGACCCTTCTGTACCCAGACTATAATCAATCAATAACCACACACACACACACACACACACACACACACACACACACACATATTAGGCACTTTTCTAGGACATAGAATATGAAGACAAAAATAAAGGAATACCTGCCCTTAAAAAGTTTATAGAGGATGTATTCTCTAAGGGGATTTGTACATGTATCAGTAGATAAAAAGCAAATGCAAAGTAAATGCAAGGTAAATAAAGGGGAATTTGATTTTTTTCTAGAGGGAGTTAGTAGTAACAATTGGAATCAGGGAACGCTTCAGATACAGAGATGTATCACTATTGGTAAAAGAAGTTTCCACACTGGAAGTAACCTACACCAATAAAACCATATGTGCGAACTTTTTTCTACCCCTCCACCAGGGAAAAAAATCCATTTTATTAGATTGGACAATATCTCACCCAACAATTTATTCCATGAAATTAGGAAAAAAAGGGAAAAGAAATTAGTCTCACAAATACAGGGTCTGTTATATATTGATGGCTAGACTTTGCAGGAAGTTTGAAGGGGAAAAAATCCAAATAAGTCAGTGGCTGTTCAAAGAAACCCAGGTAAGCCAATGGCAAGGACGTCCCCAGTCAAAGGATGCCAGGAGAAATCTGGCCCATGCCATGGTGGGTGTGAAAATTGCAAGGTAAAAATAAAACAGATGAGATCATTTAAGTTTGAAATGGAAGAAGAGATCACTCATAGCAGCTATTTTTGTTCACAGCCACTAAAATAGGGTGTTTTTGTTGTGAAAACTATCAATATGGGGTGATGGATGCCCTGCTTAAAGTGCCAATAGGATGCCATCCTGAACCGCTGAACGATTTCATTACAAGTGTATGGGGAACCTTTAAACATGACATTATGATGCGACCGTAATGTAAGATAACAATGGAAAAACAATTTCAGGGTAAGTATAAGGAGACGATAACCATGCCGTTAGGAGGCCACTGGAATGTGAGATTATAATGGCCGAACATTAAAACGCTGGAAAGGATATGGTCAATTACTTTTTTTTTTTTTTCCCAACCGGCAATAACTTCAGCAACATTCTCGCTCATGAATAGAACTGTTCTAGAATTGTTCAGGGGAGAAGAAGGAAATTCGTGGCTGCTATCTGATTCTTAGCTCTCTTCAACTGCTTTTGAGCTCGTGATTTTTCAGAAAATGATAGAAAATCACACAATTTCAGAGTTGAAAGGGACCTTGGAGGATATGTAGTTCAATATTTCCCTTGACAAAAATTCTCTGTACAACATTCTGGACAACAAGTCATAGAATCTTAACTTCAGGGAGAAGTCTTTTATATATAAGGTCACTTTTATCATAGGATGATAGATTTAAATTTAAAGGACATCTTAGAGGTCATTGAATGCAACTCGATTATTTTAAAGAGAGGAAACTGAGAAACAGAGAGGAAAAATAACATCCACAGGGTCCCATAATTACCAGTATTAATAACAATAATAATAGCAAAAAAAAATAACAGTACTTTAAAGAGAGGAAACTGAAAAACAGAGAGGGCAAATAACATTCATAAGGTCCCACAATTAATAAAAACAGTATTAATAACAATAAGACAAAATTAACAGTGCTTTAAAGTTTGCAAAGCACTTTATACATGGATCTCATTTGTAAGCATCTGATATGAAATTTGAACCTCTCTTTCTGGCTCGAAGTCCCATGTTTTCTCTACTATTTCATGCTGTCCCTGGAGTGGATATCTATTCATTTTTTGGCTAATTTTAATTGGTCAGAAGTTTTCCCTTAAATCTATTTCAATATAACAGACATTTATTAAGCACCTACTGTGTGCAAGGAAGGTATTGAGAGGTAAAGACAAATGTAAACAAAAAGTTGCTGCCTTTAAGTAATTTATATTCTGCTGGGGAAAACAATACAAAGTGAATTATATACACAGTATTTTGAAGCTGGAGAGAGAATTAACAACTAGATTAAAGAAAGCCTTCTTTTAGGAAGTGAAACATGAACTATGGCTTAATAGAGGCAAGGTCCTCTAAGAGGTTGAAATGAATAGGAAGTGTATTCCAACTGTGGTGGTGGGGAGTCTGAACAGGAATATGGAGGTGAGAGATGGGGTGCTTTGTTTAAGGATCAGCAAATTTAGGGATCAGTAAATAGGCCAGTTTTCAATTTATCAATACCAATATCAATACCAAATCATCCTCTTTATAATTTCTATATGTAACTTACTCCCATTTTTCCATCTGAGCCAAGCAGGAAAGATCTTCTCTTTCTTCCATATAACAGCTCTTCACATACCCAAAGATGTCATTATCTTCCCTGTCTCAAGTCTTCTTTTCTTTGAGCAGTCTTGACTTTTGTCTTGTCATTGGACTTTCATTACTCTGAAGGAGTAAGGCTGATGACTTTTCACAACTCTGTCTCACTTAAAATCAACTTACTCACAATTCATAACATCTCCCTCATTGTCATTGGTCCTCTTTGAAAATGAACCTTTTTGAAATGAAAATTTTGAAAATGAAGGTCCCTGACCAATAACAGCATCTCTTCTCTAAGCTAGCATCTCTAGGCTACTCATCCTATTGTTTTGATCTTGGAGACATTTACAATGCTATTTATTTTATGGGATTTACTTGCACACTTTTCTGATTTTTGTTCAAAGGGAATGGGGGTTCTTGGAAGTACCACTTTGAAAAAGTTGTAAAAAGAAAAAATGAGAGAAATACAATTCTACTATTTTCCACTCTCTTTTAGATGATTTCCATCTTATTGATATTTTTCCTAAAATGAGAATCTTGGAACTGAACACAGAGTTCCAGATAAAACAGGATTGAGAATAAATTGCTCTGACATAAATCTCAGATTATTAATAAAGCAACTGACCCTAGAATCAGTAGAATCTGAGTTCAAATCTACCCCAGAAGCTTGATACTTACTAGTTGTGCAACCCTGGGAAAGTCACTTAACCCCAATTGCCTTGTGCCTCCTCTCAAAAGACATTATTCCCCTGACAGTTTTTTCTATGATTTTGTCATTCTCCTTTGTTCATATTTGGACAACTTTGCTTCTTAGGATTGCTGACACATTAATGAACAGTTCACCACTTCTAGAATATTCTTCTAGACTTCCTTCTGCAAGGGCAGTCAGAAATCTGAATTACTTTCTCTTTTAAGAGCTGCCTTTGGTGTTAGTGGAGTAGGCAGTTAACTAGATAGTCTAATTTGAAGTACTTTACAAAGGCCTCACTTTTCAGCCCTCCCTCACTTAAATCCAAATCCTCTCTCCTTCTCTCCTTTCTTCCTTTCTTCTCTTCTTCCCTCCTTTTTTTCATCCTTTCCTTCCTCTGTCCATGTAGAATATAATTATCCTTACCCACAGATGCTCTTAAAAGCATTTTTTTTTTGGTTTGAACACTTCCAAGGTATTTTGGGGTTTACTGGCTAGATTTCTTTCTTAACTACCAGGCCTTAAACCAAAACCAATCTGATTCCAATTGGCCAGCAGGAGGCCCTAGGCAAAGCCCCATTTGGTCATTGTTTGGGTCCTGATCCACTCAGAGTGAATGTTAATAGCAGTCATTTCTGCTTTGGTCAGAAACTCAGAGGATCTTCTCCTCCCAGATTCATTTATTTATTTAGATTTTTTTTGATTAAGTGAAAGAGGAGATTCTTTGCCTCAGTTGCTACCTAGTCTTAATCACTGAATGGATGTTGCCTCAGTCAAACTGAGACCTGTTTAAAGGCCTTAGCTTAAAAGGCCCAGGTCTCCCATTTCATCCAGGACATTCTCTAGTCATCTTGATCCATATCTTGCCACTGGACCCAGATGACTCTGGAGAGGAAAGTAGGTAGGTGATCTTGCACAGCCCTTCCTCGCTTAAATTCAATTCACTTGCATATCTGGCACCACCTTCCAGATGTCATGGTCCTCTTGGAGAACAAAGAACAAACAATGGCTTCACAAAGGACTCTGACCCAAAACAAATTTTTTCCCCTGAAAAATCTGAAATCCCACTATAAGAGATTAATTTATTTTCTCTTTCTCTCTATGAAAAGACAAAAACTTTTAGCCAACAATCCAGCCAGGGAATTTGGAACCCTTGGGAACAAGATCTTGTAACTTGGAACACAGAATAGATGTTTAAGAGAAAGTGAGAAAATGCCAGGAGAGAGGATAATATAGTGAGAGGAGAGGTGAAAATTAATTCATTTCTCACAAGATTCAAAGATTTTCTTTGCTAATTTCTCAATTTGGGTTGGGGCTATTATCATTGCTACCTCTGTGTGTCAGTTTAGAATCTTGTCTTGGTTCTCTTCTGTTTACTGTGGATTTTAATGGATGCTCAGTTTACAATAGTATGACAGTTTGTTGCTCTTGTGGGAAATTGTACACATGACACACTTTTAAATTTAACCAGTATTATTTACATTTTTCACCACTTTAAAAGTCTACACACTCAACAGAACAGGAAATCAAGTCCTGTTGCATTTGTTTGCTGGTTTACAAGGTATAAATGTTCACACTAAACATTTAACAATCAGGCCTAGAGATGTAATTCAGAGCTGACTCTAGCTATCTCTATTTTCTGCCACTGATAATTAATGAGAAGACTCCATGTCTAATCATTCACATGGTTCTATTCTTTCTGCTCAGAATACCTTTGGGGAAATTTTGTTCTGGTGGAGAGGGGAGCAGTCATTGCCCACAGTGTCTGACACTGTGACCTTTTCCCTTTTCTTCCCATTTTGTGAAGTGTTCCCTTGAATAAAGATATCTCCCCGTGGATAAAAAAGTAAGGCTGCATTTCCCAGTTGTCAAGGTTACTTGGATTGGTATTTGGATATTCCCTTGAGCCCATCTTAAATTTGTTCATCTATATCTTGTTAATAAGAGCCATTCATGCTGAGAGCTTCTCTTCTCAGGGAGTTTAAAACTAAGCCTTTTCTCACCCATCATTGATCTTTGAGATTAATACAATATTTGTCTTTGACTAATAAGCTTTTGGCAACAGTCCCTAATAACCAGATGTTCCTAAAGTGTCCCATACTGGGCATATTCTTAAATGTGTACATAGAGGTTTCTTCCAAAGAATGTCATATTCTTGAGGGCAAGAATTGATTCATTTTTGTCTTTGTAACTCCATCACCTGGTGCACTGCCTGGTGCACTACCTGACGCAAAGGAAGTATTTAATAAATACTTGTTGAAAGAAGAAAACAAGCATTATTTAAACATCTCCCATGTGTCAGACAATGTGCTAAGTGTTTTACAAAGATTATCTTGAAGCGACCTTGGGAAAGTAGGTGCCATTAGTATCCCCATTTTAGAATTGAGGAAACTGAGACAAAAAGAAGTTAAGTGACTTCATCAAGATCACAGATCTAGTAAAAGTCTAAAGCCAGATTTGAACTTGGGTTTCTTGATTCCAAGTCCAGTGCTCTATCTACTGTGTCATCAGTTGATTGGTTGGAGTCTGAGAAGTTTTTCTTAAATGACACATGACTGAGCCTTTCATCTTACACATGGTCATACTCCTTTTTGGGACTTATGGTTTGCTTTGATAATAACCAACATGAGTAAAAATTTGTGGTTTTGTGATTTGAAGATAAGGGATTGAGTCTTGGCTCATCTATTAACTGGTTAAATAACCTTAGGCAAGCCTCAGTTTCCTCGTCTGCAAAATGAGAACATTAATATTTGCAGTGTATATCACAGAGTCATTGTGGGAATCAAATGAGAATGAATATGAAATATTTTATAACCATGAATTAATATTTTAAAAGTGCTTAACATGATGCCTGGAACATTGCAAGTGCTTAATAAATCCTTGTTTCTTTTCTTTCCCTACATAAATGTGAGATTTTTTTTTCTACTATGGTTGCCTGTACTTATGTGAAAAGGGTTGCCTAATTTTATGATAAATTGTATGGTTGTATAGTAAGAGTAAGAGGATAGCAGAAATATATCTCAAGGGTTGACCTAGGATCCATGAAATATTGCAAAAACCAGAGGAAGAACTAATGATAATAGAACAATATAAGATGTTCTGGTGAATGTTTAGCAATTGGGCTCTGTAGGGAAACAATGTATACACATACTTGAAGATTTAAGCAGCATTGCTTTTTCTGTAACTGTCCTACACTGGAATTAAAAGACATCTGCAGGGGCAGTTAAGTGGCGCAGTGGATAGAGCACCAGCCCTGAATTCAGGAGGACCCTGAGTTCAAATCTGATCTCAGACACTTAACACTTTCTAGCTGTGTGACCCTGGGCAATCATTTAACCCCAATTGCCTCAGAAAAAAAAAAAAGAAGAAAAAGAAAAAGAAAAAGAAAAAAAAAGACATCTGTATTTCTCTATTATTGCTTGCACTTAGTCCAAGGAATAGGAGGCTGGGGAAATGCAGTTATCATCAGATTGGAGGCTAATTAATAATGAATAATAATTGGCATTCAATTAGCACTTTAATATTTGCAAAGTACTTTATACCCATTATTTCATTTGAGCCTCACAACAGTCCTACTTATATATCTATTGCTTCGTGGTTTAGAAATGGCTGCATTGGACAATTTCAGAAAAACCTGGGAAGACTTATTATGAACTGATGCAAAGTGAGGTGAGCAGAGCTAGGAGAATGTTGTATACAGTAACAGCAATATTGTAACAATGACTTGGTTACTTTGATCAAGACAATGATTCAAGACAATTCCAAAGGAATCCATGTTAAAAACACCACCACTACCACCACCACCAATGTTATATGCTTCCAAAAAGGCAATTGATGAACTCTGTGTGTACACTGAAACATTTTTAAAACTTTCTTTAATATTTCTTATTTTTTGGTATGTTTTGTTTTCTAAAATGGCTAATATGAAAATGTGTTTTGTATGACCATGTATAATTGATATCATTTTGCTTGCCTTCTCGAGGAACTGTGAGGGATTGAAGGGAAGAAAAAAAATTAGAACTCGCAATTTAAAAAAAAATGAATGTTGAAATATTTTTATATATGATTGGGAACATTTAACAAAATAAAATATATTACAAAAATGTTTAAACTACATTATTAATACTTTATTAAGTCTAGAAATCAATGAAACAATAAATGAAATCCTGATTTGTAGTCATTGCCATTTACTGCAAATTAAAATTTTGCCTTTCAGCAAGCTATTTAGAGCTGGCTCCATGCTTTTTCATTTCTTTATGTGTTGTTTTTCTTTCCTAGAATGCAAGATTCTTGAGAGCAAGGACTATTATTTGCTTTTATTTATATTCTCATGACCTAATACAGTGCATAGTACATAGTAAGCAATGCTTAATATATGTTTTATCATAAAGGCCTGTATAATGATTATCACCATGTGAGTAAAGGAAAGATGTATGGAGGAGATAATATAGAGTTAGATTTGATAAGATGTGATAACATTAGATATGACAATAGGGGAGAAGGAGAAGGTCAAAAGTTTAAAAAAAAAAAAAAGAACACTTAGCTGTTATACCCTTGTGACTGTGAGAATGATTCCCTCAGCAAAAGGAGTAAAATTGGAAGGAGCAATGGGTTGAGGGGTGATAGAAATAGAAAGTTTACTTTTGGAATTGGTGGATGACTAACTGTATGTGTATGCCAGAACTCTGAACTTGAAACAAGGATTCTTACAAGGTACTAACTAAGTGGAATTGATAAAGATAATGGTTATCTAGTTTAGCATGATGCTTAATAGTTCTCTAAGTTCAGTATGATTGATTTAATCTTACAACAAATAATGATTTCCTAGAGATATAATGATTGATTTATACTCAGAGTAGAGCATATAAGCTGGGAGCCTCAGCTAGATTCATAGAGGCAGAGAAGACAAGAGAACTGGAGGCAGGAACTTAAGTTCTCAGAGAAGAGAGAGAGCTAGAGAAGAAAAGTGCACGCGAATCTCGGAGCCAAGGAGACAGATTCATTTCCACCTTCAGTCAGATTCCTGGTGGCAGGCTCTCCTTCTACATTTCTCCACTGAGACCAAAGCTGGTCTGAAAGGCTCTTCAGAAAGCTTCCCAGTCCCAGAAAAGGAGACAAGACTCTGAAAGAGATAATAAAGGATTTGGACTTTAACCTCTGGCTACTCTTGTGGTGGTTACTGAACTGAAAGGAAGGTTGCTCCCCAAGACCCCATGAAAACCAAACCAGAGAACATTACAGTGTGGGGTTGACTTCAAGTTTTCTAACCACTGGTATGGATATTAAGTCATTAATCCAGAGAGAAGAGTCTTTTTCTGGGGAAGGAAAATGAATTTGGTTTCTGAAATGCTGAATTCAGGACAAAACACATTTTTGTTCATCTATTCATCAGTCAATCAACGAGCATTTTTATGCGCCCAGTACCATATTAGAAACTGGCAATACAAGTACAAAGAATGAAACCATCCCTACTCATAGTTCCTAGAATATAGTGTGCATTTAATAAATTTCATTAATTGTTACAAATAAATAAAAACAAAACAAAACAGCCTTGTTATTTCTTTCTTGAAAAAAAAAGTCTAGGATCCCAACCTCTCTTCCCATTGAGTTCAGTTCTTAATAAGATACTGAGATTCAAGAAAATAAATTAAAAGGACTTGTAGTACATCCCTGATCCTCCTAGTAGGATATCTTCTTGAAATTGTTGCCAAACTTTACATCTAAGATGAGATCAAACAGCATAACATGGGAATTCTCCTATGAGTAGATAAGCTTCTTGAAGTCAGGATCTATTTTTCAATTTTGTCTCCTCTCCAACTCTTAAGCACAGCACCTTGTGCGTTGGAGGTGTTTAAAAGATATCTGTTAGATGGGATTAATCTGATTCAGTCAATGACAAAAAATAAATTAGGTATTAAAATTAAGAAAATGCACGAGGATTCCTTGCCAGTGACTGTAAATTCTCGTTCTAATCCTTGCAGCATTTAATATGGCTGTCTTGAATTTGTTGCTATGCTATCAACCCACCACTGTGATGTGGCATGAAAACTAAAGAAAAGTTGACTTAGCAGTCATAATGATCTTCTTCAAATGCTTTTTCAGACATGGTCTCATTATGAGAGCCAGCAGGGTACCATTTGGAGAGCACTTGTCTTGGAGAGAAAAGGCCTGAGTTTCAGGCTAGCCCGGATGATGAAAAGATATATGACTCTGGGCAAGTAGCTGACATCATTGAGATTCTTTTTCTTCATATGGAAAATAAGGACAACAGGGAGGCAGGGCCTACAGGACAGATTTGTAGTCAGAACACCTGGCTTCCAACCTCATCTCCTGATACTTCCTACCTATGTGACCTTGGCAAGTCAATTGTCCTGGGGGTATCAGTGTACTCATCTATAAAATAAAGGAACTGGAATAGGTGATAAGTTCCTCTCTTGCTCTAAATCCTCTGCCTCTGTTACTATCTATTTTACAGGATTGTTGTGAGGAAAGTGCTTTGTAAACCTTAAAACATGTTATTCACATATTCATATATGTACATATACATATATATATGTACATGTAGATTCAGTAAACAGGAGATATTATTATATCATTTTATAGACCCTATAGAAGACTTTAAAGTCTTCACCCTGTTATGTCACTAATTTCACTTTTCTTCTTGCTAAACTTGCTTTCTCCTGCATATATTCCCATCGGAAGATCTGTTAACAGTTAATATTTACATAGTTATTTAAGTGTTTTATATATTATCTCATTTAATAATTATAATTTATATAATTAATATTAATTATATATAGATATAATTAAATAACATGTTGCATATATTATTTCATTTCATTCTTACTAATACACTGTTAAGGTACGTTCTCTTATTTCCATTTTACAGATGAGGAAATTGAGGCTGACAGAGATTAAGTGACTTACCGAGAGTTACACAACCAGTAAGTGTTTGAAGCTAAATTTCAATTCATCTTCCTGACTCCAGGCCCAGTTTTTTATTCACTGTGCCATCTAATTAGCTATACAAAGGACAAAGGTAGCAAACAATATATGTAAAGAACAGATGGAGCCAACAAGTGCCTTTTATCTTCTAGCTTTGGGAATGCTTTTATCCCTTCAAACAGATTCTGTTATATTTTCTTGGGAGTAACCATTGCTCTGATGAGCTGGTTCTTTGGTGAGATCTTTTGACTAGTGAACCAAACAACTGCTTGTTTAAGCCAAGCAAGTCACTCAACTGCTAATTCTGGCTCTCACTGGATTTGGCTACCACTCTGGTAGCATTTGCTATTGATTTTACTTGCTGAGGAAACCTCTAATGTCACTTCTGATCTTTTGACATTCACAAAGTCAATCGGTCAATTCCTTTTCCAGATATTCACTCATCTAAGATAAGGAAAGAATAAACATGAAAATGACAAAAGAAATTGAGGCACCCTTAGTCATAGGAACATGGCTGTTGTGTGGAGATTACAGCTTGCTACTCTCTCATCCAGATGCTCATGGGAGTGTTATTCATAAAAATACCTGCCAGAGAAGAGATTTCAAAGTCTAAAGCTCAAAACTTTTGTATGTACATTTAATTTAGATCCAGTCTCTCCTCCACCATCAGTCCTGTCTCTTTAGCCAACCCAGAGATTCTTCACTATCTCATAGTTTACATGCTGAGATCTTGGAGAAATCATAGGTATGTATTCAGACACACATTGATGTTTTATTAGTCATTTATTTAATCTTTTTGTTGCTGAGTGGAACATTGTCTATAGTACTGGAATATGTGTCTGTTAGTTGCTATTGGTAGGTAACACGATTATGCCAAAGTCAGATGATTAGGATTTAGTGAGATCTATTCACTTTATGGATGTGGTAAGGGTAAGCCAGTAAAGGTTCAAATATTCATGTTCAGTAAAGCTGCAATGATCATACATCATTGCCAGATTTTTCCTATTGAACAGTATCAGGCTAGTGCTTAGCAGCACCACCTGGTGGTTAAACATTTCTTAATTAAGATGATTCCAATGGCTCATTGGATTATTCAATTAATGTAAAAAGCTTGTAATGTTTAGTTAAAACCCATTGCCCCTTATTTCTGGACTAGTAAGAAAAGTTATAAATGATACATGTATTTTTATTTTTAGAAAGAAATCCATCTTTATTTGAACATTTTTATTATGAAACATTTTATTACTTGGTGTCTATAGTTCCCGTACTTTTTCATTTCATGATCTGTTCTGATGTCTTTTTACTCTTTGTGGTGTTCCCAAAGGCCTTCAGTTTTTCTCATAGTTGACACTACCACCCCAAAGCTATACAGAACTCTGAAAACTCCAGTTACTCTCAGCACCATAATCCATCTTAAAGATCACAAGAAAGTACAAAAAAGAAACTGAAAACTAGAAATTGTTTATCGAACTGTCTCACAGACTGCTATAGTCATCAGCTGAACAAGCATTTAGTAAATCGTGGGTGCAGAGCACTGTATAAGTGCTGGGGGAGACACAAAGTTTAGGTTGGTCCCTGTCTTCACTGAGGTCACAGTCTTTTTAGAACTGTGGAGCTCCTGCCCTTAATGCTTACTTGTACAATCCTCTTTCCCCCTTCTCCCCCTCCCCCCTCCAAAGAAGAGAAGATTTAATGGGACCCTTGCCTGTTCTGCTTTTTTATCTAGAGAGTAGAGCTTAAAATAATTAGTGAAAGTTTCCAAAAGGCGGATTTTGGCTTGATGTTAGAAAAAAAACTTCCAAAATGATCAGAATTGTCCAAAATGAATAGATTACCCTGAGGAATGGTGAATTTGGAACCTCTTATTGGACTGTTGTAGAGGATATTCTTGTTCAAATATAGATTGGGTTCCATAGCCTCTGGGGTTTCTTTTAATTTTTCTCCCTTCCTCCTTCTTTCCTGTCCTCCTTTCCTCCCTGTGTCCCATGACTTTTCTTCCTTTTCTGCCTTCTTCTTTTCCTCTTCTCTTCTTTCCTCCCACCCCTCCTTTTCCTTTTTCCTTCCCTTCCTTTCTCCTTCCTTCTTTCCTCCTTTCTCCCTCCCTCCCTCCCTTCTTCTTCCTTTCTTCCTTTTTCTATTTCTCTCTTCCTTTCTCTGTTTATCCAAGACTTCTTTTCCCTCTCCTCCCTCCTCTTGCTGTTTTCTCTATCTTTTCCACATCCATGTTCATATTCTTTTGGGAAAAGTCCAACTAGCTCCAGGTGGACTCAGGAATGTTAATTTAACCATTCTACTCATAGGATTTTTTGTGTCTTGTAACTCTTCCATTGAGCTCTAATTTTATTCCTCTAGTTTCAAATGTAGGTAAATTTTTCTTAGAGTGAAAATAGTTACTGAAATTTTTTTTTAGTTGAAAAGAGCTAGACATTCATTTAATGTGCTCTTCTTCATAACAGGCCACTTTTCAAAAGGCATGAATACTAGTTAAAGAAAAGCTGCTAACCTATTTTATTTTTGATCGTGAGTGAGATTTTGCTGCATTTTGTTCACGAACCCCAGAAAACTCAGGGTGTTTAGAAATTTCACTTTTATTTTTCTGGGTGGGATAAAAAAGCCTGCAGTAATAACAAGCATCTTGCAGTTTCAAAACTACCCTGGAGGCATGATTTGAACATGAAAAACTTTTTATTCATTTTAGAACTTCAGCTTTCACTTTTAAAAAATACCCATGAGTATGTGCATAGGGATAGGCTTCTGGGACTGTATTTGGAAAAAGCTAATGCTTGAGTATTCATTTTGTTTGAGAGTGGGAAAGACTTGTCTTTCTAGTATAGAAGCTACAATGAGTGGAATTGTTCATCACATTGAAACCACTGGAAGTTTACTTTTAAAAAGAATTGAATAGTTAAAAGAAATTAGAAATAGGTGATAGGAAATGACCTTTGCTGATATAGAAAACTTCTAAATAAGAAAACTCCCTCAGCACCTTTTCTTCATTTTACTGTCTTAGTTGCTAGAAATAAGACTGTAAGTTGGCAGACTTGGACTTAAGAGTTGCCTAGAACTCTAATTGATTTACTTAGTCAGAACTAAGTCCTTAACTGAGACATATAAGTGGCAAACTGCGAAGATTCTTAAACTGTGGGTTGAGGTTGCATAACTGAAGGTAGGATCACAAAAAATTTGGCAACAGTAAAAGATTTCTGAATGCTCTATATCCTGCAGAATCATTTATCCTGCCATGATTTAATGCTTTATGTAAAAATAAACAAGCACATCTATCTCATTAGTTTGCAAATTTGCTTTTGTCTTTACTAAATGATAAAATAACATGTATACCAAAGACATTGTTTTAAAATAAATTTCTTTATTATTTATGAGTAAACATTTGATTTATTCACCTATTTTATGTATCTATGTACTCAAGGTCACATAAAAATTTCTTGGGTGAAAAGGGGTCATGATCACAAAAAGTTTAAGAAGCCCTGGCACAGTGGACTTAGAAACATTAAGATGTTGGCTTTGAATTCTACTTCACACACTTTTCTCAGTCTCATTTTCTTCATCTGTTAACAAATTGTCTTCTTAAAAATGGGGATTATAATAGCATTTACCTCATAAGATTGTGAGCATCAAATTAGATACATACATGTGATGACCGCGTATTTAAAATCAGCCGGAGTCAGGAATTCAGGTTAAGGGAAAAACCTTCAATCTTTATTCTTTTTGAGGTGAAGGGGGATTGCAGTAGCAATATGGGCAGCTGTGACAGGAAGCCAGCCAGCAGAGGTGAAGGGGGATTGCAGGTAAAGAGGGATTGAAGGTGAAGGGGGGTCGTGATAGCAATGTGAGCTGCTGTGTCAAGAAACCAGCCAGCAGCCTCTCCTTCCGCTTCCCTTTTAAGTTGCTATATATGTGTTAGTAATTATTATTTCTGGTTGTAAGGCATCTATCAACTAAGATGGTTTGCTGCTCTATTAAAGAGTTTAAAAGAACCTCCATGTATCTCCTGGCTGGAAGAGCTGTGGCCACAAGTAGGTAAGAAGTCTAAAGCTGAGTTAGGAAAAGAGGCAATGAGGGGCCTTGGCCATCTAGTAAGTTCACTGCTGTTACCCCAGTAGTGTTGAGAGGAATTGGGAAATTTTTATAAAAGTCATCAATTGTATGCAGCTAAATGGGAAACTGGAACAGATTGGGTAGCACATGTGACTCTGTCCCATGTTAATCTATATGAAGAATGGCAGTGGTAGGAAAACAAAAAGAAAGATGGAAATCATAACAGAATCAGAGAAGGGGCAAATGCCATTCTGTGGCAGAGAAGTATAAAGGGACATTATTAAAAAAAATATCTAGGAAGAAAGAGAGTTCTAAGACAGCTCAGTGGATTGGCAAGTGGAGGTCGTTTTACTTTATTAATTCATAAAAATGAAACTTTGTTTTCTCTTTGGTTTGGAGCAAAGCCAAGGATAAAGGTGGCTAGGGTAATGATGGCATCTAGGAAAAACTGAAAAGTGACCAACCAAATGATAAGGAAAGTTTAGACTTGGGGTCAGGAAGACAAAAGTGCAAGTTCTGCAGCAGACACTTGCTATCTACTTGACCTTGGACAAAATACTTACTCTTTTGAAACCTCAATTTTCTCACCTGGTAAAGTATTGAAAATAAAACCTTTTATCGTGTGGTGATTCTCAAATCAAAAGTGCTTTGCTAATCATTGAAAAATCAATTATTATTATAAAGACATTCTTCCAGTCCTGACTTAGACATTTAATTGGTGGGCCACTCTGTTAAGCCTCAGTTTCTTTGTTTGTAAAAGAACTACCTTCAAGGGTTGTTGTGAGGATCAAATGAGATAGTATTTATATTTTGCAAACTTTGTTATTATTTTTATAGCCATTACCTTACTTATGTGGTTAATATCTTTAACATCATCATCATCATTGTGTGTATGTGTGTGTATAGAGAGAGAGACAGAGGCAGAGACAAAGAAAGATAAGAGACAGACACACACACACACAGACACAAAAAGACAGAGACAGAGAGAAAGAGAGATAGAAACAGAGAGACAGAGAGACAGAAAACTGGAGAGACAGAAAGAGACAGACAGACAGACAGAAACTTGAGGCCAGAAAAAAAAAAAAAAAACAACTGCTAGGAATATTATCTGTGATTGTTTAGGAACTTATTAAATTTGGCAGGACTTTTAAACAATGCCAACTCTCTCTCTTTTTCTGTTTCCATCTCTCTGTCTTTGTTTAAAGAGGAAAGCCTGTAATAGTGTTTCTCTCTTCCCCACTTCTCCCCCCCCCAAAAAAAAAATAAAGGAGAAAAGAAAGGTCAGCAAAGTATCTAAAAATGCATCAAAGAGAACAGAAGTAGTTTCAAAAGAAAATGTAGATAAGAAGTCTAACTTAGAAAATAACATTGTGGAGCCAGGATGGCAGAGAAAAGGCAGTGATTCACCTGCTTTCCCCATCAGTACTTACAAGGCTTCAACAAATATCTTCTTAAGATCCACAAGTATCAGTTTCCTCAGCTGTGAAGTGAAGGGGCTTACTGAGATTATCTCTAAGGTCCCTTTAAACTTGAAACCCATGACCCTGAGCATGAATATTTCTCTTTCCACTCTCTCTTTCTCTCTCTCCCCTCTCTCCTCTCTCTGTCTCTGTCTGTTTCTCTTTTTGTTTGTCTCTCCCTCTCTTTCCATCTTTGTCTGTCTATCTCTCTCTCTCCTCTGTCTCTTTGTGTCTCTGTCTCTGTCTGTCTGTTTCTCTCCTCCCCCCTCTCTGAGTCTGAGCTTACAGGCAGCAGGTGATGTACTTGATAGAACTCTGGGCTTGAAGTCAGAAGACCTGATCTAGAGATACATATTTCAAGACCCACAATATGGTGTGTGACCCTGGGCAAGTCATTTAAATTCTGTCTGTCTTCATTTCTAATACTGTAAAATGGGGCTAATAAAGGCATGTTCTTTGTAAGGTTGTTGTGAGGATCAAATGGGATAAAATTTGTAAGTCCAGTATAGTGTTCGATACATAGTAAGTGACATATCTAATTATTTTCCTTCTGTCTGTATCCTCCTAGGTATATGATAATAGGCAGGCCATTTAATCTCTCTGAACCTCCATTTACTCATCAGTAAAAAAGAGAAGATTGGATTAAACTTGGTTCTGAATGTATGGTCTTATGATCTTCTCCCTCTCCTCTTTCCCCCCAAAGAAAAACATACAAATAAAAGCAATACCTCATTTTCCTTCATAGAATTGCAAAAACATCAGGGTCAGATGCAAACCTAGGCTTTTGGGGTATTTATCCTGACCATTGAACTATCTAAGGTCTTTTAGAGAAACCCAAATCCATCTGTCCAAGAATTCTCTTTTCCCAGTACAATATACCCTGCTTTCACTGATTGCAGCAAAGAACAAAATTCTGAGCATCTCCCCAGCAGAGGGAGACAGGTTTTTTTTCTTTTGACTTTAGAAATCTAAATTCTGATTAACTCAGAGGAGAAGAGTAAATTGTAATGGGGCTATCTGGGACTGATTAATACCTAGGGAAAAAAACACAAATGTACAATCTAATTTGTTTACTTATGTCTTTTAATATCAAATAATTTGCTAGATCTGGGTTTTGTTCTGCCAGTACAGTAAATGCTATTTAGCATGCATGGAAATTTCCAGCTTGTTATCTCCATGTAGACTTTATCTCCAATTATATTAGGATGGATTCAGATAGAACACTGATAATATGAAAGCATGAAATAATTCAGCATCTATTCTTTTTTGCAATAGTGTTTTTTTTTAATAAAACAACCCCAAATTAATAGAAGAGAGGAAAAATGTTGAACTGGTCCTGTTTATGAGTTTTACTGTGGATAGTGGAAGGGGCTGAAATGAAATCAGTGGAACGTATAGCTACTTTTTTTTTTTTTTTAAAGAAAACTGTCTTACAATAGTTGCTAATTTTGGAAAAATGATACATGGGCAGTGGATCCTTTATTCAGCAGATCTGTGCTGGGGATAATTACACGTTTTATCAAAAATATAAGAAACTGGCTTAGAGATTTATACTGTGAGACCCAGAGTACTTAAAAAAAGTCCAATTTCATGCCCAATTTAATAGATACTGTGTTAGATCTACATGTCCGGTATAATTACTTAGACATTTCATTCTTCTGTATGGTTCTTTTTAGAAACCAGTTCAAATCTGACCTTGTGTAAATGCTTTTTAAATTACTCAGAATCATTTTACAAATCCAATTAGTGTACAGTCAAATCTTTTCAGCTCACCTCATTTGACACAAGGCCCTGCAGAGGTAGTCGTATAGCATTAGCCTTGTTTATGATAATTCCTGTTTACTTCCTCAGTGATGTTTTCAAGAAAAGTTGAGCTAAAAGAGGGGAATAATTTTCCCAGGTCTAGACTTCAGGTGAAATAACATGGAAGCATGAGGCTGAATTTCTTTCTGGTTGGGGACATGAATCCCTGAGCATCATTCAGCAAAGAGGAAATGGTTGCTTTAGATAAGCAAAACACGATTTAAACTTCGATTGCCTGAGGTATCACTTAATCAACGAGAGTAGTTAATAATCCTGCTTTTTTTATTTGTCAAGAACTCAATATTTTTTCAATATGAGGCCTGCTCCAGTGTACGCTAAATGGCACTTTATAATTAGCGGTACTTGAGAATTTGGTGGTTTTTAAAAATTCATACAACATTCTTAGTTACAATTTATAAATGATTTCAAAGTATAATTAACATTCATCTTTACAAGTTATATGCAAACAAATATGCAAATTTAGAAATAAATATGCAAACATATAAAATGTTTTGGAATTAAGTAGTCCTTAACATTTTTAATGAAATCAATATTTTATTCATATTTTGCACACAATTTTGAGTACTTACTGATTTGGGGGTCTACAGCATATAGGCTTTTGCATATTCAGGCTTCTATCTATCAGCTACAGGAAGAAAATGGAAGAAAGTCCTGCTACTACTCTGAAATGAAGGCTCAGAAGGGTAGTTTGGCAGAGAAGCTTAATGGAAAACTAACTATATGGTGGATTATTTGTACATCTAAAATAGTGTATATTTACTTGACTTTTTAAAGTCATAGTCCTGCCTTTTTTTTTTAAACAATATTACGCTTCAAATAAGTCTATCAAACTGACTTACCTGTTACCTATAGATGACATTTTATCTCCTCCCTATAAGTGGTCACCTGTGTTTGGAATGTACCATGACCCTGGAGAATCCAAACTCATTTCAAAGCACAGCTCAAGGGCCAACTTCTCCTCAAAGCCTTTCTGGATTCTCAGCAACTGGTACTTTCTCCTTCTTGAAATCATTTTCTAAACCCTTGATTTATAAAGGATATCTAAGAGGTCAGCTTAGTCTCCTTAATGCTCTTTCTCCCTTGAATTTTTTAAATATCGAAGTGCATCAAGGGAGGAATTAGTGATTTCTCTTTCCTTTCTTATCCCTCACCTTCCAGATACAGAAGATTCCTTGTATGGAATCATTGCTTTCTGGTATCATGTATGGGATCACTTATAGACTGCTGGATCACTCCTTTTTGTCATTGTCTCAACATTAAGATGCCCCCTGGGAAATGAAAATTGAGTCCTTTGTCATTTCCTCCATTCATAGATAATGTAGTAGACAGAACCCTGAAGTTGAATCAGGGAAAACTATATTCAAATCTGACCTCAGACATTTAATAGTTGCCTGGGCGAGTCATTTAGCAAGCCTCAACTGTAAAGTGGGGATGATAATGACGCCTGGCACATAGCAGGTGCTTAATAAATGCTTGTTTTTTCCCTTCCTCTCATCAGTTCTCATACTTTTGATCACTGAGTTGTTTCTTTCCCATCATTAGTAATTAAAAGAGAAACTGACTCATTGCAACAACATTCACAAACAATTCAAACCTACAGTTCATGCCTCCCCAGAGAGAGGTCAGGATTCCCTGACCAGCTAAAAGACAAATTAGTTCAAAGCAAAGACATTAATGAAGTAATAGTTGCAATTAAAAATTCCTATCATAAATCTAGAATGAATAAGAACAACAGCTCTCCCATACACACACACACACACACACACACACACACACACACACAGAGGCAGTGGACATGAATAGTCATGATAAATTAGGAGAAAATACATAGAGAAAATGAGAATCTATCAGAGCACAGATATAGAACTTTGATTCATACTTCTAGTTTTTCAGGACCACTGATGTCTTCTCATGATGTCACAGCACTCTCACAGGCCTGTTTCCCATTGGATAGAACATCTCCACCTAGAATGTTGCTCCATTGGTCCTTATTAGATATGTAGTTTCAGCTGGACATTGGAATGAAGCCTAAGTTTTTATTATTTCAATGGCCCAATCTGCCATGGACCATTGAAACAATAGAACTCCAGACTTTGGACAGCTCCTATAATTTCAATGCATTTATATCTTCATATGTCTTCTCCCAGGGCTAGATTTAAGATCTCTGAGGGCAACAATTGTTACTTTTTTCATTTTGATATGCCTAATATCATTCAATGCATCAATCAATAAGCATTTATTAATCACCTTCTATGTCCCAGTCCAGGGAAAATGAAGACCAAAATGGAAGTCCTTCACCTTAAGCTTACATTCTATTAGAAGAGAAAAACATTTACATAAATGAAAATATATTCAAAATAATATTTTTAAAAAGCAAATTTTTGGAAAGAGGAGGATATTTGTGATTGGAGGGATCAGGAAAAATTTCAGGAAAATTTGAACAGAGTTTTGGAGGCATCGAGAGATTCTAATAGGCAGGAAGAAGCAGGAGACAGCTAGCATGGGGGATAATCAAGACAAGAAAGACAGAGAAAGGAAGTGGATGTGGTACCTAAGGAACAGAAGGAGGCCAGTTGGCAGGACTATATAATGTGTGGAGGGTAAGGTTGGAAAGTGATTCTGGGGTTGTGAGGGGTTTTAAAAGATAAAACCAGAACCCTAGATTTGGTCTCAGGAAGCACTTAGTATTTGTTAGGTGCTTGTTGAAATTTAAGCATTGAAATGGAAATCAGGAAGTCCTGATTCAAAACCAATCTCACACACTAGGTCACCTAACTTCCCTTTTCCAAAAAAATCAGATTTCTAGTAGCATCTGCCTCTGAGGGATAGTGTAAAGACCAAATGGGATCAGGTGTGAAAAGTTCTTAGCAAACCTTAATGTCTTACATACATACTAACTTATTATTACTATTATTAATGTTCTTCCAACAGTTCTACTGCTATTTCCTCCAGGAAGCCTTCCTTGATACTCCTTGATCAAAATGACCCTTCTATTCCCTGAGTTCCCAGATTACCATCTGTGCATCTTTCTTAATCATTTAATCTATTCCACTTTGTATTATAATTTTAATACCACAGCATTCAAAGAACTGAAAATAAATATCACTCAGAGGGCAATAGAGACAAGCTTAGTAGGTGTGGGACTTGAGCAGGTCTTGATGCATTGGTTAAAAAAGTAAAGAGATTAAGATGGAAACCTGAGATAAGGGATATCATCAAAGAAATGCATTAGAGGTGGGAAGAAAGATGGACTAATCTGGCAGGAATTGGAAACTGAGTGGATGCCCCTCCTTTGGGGAATGGTTGAATAAATTATGACATATGAATGTAATGTAATGTTATTGTTCTATAAGAAATGATGAGCAGACTGAATTCAGAAAAGCCTGAAAAGATTTATAGGATTTAATGGTAGTGAAGTGAGGAGAGTCAGGAGAACACTGTACACAGTAATAGCAAGATTGTTTGATGATCAACTCTTCTCAATAGACAATAGATCTTAGCTCTTCTCAATAGACAGTGACCCAAGATAATTCCAGTAGTTTTGGGATGGAAAATACCATCCACATCCAGAGAGAGAACTATGGAGAATGAATGTTAATGGAAGCATAGTATTTTCACATTTTTTGGGTTTTCTTTTTCTTTCTTGTGGTTTTTCCTTTTTGCTCTGATTTTTCTTTCCCAACATGACTAACATGGAATTATGTTTAATATGACTGTACATATATAACCTACATCAAATTGCTTGCTGTCTTGGGAAAGGAAGGGAAAAAATTGGAATTCAAAATCTTTTAAAAATTAATGTTGAATATTTAGCATCTATGGGACTATCTGCCATCTAGGGGAGGGGATGGAGGGAAGGAGGGGAAAAGCTGAAACAAAAGTTTTTGCAAGGGTCAGTGTTGAAAAATTACCCATACATATGTTTTGTATATAAAAAGCTATAATAAAACATGTAAAAAAATTAATGTTGAAAGCGATCTTTATGCTTAATTAGAAAAAAAAAGTACTATTGAGAAAAAAGAAAGAAAGACTTCACATAACTGGGATGTATATATACAGCACTCTTAAAATTTGCAAAACATTTTGCATATGTTATCTTATTTGATTTTGGGAGATAGGTACTTGTGATTTATCCATTTTATAGCTGAGGAAACTGAGTCAAAAAGAGGTCAAATGACTTGCCTAGCATTATACAGGCTGGATTTGAACTTATCTTCCTGGTTCCAGACCTAGTACTCTATGTTTTGTCCCATCTAGCTTCCTATTAGATATGAACTTCTTTAGTTTCAGGGCTGGGACTTATTTATCTTTATCATCCCCCAATGTGTAGCCTAGTGCTTTGCAGCTTGCCAAAATTCAGAAAACATTTGCTAAGTGAATGACATCCTAGTACAGGGTCATATCTAAGTGTTTTAATCCTCTTTGATATGGATGACATGGCCACCCAGGTCTTTTTCAATCTGAAAAAAAGGACTGAGGAAATCAAAGAACCATGTTTTGATGATTGAAAACTCCCAACTTTGGGAATAAGAATTAACTTATCCATATCACAGATGATTTTCTTCAGAATTCTATCTTTTTTGGCACAGGGCTCCATGATGCCTGCTGAGGCCGATTTTGCTGATTTGCTGCTCTGTTCGTTGATATTCTTAGGTAAACAACATACAGCTTGATCTTTGTGCATCTGGGTAGGCTTCAAATATTTTTATTATGCAATTTAACACAACAAAAATATCTGCTGCACTCCGCCAAACAACCAAGTCTCCCTGAGAGCGGAGCTGAGCCCACTACTTTCCTGTCAAGTAACCTTGGTCTTAAAAGACCATCCCCACACAATCAGCCAGCTCCATATGCCTTTTATTCTTCCAACATATTTGAAGGGTTTTTTTCTCCCCATGTTTTGTTTCTCGGGGCTGGATTTCATCTCAGTTGATTGCCCAATTCACTTTTCATTCAGTCATAATTGTTTTTTGAATTGTCTCAAATTCTCAAATGGATTTATGACAATTTGAAAATTAACAATGGCGCCTTAATTGCATGGGGCTGTGAGATCCACAAAACCCTGAAGGCTGAAGGGCTTTTTCCCCCCTCCCACCTGTACCTAGGCAATATTTTTTTTAACCAATGATGAGATGGTTGGAAAATATACAGAATACATATTATATACAGAACACACCTGTGTGTGTGTGTTTAAAAAAAACAAAAACAAAAATTTGGCTTTCTAATACTTGGAAGCCAACCATAGACCAATATATTGGCAGAAATAAAAGAAAACCCAGCTGATTTCTGGATTTTTCCCCAACTGAGTCTTTTTCTTTCATTTAGGTAGAAGCATTTACAAAAAGGAGATAATCTTTTCTTTTCTCTTCTTTTTTCCATGTTGGTAAACATTCAGATATGAAATCACAGTTCTTTTATAATTTAAATAAAAATGGTGTTGTGTTAATTTTGAGTGCATCATTCTGTTGAGCAGTGAAATACGATTTTTTCCTTTACTAGGATATAGTAGTTCAAAAAAACCCAACGTTCAATCAAATTGGATAGCAAAGAAAGTAACAAGAAAAGATTTACCCATCTACATATGGGATACACTCTCCTGAATGTTACCCCATTATTGGGAGAGTTGGGCATATATACAGAGAACACTCATATTGAGAGAATATATGTAGAAGGCCTTCATGAAAGAAACATGTAATTAGGGAACATGTGTGAATAGATACCTAAGTGGAGCCAAGTGACTAGAGTACATTCATGGAATGAATATATATAGGGAAGCTAAATGACTAGAGTACATTTGTGCTGGGAATATATATAGGGAACCTAAGTGACTAGAGTACATTTGTGGTGGGAATATATATAGGGAACCTAAGTGACTAGAGTACATTTGTGGTGGGAACATACATAGGGAAGCTAAGTGACTAGAATACATTTGTGGTGGGAACATACATAGGGAACCTACGTGACTAGAGTACATTCATGGAGTGAATACATATAGGGAGCCTAAGTGACTACATACATAGGGAACCTAAGTGACTAGAGTACATTTGTGGTGGGAACATACATAGGGAAGCTAAGTGACTAGAATACATTTGTGGTGGGAACATCATAGGAAAGCTAAGTGACTAGAGTACATTCATGGAGTGAATACATATAGGGAGCCTAAGTGACTACATATATAGGGAACCTAAGTGACTAGAGTACATTTGTGGTGGGAACATACATAGGGAAGCTAAGTGACTAGAATACATTTGTGGTGGGAACATCAATAGGAAAGCTAAGTGACTAGAGTACATTTGTGGTGGGAACATCAATAGGAAAGCTAAGTGACTAGAGTACATTTGTGGTGGGAACATACATAGGGAAGCTAAGTGACTAGAGTACATTTGTGGTGGGAACATACATAGGGAAGCTAAGTGACTAGAATACATTTGTGGTGGGAACATCAAAAGGAAAGCTAAGTGACTAGAGTACATTTGTGGTGGGAACATACATAGGGAAGCTAAGTGAGTAGAGTACATTTGTGGTGGGAACATACATAAGGAAGCTAAGTGACTAGAGTACATTTGTGGTGGGAATATCAATAGGAAAGCTAAGTGACTAGAGTACATTTGTGGTGGGAACATAGTGACTAGAGTACATTTGTGGTGGGAACATACATAGGGAAGCTAAGTGACTAGAGTACATTTGTGGTGGGAACATACATAGGGAAGCTAAGTGACTAGAGTACATTTGTGGTGGGAACATAGTGACTAGAGTACATTTGTGGTGGGAACATACATAGGGAAGCTAAGTGACTAGAGTACATTTGTGGTGGGAACATACATAGGGAAGCTAAGTGACTAGAGTACATTTGTGATGGGAACATACATAGGGAAGCTAAGTGACTAGAGTACATTTGTGGTGGAAATATATATAGGGAAGCTAAGTGAGTAGAGTACATTTATGGAGGGAACATATATAGGGAACTTAAGTGACTAGAGTACATTTGTGGAGGGAACATATATAGGAAACCTAAATGACTAGAGTATATCCGTGGAGGAAACTAATATAGAAAACACACATTAGGAGACATGTATGGTCAGGACAATATACTTTATTTTAATTGAAGTTTTTATTTTCAAAACATATGCAAGGATAATTTTTAAACACTTATCCTTGCAATACTTTGTGTTTCAATTTTCCCCCCTTCTGCTGAGCCCTTACCCCGAGATGGTAAGTAATCCAATACATAACATACATTTTTGATAGAGCTACCAGTGGCTTTTGGTGATGACACCTTGCTATCTTGGGCTGTGCATCTCATTTTCATTCTGTGTTTATGCTGATTTCTTGATCCCTGAATTGTTCTTTGCCACCATCTATTGGGTTTCAATTATTTAGGGTCATCTGGTTCTTGGTTGTTGTCCTCCATTCTTGAAGAGCACTAAGATGATACTACTATATTAGCATGGAATTACAGTGTGTCTGATTGTGGCTGTGATCAGACCAGTGTGACCTTGGAATGCTCTGTCTTGAACCGAATACCAAAAGTCCATATGGACATTTGAGCTGGGTTCTCTAATTTTGTGCATCTTATGTTTCTTTTGGGCTAATTCAATTCTGCTTTGTGCATAGGGTACTGCATCTTCTCTGATAAGAGAAGTGCTGGGTGGTCCTGTGCCAATGTCTCCTATGTCATACAAGCAATTCTAAACTTCTTAAGAGATAGTTTGAGAGTGTCCTTGTATTGTTTTTTTTTTTCCTGAACATCTTGTGAATGCTAGCCCTGTGTGAATTCTTCACAAAATAAATTTTTTTTGACAAGCATACATTTATCTATCATTCAAGCATTGTGGCCAGCCCATTAGAGTTGTGCTCTCTGCAGTAGAGTTGGAATACTTGGCAGTTTAGTTTGAGAAAGGACCTCAGTGTCTGGTATCTTATCCTGCCAGATGATCTTCAGAATCTTCCTAAGACAATTCAAATGGAAGAGATCTAGTTTCCTGGCCTGGCACTGGTATACTGTCCATGCTTCAAAGACATACATCAGTGAGTTCAGCATAATGGCTCTCTATACCTTAGATCTGATCAAAGACTTCAATACTGTCCAGGTTCTGGACAATGGACAGTGCTCTCAGGCTTTCCCATTCACCAATGGAGTGAAATAAGGGTGTGTGCTTGCTCCCATCCTTTTTAGCATAATGTTTTCAGCCATGTTGTCAAACTCCTTCAATGAGGTCAAACGTGGAATCAAAATCATCACTTTGATGGTAAATTCTTCAACTTGAAAAGTTTTAAGCTAAAATTAAAGTAGAGGGAATGTTGGTTCCTGATTTTTTATTTGCAAATGACTGCGCATTCAATGAAGCCTTTTAAGCTGAGATTCACAAAGTATCAATCAATTCTTTGCTGCTTGTGTTAATTTTGGCCTAACAACATCAAGAAACACAGGTCTTCCATCAGTCAGCACCATACCATCCATATAGGGAATCATCAGTTACAGTAAATTGTGAAATTTTGAATATGATGGATAAATTCTCTTACCTTGGCAGTATATTTTCCAGGGATGTCCACATTGATAATGAGATTGACACATGCATTGTCAGAGCTAGTTCAATGTTTGGGAGGCTCAGAAGGAAAGTGTGGGACAGGAGAGGTATTAGATTGCCTACTAAGTCAAGATCATGTGATGGATTTTCTGCTCCCATTACTAAGTTACTGGTTAAAAGGGACAGCTAGATGGCGGAAGTGGATACATTGCTGTGTCTGGAATTAGGAAGTCTCATTTTCCTGAGTTCAAATTTGACCTCAGACATGTATTAGCTGTGTGATACTGGGCAAGTCATTTAACTCTGTTTGCCTCAGTTTCCTCATGCATAAAATAAGATAGAGAAGGAAATGGCAAACTACTCTAGTATCTTTGCCAAGAAAACCCCAAATAGGGTCACAGAAGAGTTGGACACTACTGAAAAACTACTGCACAAAAGAAGCTAGAAAATTTCATGTAACCTCATTGATTTAGAGCATGACTGAAGCATGGAACAGACCGAAGAAAAAAGGAAAGAAGAAAGAATGAATAATCTAGGACCTAGATAATAATTAGTCTCTGCATTATTAAAGTAAATGAAGTAAATGAAAGGGAAGTTCAACACCTTTCCTTCACAGATAAGGAAGCTGAAACCCAGAAATATTGTGACTGGTCCAAGGACATCTAGCTAGTAGGATGTGAATACAGATCTTTCTGACTCCATGTTCAGTGAGCTTTGAACTCAATCGTGAAGAAGTGAATGATATATTTAAAGTGGATGATATGTCCCCTGTGGAGCTAGACTTATAAAGTAGTATAATAATTTCTAAAGGAGGCTACCTGAAGTGAAGGGATTTGCACTTCTGAAAGTATATCTCATGAGCCCCCACTGGAGTGATCATCTTTAAAAGTCAGCTTGATGATACAATTGACTCAAAGCTAAGGCTGAAACCAAAACTGAAATAGCATTCTAATAACAATAACTACAAAATATTCTCTCTTCTTTTCACCCTCTCCCCATTAACTGGCAGGACACTTTCATAAATACACAAAATGAATTGTGAATACGCCAGGCCTTCAATAACTAGGAAAGGATAAATATTAATGTCCCATGATAAATATACTAATGCTTTCTCCCTTTTTGAATCATATAACACTTACAGCTTCTACAATTCATAGTTCCCCAATGGTTTCATCTCGTCCTTGACTTAGAAGGGTTAATTTTCAATTAATTTTAAGAATGTTCTGCCTGAAGGTGCAGAGGCTAAGTGGAATTCATAGATATTCCAGGATATTCCAATTTGACTTTCTCTAACTCTATATGCCCAAAACACTGCTAAGAAGAGTAAAATGACTGAAGCATGGAACAGCCGGAAGAAAAAAGGAAAGAAGAAAGAATGAATAATCTAGGACCTAGATAATAATTAGTCTCTGCATTATTAAAACTTTGTCATAATTTTGATTTAAAATATCTTTCCTCCCTAACTGAACAATCTTTTTAGAGGAGAATGGAAGTAAAGTGTGTCATCAAGGAGATAAATTAGTGGAAAAAGAATATGGGTTGAGCATATTTCAAAAATGAAGGATAATCAGTGAATAGCTTGGATGCTCTACTGGTATCCTCATGATGTCTAGAAAAATAGAGGAATGTTTCTAGTATTGGATCCCTTGTAGTCAACATGATGGAGGACATGGACAAGAGTTGCATGGAATGGGAAGACCTGGATGAATTGCAATCTGCTCCAAACAGGAAATAACCACATTAGTCACATCATAGATCTACTGGGCAATACTTGACTAATAAAGCAGATGCAACTTCTTTGTTTTCCAAAAGGACTGGGACTGGGGAGGAGAAGAGAAAGAAAGGGGAAGGGAAAAAAATCAGAAAAATAAGTTTCAGAAGTAGGTACAAAATGGGCTTTATACATTTCCCTCAAAGACCTAATAATTTGGTATATCATGACCATGCCCATGACCACTGATTAAAAAAAAAAAACACACTGAAAAAAGAATTTAATTGCAGCTTTGCTTTCATTTTATTATAGTGCTCAGAGTCACTGATGCCCCTGATGAGTTGCCCAAGAAGATCAAGGTGTGAATACAAATCACCAATCTTGGCAAACCAGTGCAACAACCCTATAAAACAAATGCCTGATTTTCTCATCCATTCATCTAAAGCAGCGCTCACCCACTGCAGGGAGGTTTGTTAGAGAACGAATAAAGATGGGGAAATTGTCAATCATAACTTTCAGCAATACCATATAATAACTGAGCCCAGACGGCTATTTAATTATGTTGGAAATTACCATTTATAGCTTGACTTGTATTTGCAGACAGAAATGTTATAGCTTTCTTTCTTTTTTTGGGGGAGGGGAGTATTGTTTTACCTGAGTTTATTAGTGGGAAAAGTAAGCAACTGAGCATGAAATGGCTCCAGAGAAATGAGGATTCAGGGGAATTTTCCATGCAGGCCAGGAATGCCTTTGGCAATTGGTAAGAAAGTCTTAGCCAAATACATATCAGGATACTTTAAATAGCTCTATGTCTCTTTATTTCCAATGTTAGTTCCTAGCATAATGTTCAACACATTGAGGTTCTTAGTAAGAGTTTGTTTAAAAAATGTTCAAGTGCTTTGAACCTATTAAACATTATGTTGGACTCCATGTTTGGTCAACTGATTTCATCTTTGCAACATTTCTCCAATATGCTCCCTTCTCTCCTCTGACTGCCATTTCCAGGTGCAGAACCCAATCATCTAATGCCTGAAAAATAAGAAGCTGGTAGGTTTGTTGCCTTAAGTCTCTTCCACTTACAATCCATTTTCTATTTAGCCACTAAAATAACTTTCCTAAAACACAGATCTGATCAGGCCATCCTTTACTCAATAAACTTCAGTGTCTCCTTGTGGCCTCCAAGAGCAGATACAAAATGTTGTATGGCATTCCAAGTCCTTTGTAATAATAATAATAATTCAAAATCCCCTCCCCTCCAACCTTTTTAGTCTTTTTACATCTTATTTCCTAACATGTACTTTTCTATCTAGTGACACTGACCTGCTCAAGGGGCAACAAGACATCTCATCTTTTTTCTTTGGGCATTTTTTCTGGCCATCCTGCATGCCTGAAATACTTTCCTTATTTCATTCTGATTGCTGATCTTCTAATACTAACTAAAATCTTCTTACAGGAAGCCTTCCCCAACCTATCTTAATTTCAATGTCTTCCTGCTATTAATTATTTCCTATTTATCCTACATGTAACTTACCTTGTATATATTTGTTTGCATGTTGTCTCCACCATTAGATTATAAGCTTACTGAGGGTAAAGGTCTATCTTTTGCCCCTTTTTGTATCCTTTAGTGCTTAGCACTATGTGTGGCACATAGTAGGCTCATAATAAATGCTTGTTAACTTGACTTGTCCATCTTGACCTTTGGCATTTATCTGCTACTTTTACCTTTTTCTGATTTCTTGTACTCTTTCTCCATTGCTCACTCTGACCTTGGACCAAATGACCTGATCCTATGGCATGATTAAATCCCTGGATTTGGATCTATTTCTATCCTGCTGTAAACCACAAAGCAACATGATGCATGCCAGCTAGGAAAAATAAGGTCTGGCTTTTTCACCTTTAAGTAGCAAGTTCAGAGAAGAGAAGAGAAGAGAACAGTTTGTCTGTCACCCCTTTCAAGCTGAGCTCTATATATGGTGCCATTAACACCACCATTGCCACCCTCATCACACAGTATTTATTAACCTGCCAGATGCATGGGCACTATATGGCCAACTCTTGATTATTTGAAGCAAAGGAGGCTTGACATGGAATGGTACGCATAAATGAAAATCATAGCTTCAGAAAGCAGCCTGGTACAGTGGTAGAGAGAGTTTTGAAACCGGAGTCAGGAAGACCAGAAATAGAATACCACCTCCAGTAGTCACTAACTACGTGGCCCTGGGCCCATCGCTTAACTCCCTTAATGTAGAATCAGTTTCAACATCTGTAAAACAGGAATTAATAATAATAGTTATCCTTATTTTTCAGAAATGTGAAACTGATGAGATTAGGTGTAAAATGCTTTGCAAACTTTAAAGCACCATATAAAGGTATTTATTGCCAATCCCAAATCTCATTTTAGCTAATGGTTTCAACCTTCTCTCTGAACAAGCCTTCCACCAGAGGTGTTAGCGTATAGAAAAATTGCCTGGTCCATGTATGCAATGTAAAGTACACATGTGATGGGAATTCTGCAATGTAAATTTCACTGATAGGCAGATATCTTGGGAATAGTTAAGGTTATATCTAGTAGCTAGAGTGATCATCCTTGGACTCAGGGAAATCCCAGTCCATATTTTTGGTCGTGTGTTTCTGAGCAAGTCACTTAAGTTCTTTCTGCCTCAGCTTTTTCATTTGTGAAAGGGACACAATAAAAATAATACCTACCTCGTAGGATCATTGTGAAGGTCAAATGAGATTGTAATGCTCTTATTTCAGTTCCTGGCATGTAATAAGTCCTACATAAATGCTGTTGCTGAGTCATTTTAGTTTTGTCCACTCTTTATCACCCCATTTAGGATTTTCTTGGCAAAGTGGTTTTGACATTTCCTTCTCCAGCTCATTTTATAGATGGGAAAATTGAAGCAAATAATGTTAAGTGATATGCCCAGGTTCACACAGGTAGTAAGTATCTGAGGCTAGATTTGAATTCAGGAAGAGAAGCCTTACTGACTCTAGGCCCAGTGATCCACCCACTGTACCACTTAGATGCCCTACATAAATGATCTCTATTTATACTGGAGATATTTTCCACAACAAGAATCCCCTACAGAGAGGAAATAACAGATCTAGACCAAGTGAATTAAAAAAAGCTCTTAGAAAGTGGTGAATGTCATTCTTGGAATATCACACCATGTTTTACAAACAATCTGGTTTTGAGACCCCAGGGAGTAATTATATACCACCAAGCCTAGCCAATTTTCTCCAGAGAAATGAAAGTTTATTCACTTTATCACCTGTGTGTGCCTCAATTCTTTTGTTCAAGATGCCTCATGTAGAGCATTTCTACTGTTACTAGACTGTCATGGGCTGACACTCTGGAAGGTAGCACGATACCCCAAGCTTCCAAAATTTAAATATAGAAATATTAAACCATCCCACTTAGGGCTACCCTTTTCTCTCAGTTAAGGAAGCATCCCCAAACAACAGGGAGTTTTTACTTGAGAGTGGTGAAAGCATCATAGGATTTATTTGTAGGTCTAAAGGTCACTTAGTCTGATCTTCTCCTTTGACAAATGGAGAAACTGAGGTTCAAGGAGATTGAGTGACTTTTCAAGAATATACATAACACCTGCGGGAGTCCTTGCTTACAGATCTGTCTAAAACAAGGTATATTCTTTGGAAGAATTCAAGCCTATCTTTGAGCAGGTCCATTTATGTTGATTTATGTTAAGAACCATAGCTAGGTGAAAGGGCAGGTCAGTTCTCCTAGTCATTCACAAAGTATGGGTTGAAACCAGGGACTTCTCTCTCCTCCTAAATCAGTTACTGCTCAGCAGTCAAAAGATTCCTTCTAAGTTTTCTTCCAACATGGCTAATCTTCTTTCATTGATGCTGTATCCTATTCATATGATCTGAGGCAAATCCCTTCCCTTCCTTATGTCTTCCTTTCTTCATCTGTCAAAGGAGGAAGGTTGGATTACATCACCCTAAAAGTGGTCTCTTCCATCTTTAAATCCTCTGACCCTATCTATGATCTGTGAATCTGAAACCTCCTCAAAATTTATCAGCAAGGAAGCTTTGGTGGTATAACTTACAGAAGGCAAAGTCAGCTAGTAAGTGAGAGAGGCTGGAATCAAAATTAGATTTTTACAACTCCAAGTCCATCTCTATATTTTGCTAAGCAACACGCCCTTCCAATAAGGAGATATGGTATTAATATTCCCAAAGATGTCCTCGGACCAAGAGTTAAGTTAGGAAATGGGAACAGCCAATTGATTTCGAGAATCACATTTTAACTTTATGTTGATTCTGCCAGTGTTACTTGCTCTTCATGAAGTGATAACTGAAAAAAGAAGTTGAGTTGGGGAGGAGAGGAGGCTGACATTATTTTGTTTCAAGACAGATGTCATTAATTTAATCCACATACTATGCACTGTAACAACTGTGGGGATGGAGTTTGACTGAGGATTATTTCCTGGCTGTTCTCTCCATTAGTATTAGCTTATATAAAAGAACTAACATCCTGGGATTTAGAAGTTTCTTAATGGAATGGCATGCAGGAGGCAGTAGATAGAGTGCTGGGCCTGAAATCAGGAAGATTCATCTTCTTGAGTTCAAATCCAGCCTCAGACACTTACTAACTATGTGATCCCAGGCAAGTTACTTAACTCTGCTTGCCTCAGTTTCTTCATCTATAAAATGAGCTGGAGAAGGAAATGGCCAACCAATATCCTCACCCCCCCCTCCAAATAACCCAAATGGGATCACAGAGAGTTGGATGTGACTGAAAAACACCAAGATGAAATATTACCATACTAGTAGTCCTTGAGATACAGCTTTTACTGGTTTGACTACTTCTAGGAAAATTTTAATTTAGCAATTTTTAATTTAAACAACAAATAAACCTCAATAAAAAGGGCCCCAAAATTAACCAATGTTAGAAGATCTAGGTTCAAATTCTGTCTCTCCCACTTACTACCTGTGAGTTTGAGCAAGTATTAGTTTCTTCATATATAAAATGGGGAAGTTGGAGTAGATATTCTATATTATGCTGGCTTTAAATCTAAGATCCCATGTCTACCTTGTTAAGAGTGAGGAGTAGTGGAAAGAAGCCTGGCTTTAGAGGTAGAACACCTGAATGCTAATCTCACCTTGGATACTTGCTGACTCTGTGGCTGTGGGAAAATTGCTTAAGTGCTCTGCACCTCAGTTTCTTATTTGAAAATGATAGGGATAAATTGGGTGGCTTTTGAAATATCTTTCATCCTTTGATTTCCTACCATTTGGCAGCCAAGGCAAAAATGAACGGCATCCTTCAGAGCATGGATGCCAACTATACTGCAAGAGTTTCTGATTTGAGTGCTTATGAAACTTTTCCAGTGTGACCATCAGCTTGGGGTCCTCTGAAGGAAATTGGGGACTTGAGAAATACAATTCAAGTTCCTGGGCTTCCATGGAAAGTATCTAGAAGTCCATCTTAATTTCTATGCATCCCTGGCAAGAGGCAATGGAACTGTTTATGTAGGTAGGTTAATGGAAATTGTATGGTTACATCTATCCAATGACAGAATCTGGGCTCTTTTCTCTTTGCACAAATGGTTGTTTTATGTTTTTCTAGTGATTCCTGTGTATCTCTTTTTATAAAATAGTTTTTGACCAGCTTAAATCTTCTTACATTTTAATCTGCGCAGGCAGTACATTTTATGAATATGGAAGCTTGTAACTCACTCAGCACCTGCAGCTTCCAGGGGGAAAAATCCCCCACTGAATATGTGAGTATGGCACATGAACCAAGAAAGAGGGAGACAGTTTGCAGTAACTGTGGCAAAACAGCAGTAACACCAGGAAAAGGTGTTAATGCTCGTTAATGGGAGCAATCTGACTAAAAATATCACAAGGCTTTTGTCCTTGGCCTGCTGAAGGGAGAGAGCTCTTCTGGCAAGGCTCAGCTAAAGGAGGGTTAAATAACACTTTAGAGGAAACTTTTGATAGTCAAAGGATTTATTCATATGCAAGAAGAGGGTAGAGGTGGCATTTTAGCACTAGAGAAGAAATGAGGAAGTCTCCCTCCTTTGATGTCTGGTGGGGTACCAAAGAGGTAGAATCTTGTCTGTTGTCCCAAGTGATCACTGGATCACTGTACAAGTTAATTATATTTACCTGCTTTTTTTGTTACAAAGGAGAAATCATGGGTGGGAAGATATAGATATGTGTGTGTGTATGTTTGTGTGTGTGTGTGTATAATCTTGTGTGTGTAGACATAGGAAAACAAAAGGTATTTATAGTATATTTATTTAAAATATTTAATATAGTTGCAAATTTTAAGTAAATATATATTTAATTAAAATATATGTTAATTTAAAGATTTAGAAATATATTTACAGATTTTAAATTAATACTTTAAAGAATATGTTGTTATACATTTAAAAAGAGGATAGAGGTAAAGACTTTTGGGATTTTTAGATCACTATTTTAATTCTGATTTGGAGCAGACCCTTTAACTTTTATGGGTCTCAGCTCCCTCATATGTCATATGAGAAGGTTGGACTTGACAATCTTGAAGGTGTCAGGAACTTGAAGGAGTTGTCCTCCAGGGAACTCAGCTTGTGAGTACAAGTTGGGAGAAAGGGGTGGTGCTACACTTAAGATGGTCTTTTTACAATTATCACTTTCACATTTCCTGTTCTAAGATGCTTGTCTTCCCATCCCATTAGTTATTTAGACATTTTCATATAATCTCTCCAATCTTAACAATGTCTAGGATACATAAACACACATATACATACATACACACATATATGTTTATATATGTGTGTATGTATGTATGTATATATAACAAAGATGTGAAGTTATCATCATCATTATTATTTTTAAAACTCCGTATTTCCTTACCTATGCTTTGAAATTAAAGAAATAATCTCTAAGTTTTTTTTTCATCTCCTAAGAAGATGAAAATCAATTCAATTCAATTAGGCAATCCAATAAACACTTACTAAACATCTATCTTTACAACATTGAGAGGTACTGGAGGTTTGACAACAGAATATAGCACAATCTTTGCTCTCAGTCTCAAAAATCTGTATCTCAGTTTCAGGTCAAATTTCTTGATATAGAAGTTGTGTTTACATGAGGATCAAATGCTAAATGGATTTCTGGGATGAGTACTGATTTACTACTCTTTCAAATATTGGTGCCATCATTGACAACCATGACCACTCCAGTCTGAGGACAGGCATGAGTTCATTTTGTTTTTATATACTCAACCTCAAACACACAGTATTGACACAATGGGTACTTAATATATGCTTATTGGGTCAAATTGAGTTATCTATCTATTTCTCATTCCTACCGTGAAATGCAGAATATGACAAATAAATCCACATAGCATAGGCTCAGCATTCTTCTTTTGCAGAGTAACAGAAACCAAAATATTAATGGAAAATGAAGCTTGGTTTTTTTAATGTTGTTTGGAGATAATCATATACAATACTTCTATGGCATTTTGCAATAGTTCTTATTTTTTCTGTTTTCATTTAGATAGTGATGTTAATAATAAGAAAAGACCATCAGTCTGGAATCTTGTGTCTCTTTTGAATTCAAGCATTATTCCTTTCTGGGTATAACTTCATTTTTTTATGCCCCGACTAAACTCTTTGCTCCAAGTTCCTCTGGAGCTGAAGACATATTTAGTCCAACATCAGAAGAAAGACTTGAAAAAATATACTGTAGTTTGTGTGATCTCTGCACAATCAATATTTTGAAGTTTTAGATGTCATCTTTTCTAAGTAAATGATTCAAATAAAATGAAAACTATTACCAATTTCTCTAAATGGTTAGTTCTTTAATCATTTGTCTAAAATAATGAATTTTTATTATTATTATATTTACCACTTGTCAGTTTGAAAAGATACCAGGCATTCAGAATTCATCATATCTCTTACTGGAAATATTTTAAATACTGAATTTCTCAAACCTGACATTAATAAAACATGTTGGTTCTGGCTTAGACCCATAAAAGTCAGGAAACCTAGAGTTAAGGTAGACACAGCACTCTTAACTCTGTGCCCTGTCTCATATGTGGGGTGATAGGACAACTTGACTGGGAACTTGGCTTCTGTCAATCTCTCTGCATCATCTGAGAATGTAATCCAATTAGTGTAGAAAGCATATACATGCTTTTCTGCTGAGAGTCACATTCACTATATTACCCAAATCTCCTTTCCGGGTTCTCATTTCTACTCCTTACTGCAGTGCTCCAGCGAGACATACTCAAACATTCAAAAATTGGACTTGCAAATACAATTTCCCTACTTTTATGAGGCTTCAAGATGACTGATGCACACTCAGCTTCCCTAGTTGCGTTCCAGCTCCTGGCCAGACAGATAGCATTTAGGTAACATTCTCCATCTCTGTTAACATTCTCAGGGTACTTTGGGAATTGGTTAGATGATATCCCTCTCTGGGGTAGGCAGTACTTGATTCACCGACATCACTATGATTTTGCTAGATTCACCAAATCCATCTGAAAACTAGGGCCCCCACATTTAGGAATGGATGGATGATTTCCCATGGTCCTGCAAAGAGTAAACAGGTTTTAATGTGTCAAATGAGATATCACTCTTGCTATACTTAGCTTAGCACAGTGCCTTGCATATAACAAGAACTTAATAAATGTTTTTTCATTTGTCATTCCTTTACCAATTCATTTTTTCAGGAATTGCTATCTCCGTACAAGTATATCTTTAGAATGATTGTTTCTTTGTTTCTTATGATGATAAGCATCCTCCAAAACCTTGCATGTAAGAAGGAACTATATTTAAGATGTCTCAAAATTTTATTTTGAAAATAAGTAGGCAAATAATAATCTAATTTATCTAGACACAGTAATACATGCCTAAAATCCCTGCTACTGGGCAGGTCAAAGATAGTGGATTTCTTGAGCTTAGGAGTTCTGAGCTGCCTGAGACCAATCCTATCAGCAGGTAGTGATTAGTATCAATTTGGTGAACCTTCAGGATTGGGGAGACACCAGGTTGCCTAAGTAGTAGTGAACTGGCTCAGATCAGAAATGAAGCAGATTGAAGTTTCTGTGCCAAGTAGTGGGATGGAGGCCATGGATTGTCACTATATTTACAGCTTGAGTGAGATAGAGATAGCCAGTTTTGAAAATCACTAGCACCACTACCAAAACCCAAACTAATTTAATTTCATATTCTTTATGAAAACATAAAAATGCTTAAAATTTCTCATGAATGGGTCAAAGTCTTAGCAGTCTTGTAGGCTTATGACAAGAATACAAGTATTACAAGTATGGATTTTTGTTGAAGGGTTAACCTTGGGGTGGCTGTAAAAAATATTTTCTCAATATAATCCAAGTTGCTTTCTTCCTCTTCCTCCTAACTTTAGCCCATTGTTCATCTACATCACTTGTACAAGATACTATACTGATGGAAGATAGTTTGACCAACTGTACAATAGAATACCTCTTTTACTTGGTTTTATAACAAGAGCTAGACATATCTCTTGTTAGATATCTATCAAGGTGGATAGATATCTACCTATCAGGGTGGCTGTAATGTTCAAATGAGATAATGTATACAAAGCACTTTTCAAACTTTCAAATGCAATATAAGAGACAGCTATTATTATTTTTTAACATTATCATCTCATTCTTACCTTTTTTGATGGGGTTCAAAAGAAATGGTCCTGGGATGACTAGCTATCCTGCTATTATTTTTTCATATTTCATGTTCTCTGGTCAGCTGCACAGATGGATAAAATAATTGCTTTTTATAATTGAATAAAAGCATTAAGATGTTAATTCCTCTTCTGTAGGCTCACTGAAAGCATCTTTGGTATAATTCCCATGGCAGACAGGATAATGGGGATGGTATGTACCTCATTCTGTTCACACATGATTTTGATTTCTTCTGCCACTTTGAAGACAAGTATTTGGTATGGAGACATCTATTTAAATTTTTTTTTAGACCAGTATTTTGTCTGAGTAAAGTGGGCAACCTTTTATCTTTGTTAATGGTCCAGCAGCTAATACATTGTTTCCTTGTAATTTTTTACAATTTCTTTTAGTGATACACTGCATCTACTTTGTAAAAAGTCTATAAATATACAATTAGCTTATATTTTGAAGGGTTACTTGTATACTCATCTTTTGGTAATATTTGAATGATGTGTTCTCTTCCTACATAGAGAATTAGGTTTGTATTGGAGAAGCTGATAAAGTGCTTTGTCATCAGTTCATATTGAGCCAATTATTATGAATCTTATCTTAGTCCCATTTCTTTCTAGCTTTGCTGAGAAGTTAGTCTCAATAATTTTCCTTGACATAATTATTCTGTCATATATTATGTTATATTAAAAATATTTTTAAAAATTTTTAATCAAACTTATATGATGATGTAATGATGTGACACAGAATGGCAAGGTGACTAGAGTCAGGAAGACCCAGATCCATTATTTGACTATAGTCAACTTAATCTCCCAATGCCTCAATAATTCCTTAAGTTATTCATCTATATTAGTCATAGGAGAATTATCATCATAGGAAGGATATTGATCTGCACTGATATAGGTAGTTTCTGTGTCTAGAATGATAAAATCAGTAGAGTCAGCAAGATGAGTCCTTAAGACTCAAGCTATATTATTTGAGTATATTAAACTCTCAGCACTTCAGGTGATTTTCAAGATATCAGCTATAGAGGAATTGCAGAGCAGTCTAAGAGGAAGGTTCTGCTTTGGAAATTTCCCACATAGATGGAATAATAGATCTAGTCCAAACAAAAAAATCCAAATGATGTCATAGATGCACAGTCATCACCGGTACCTTCAAAGACTGATTTGTCATTAGAAATTTCACCTAAAAACAAAATCATTTTTGCCTTTTCAGAGGAAAATGGTTGTATTTCATATAACACGTTGTCATACATTTTGTCCTGAGAAATGTGATTCGGTCTTCATGGTTCATTTTCATAGAAAGGCCAAGAGCAGAACTTTCTCAAACCAGATGTTGACAATTATTACAAATGAAAGGGAAGCAGGGTTCCCCTAAGCCAAATTTCCTACAGCTGGGATGTAATTACATGAGTACGTAATAGACATTCACAATGCGAAAACACAGTTCTTTTAACCAACAAGTTCATGTGGTTAGCAATATGTCATTCTATGGTGAAGATACAAATCTTACTAACCATAGCAAATAGGAGGAGATAAATAGTTTTGGTTTGACTGAGAACTCAAAGATAAAAGGTTTAATACTGGTGGAAGCCATCAGAGGAGTAATTAGTTCATGGTGACTAGGACTTTGCCTGATCTAATTTTTTTTTTAATAGACACTAAGTGAACGGGTTTATATGAACTTTGCAAAAAGCAGTTATATGTATGCCCTATGCTAAGCACAGTATTTGGTTCATAGTAAGCATTCAATGAATACTTTTATTTCTATTTCATTAATTCATCTGTCCATCATTCATCCTTTCATTTTTATTAATTCATAGGTAAGAATTAGTCTAATATTACAAAGTATCAACATTTTGTTGGGTTGAGAATGTTTACTCCTGTCAGAAATTGGTCTACTTCCATCTTTTGCAGCTTTTAGACATAAAACAAAAATAATGAGTACATCTATTATTTATCTCAAAGGGTGTTTTGAAGAGCCAATGGGGGAAAATTATATAAAGTATTCAAACTGCCATTCAAATCCCATTTTGACATCATAAATTCACTAGCAGAAGGGGAAGCGAGATGGTAGGAGCCACAAGAAAAAAGGAGTGGAAGATTGAAGGTAGAGAGTTTTATAGCTGGAAGGATTTTAGAGATTATTTAGTGAGACAGAGTAGGTAGATGGAAAGGTCTCCAGGTTCAGAGTGAGAGAATCTGAATTTGTTCTTGGTTCTATCATTTTCTCCTTGAGTGACCTTGGGCTCTCCAGGCCTCAGTTTCCTCATGTGTAAAATGAGAGAAGTAGAATAAATATGCATAAAATAAATAAATATAAAAATAAATACATACAAAATAAATAAATAAATATGAAAACGTACATAAGATAAATAAATAAAGAATTTGTGAAATGAGAGCAGTAGAATAAATATGCACAAATAAATAAATATAGGAAAGAAATAAAATAAATAAATATCTCTCCCACATCTAGAAGTCTAATATGAGTGGTAGGGAGGAGAAAGTGTTGAACTAGGGCAAAGCACTAACAAAACTCCCAAGTGCAGCTGAACAGGTTTAGAATGTAATAGAGAAATGTTTAGTAAAATATATAAAAATAAGAAATGACATAAAAAATGTTGATTTGTGGTTTTCTATGGCAACATGCAGCCCACAGGGATTTATTTCTATTTGAATTTGATACCATCAGACTATATAATCTGTAAGGTACAGATCCAAATCCAGCTAATTTTTTTACTTTATAAATAGAAGGAAGCAGAGACTCATGGAGTTGGGATTATCATGATAGCAGAGCTGAGTTTAAATGCTCAATTTTGATTGCAATTCCAATGTTCTTTTGCTATACTGCATGACCCACTCATATTGTATCCATACTCCAGAGACAAGGGGTCTTGAAAACAAATCTTACTTCCCCTAAAATTTTACCAAAGATGATTTTTGGAATAATACTCCAATATTTTAATATTCTCATGAATAAGTGAGTTCTTCCTCCAGTGATGCAGTTGACAATCCATCCATGCCTGTTCTTCCTGTGCTCCTGTGAATTTGCTGCTATGAATTTATTCCAACATATTCTTCCACCGTTCTGAGGAACTTCTTAAAATTCTTCTGGTGGGATTATCAAGGAAAAGTCAGGCTGCCCATTGGTTGTCCTTTACTCTCAGTATGGGAGATGGACCTATTGATTTCTCCTATTCCTCCATTTCTCTAGTGACCTCTTTTCTAGCTCTTATTCTGCCCTATGTTCTAATTCCAGAGAAAGGAATACATTTGAAGGATTTTAAACTCAAAGGTAATATAGCAGGTATCTTGTGAGACTGGGTAGCTCAGAGAATAGAACATTCATTCTGGAGTCAGATTACTGGGATTTAAATCCCACCACTAATCCTTGTTAGATGTGTGATCTTAGGCAAATCACTTTTTATTATTATTGTTTTTAAAGAGTATTTTACTTTTCTAAATACATGAAAAGATAGTTTTCAACATTTGCCTTTGTAAAACCTTATGTTCCAAATTTTTCTTTCTCTTTCCCCACTTTCCCCACCCCAAATAGCAAGCAATCTGATATAGGTTAAACATGTGCAGTTCTTCTAAATGTATTTCCATATTCATCATGCTGAATAAAAAAAAAAAATCAGATAAAAGGGAAAAATACATGAGAAAAAAAAACAAGCAAGAAAACAAAAAAAGTGAAAATACTATGCTTTAATCCACATTTAGTCTTCATAGTTCTCTCTCTGGATATGATTGGCTCTTTCCATCTCAAATCTATTGGAATTGCCTTGGATCCTTACTTTGTTGAAAAGAAGCAAGTTCACCATAGTTTATCATCACATAATTTCTTGTTACTGTGTACAATAATCTCCTGGTTCTGCTTATTTCACTGAGCATTTGTTCATGTAAGTCTTTTCAGGCTTTTCTGAAATCAGCCTGCTCATCATTTCTTATTGAACAATAATATTCCATTATCTTCATATACCATAATTTATTCAAGCATTCCCTGAATAATGGGCAGCCACTCAGTTTCCACTTTCTTATCACCACAAAAAGGGCTACTACAAACATTTTTGCACTGTGAGTTCTTTCCCCTTTTTTATGATCTTTTTGGTATACAGACCCAGTAGAGGCACAGGCAAATTACTTCTACTGAGGCAGGGTATTACAGTGGAAAGAGAGTCAGAGTCAGATGACTTAGATTCAAATCCTGATTCTTTTGTCTGCCACTTATGTGACCTTTATGCACATTAGTTGTTTTATCTGCTAAATGGTATGGAGTGGGGTTCAGTGAGGGTAGGGATAGGAACTTTGAACTGGCTGACTTTTGAGGTCTCTTCTAGTTCTAAATTTATTTTTATGCTTATAATTATCATTGTTATTATTATTAATATTTCAACTCTAGTTTTACAATTCTGTCGTTGTGGTTCAATTATTTTTCACTTGTGTCCAACTCTTCATGATCCCATTAGTTTTTTGTTTTTGGCAAAGACGCTGGAGTAGTTTGTCATTTCCATTTCCAGCCCATTTTACAGATGAGGAAATTGAGGCAAACAAGGGTAAGTGACTTGCTCAAGCTCACATAGCTAGTAAGTGTCTGTGGCCAAATTTGAATGCTAAAAGAATCTTCCTAACTCTAGACCCAGCTATCTATGCACTATGGTGCTATCTAGCTACCTGTAACAACCCTATAATATAATTCTACTCTATTGATAAGATATTGCAACCTGCTTGTAGCTTTCCTTTTTTAGGACAAACCTGATCCCACTAAATACATCTTGAAGGTGCCCCAACTTCAGCTAGCATGCTGAGTGAATTTATCCACTTTCAAAACTGACCTGCAAATCAGGGATGGTTGTTGGTTCTCTCCTATGTTGCCAAATGTAGAAGAGAAAAAAGGCAGGAGCTTGAAGGTCTTCTTTCTTTATAATATATATATATATATATATATGATTGTGTATATGTGTGTGTGTGTGTGTGTGTGTGTGTGTATTTCGCTCCTCAAATTGCATAAAGTTGAGCTGGTGACTTATATGTTCTCTCTGTGATATTTCTAATTCATTGCAAAGCAAAGTTTAAACTTCTAAAAAAGCTAGTTTTTAATTACCCCACGGAAGTTACAAGGAGGCAGACTGACAGTACTCATCAATGAGATCAGTAAGCTGTGAAGACATGTGGCCAGATATTTCTTGTCATTAATATATACAGTGTGATCAGAGCCTGTCATAATTGTTATTATTGTGGCATCATAAAGCTTTATGGTAAAAGGAAGACTAAGTACTTTGGTTTGAAAGGTCAGCCAAGAGAAGCTCAATGATCTCACCATTCATATGGAGCTATTAAGATGACGAGGACGGCTTGGGAGTAGGTTCCATAAGGGATTCTCATGACAAGCAAGAAAACAAAGACTTTCATCATAATTTTGATGTTCAGACTCAACAGACTAATGAGTTAGATGGCTCCATAATGAATTAAATATTGAGATAAATAACAATAATGTTGTTTTAATGCCTGCAATTAGCTTAGCCTTTAATTGACAATGCCATATATTTGACTAAATTTTCATTATTGATGTTTTCTAATTTTGAGAAATAGGATTTTGAATAAAAGACCATTTGTTAGAAATAGGTTGTGTGACTAGATGTCACTAACTCTGAAAAATCTCCAATTCTGTGACTATTTGTGAGGAGGAGAATAGTGGTGGTGGGGTGATATAGAACTGCAGTTTTATAAAACTTCCACTGTATAAACTCCTTCCACTGAAATAAACAGGCAACAACTCATCTATCTGTACCTTATACTCTTGGAAAATTATGTGGAAAGTTCAGTCATTTTTTCCCTCTCATGTCTGACTTTTTTCCCCCTGAGGCAATTGGGGTTAAATGATTTGCCCAGGGTCACACAACTAGGAAGTATTAAATGTCTGAGGCCAGATTTGAACTCAGGTCCTCCTGACTTCAGGGCTGGTGCTCTATCCACTGTACCACCTAGCTGCCCCCATATCTGACTCTTTATGACCCATTTGGGATTTTCTTGGCAAAGATATTGGAAATAGCAGGTTTGTTATTTCTTTCTCCAGCTCATTTTACAGATGAGGAAATGGAGGCAAGCAGGGTTAAGTGACTTACCTAGAGTCACATATAGCTACTAAGTGTATGGGACCAGATTTAAATCCAGGAATAGGAATTTTCCTGACTGTAGGCCTGGCAGTCGGTCCACTATGATATCACCTAGCGGCTCCCATTACACTCATGGAGATGTTAAATGATGTCTGCAGGTAAATAGTCAATATGTGTTAGAGGCAAGATTTGATCTCAGGTATTCCTGACTTTGAAGGCATATCTTCATTCATTATGTTAGGCTACCTTTTGGGACTTAAACCATGCTGACCAATGACCAAAGACCTTGTTTGTCTATTATCCTCACGATGTCATTGGTTCTCTTAGAATGAACAACAATAACAAAACAACAACCAAAGAATTTTAGATAAGGCCAGTCAGATGCAGATCCTTCTAAGCAGAGTTAGAATGTGTGTATGTGAGTGTGTGTGTGTATGTGTATGTGAGTGTGTGGTGTGTGTGTGTGTGTGTGTGTGTGTGTGTGTGTGTGTGTTGTGTGTTTGGTGCTCATCAAAAAAAACGAATTCAAAAGGAATTTTTTTTATTTTTTCAGTGGCAGATCCTAAAATAAGATTTAAAGGCTAGAAAAGCTGATTCACAGAGCCTGCATTGTGATTTCCAGTAGCACTGCTCATCAGAGCATGCAGAAAGGAAAAAAAAAATCCCCAACAATGCCGCTTTTGGTATGTTTGTAGGTTCTGATATTTTCAGACCTACACCTTTTGATTCACTTTTTACTTTCGCAATCATGTTGATGGCAGAGCAACACCAAACTGTGCTAGTTTATTATAGTTAATGGATTGTTCATCCTTTTTGTCCTTTGGATAATCCCGAGTATGTGCATAAAACTGAGATCATGCCGTCCATAAAAACCAATCAGCCCCGTGTTCTTTCTCAAGGTGTTGAGCATTCACCAGAGCAGATGGTAAAGATAATGTTTAATAAAGAGTTAGAGGATTAGTTGGAATAATAATTTGAAAAAAGACCAACAACAAGCTATGATGAAGGTATAACTGTGACCCTTTGTGACATTTCATGTACCTAAAGACTGATTAAAAGAATCACTTCCCCCTTACTTGCCCCGGCTTTGTCCCAAAGTTGACCTCCACATTAGGGTATTGCTATGGGGATTTGTGAATAATCCAAAAGATAATTTCTCAGGTTTAAACAGCTGAATGACATAACTAATGCACAAATGAATAGGCAGACCAGGAAATGGCATGATTCTGCTAAAAATGTTTATATTTGGACAACTGATATGTTCTACTGTGATTTAGAAGGATTATTTGTCTTTCTTGATGTCATCGCCATATAAATGAATCTAAAAAGGTAACTGTCAGTCTGTTTACTGATGAGGCTTATATTTCTCATATTCAGAAGTTAAATAACAATGGATGTTTACATGGCAACCCTAAGGATGCAAAGTGCTTTTAAGTGTATAATGTCTTTGAAGCCTCCTAACCGCATTCTGAGATGGGGACTGTAGATATTATTAACCCCATTTTTGTACCTGAGAAAATTGAGGATCAGAGAGATAAGTAACGGACCCATAGTCACACAGTCAAGTTTAAGAGATTCCATTTGAAAGTGAGGGTAATGGGGTTAAAGCTGGAAAAGTTACTACCGGTCTTCTAGTTCTCGTTTTATCCAAATGGAAACCAAGACATTGAGAACTAAAATAACCTCCTCACAGTAATAGAGAGAGGGAATTGAACCCAGACGGATACAGCTGGGACTTGACTCCGGTCCTTTTATCTCCAAAACATTGAGATACTCTGCCTTCCTAACTTAGTATACAACTCATTAGGTTAACTTGCCTCTCATAAACAAGTTAAATGAAAAATAGCTTCAATTTTGCTGAATAAAGAATACTCCTGGATTTAACAGGATGTTCAGTGGTTGATGTCCAGTCATTTTTCAGTCATGTCTGACTTTTCTTGACTTCATTTGGGATTTTCTTGGCAAAGATATTTTGCCATTTCCTTCTCCAAATGAAGAAGCTGAGACAAGCAGGTGAAGTGACTTGTCCAGAGTCACACAGCTGGTAAGCGTTTGAACTCAGGAAGATGAGTCTTCCTAAATCCAAGTCAGCCACTCTATCCTTTTTACTATCTAGCTCCCTTGATTTATAGTTAGTATTTTAAAATAGTAATAGCTAACATTTATATAGTGTTTCCTATGTGTGCCAGAGTCTGTGGTAAATATTTTATAATTATTATCTTATTTGATCTTCACAATAGTCCTGGAAAGTAGATGCCTTTATTATCCTTATTTTATAAATGAAGAAATTGAGGCAAACAGGGTTAAGTGACTTGGCCAGATTCTCACAGCTAGTAAGTATCTGGGACTGGATTTGAATTTAGGACTTCCTGTGCAGACCTGGACTATCCACTGATTCACTTTGCTGCCCTCCCTCCCTTCAAACACATACTCAAGCCCACCCTCACAGATATAAATCCACCAAAAAACCAAACAAATCCCCAACATCAAAAGCTAGTCCTAAAATAGTCAACTATAGCAATCTAGTGTTTGACAAACCCAAAGATCCTAACTTTTGGGATAAGAATTCATTATTTGACAAAAACTGCTGGATAACTGGAAATTAGTATGGCAGAAATTAGGCATGGACCCACACTTAACACCGTATACCAAGATAAGATCAAAATGGGTCCATGACCTAGGCATAAGGAATGAGGTTATAAATAAATTAGAGGAACATAGGATAGTTTATCTCTCAGACTTGTGGAGGAGGAAGAAATTTGTGACCAGAGATGAACTAGAGACCATTACTGATCACAAAATAGAAAATTTTGATTACATCAAATTAAAAGGCCTTTGTACAAACAAAACTAATGCAAACAAGATTAGAAGGGAAGCAACACACTGGGAAAACAGTCTTCACAGTCAAAGATTCTGGTAAAGGCCTCATTTCCAAAATATATAGAGAACAGACTCTAATTTATAAGAAATCAAGCCATTCTCCAATTGATAAATGGTCAAAGGATATGAACAGACAATTTTCAGATGATGAAATTGAAACTATTTCCACTCATATGAAAGAGTGTTCCAAATTGCTATTGATCAGAGAAATGAAAATTAAGACAACTCTGAGATACCACTACACACCTGTCAGATTGGCTAAGATGACAGGAAAAAATAATGATGAATATTGGAGGGACTGCGGGAAAACTGAGACACTGATGCACTGTTGGTGGAGCTGTTAACAAATCCAACCATTCTGGAGAGCAATCTGGAATTATGCCCCGAAAGTTATCAAATTGTGCACACCCTTTGATCCAGCAGTGTTTCTACTGGGCTTATACCCCAAAGAGATACTAAAGAAGGGAAAGGGATCCAGATATGCAAAAATGTTTGTGGCAGCCCTGTTTGTAGTGGCCAGAAACTGGAAAATGAATGGATGCCCATTAATTGGAGAATGATTGGGTAAATTGTGGGATATGAATGTTATGGAATATTATTGTTCTGTAAGAAATGACCAGCAGGATGAATACAGAGAGGCTTGGAGAGACTTACATGAAGTGATGCTAAGTGAAATGAGTAGAACCAGGAGATCATTATACACTTCAGCAATGATACTGTATGAAGATGTATTCTGATGGAAGTGGATTTCTTTAACAAAGAGAAGATCTAACTCAGTTCCAACCGATCAATGATGAACAGAAGCAGCTACATCCAAAGAAAGAACACTGGGAAATGAATGTAAACTGTTTACATTTTTGTTTTTCTTCCTGGGTTATTTCTACCTTCTAAATCCAATTCTCCCTGTGCAACAAGAGAACTGTTCATTTCTGCACACATATCTTGTATCTAGGATATACTGCGACAGATTTAACATATATAGGACTGCTTGCCATCTGGGGGAGGGGGTGGAGGGAGGGAGGAGAAAAATCGGAACAGAAGTGAGTGCAAGGGATAATGTAAAAAATTACCCTAGCATGGGTTCTGTCAATAAAAAGTTATTAAAAAAAAAAAAGCTAGTCCTAAAAACAAAACCAATGTTTGACCTTAGAATTTCCTCCTGCACTGTGATGTCCTTTTGCTCACTATCACATTTGTTTCAAGAATGGAAATGTAATCTAGCTGAGTAAATTTAGAATATAAAGAATGTAAAGGAAAGAAATGGTTTTCTCCAGTATCTGTGCCATTTAAAAAAAATTGGACGGGGCAGTTTGGGATGGCAATTTGCAGCTCGAGGACCCTGGGATTTCCATTCCTTCCAAAAAGTCATCAGGTCCTATGTCAGCTTTGGAAACCAGATACTGAGTGACACTATAGAGAAATAGTTTAGTAACTTCCAACTGCCTATTCTCTTGGCCTTTCCTTCAAGATTCAGCTCAAAGAGCCACCTCTTCCATTAGGCCTGTTTTGACTCTCCTTCTTCCCTTCCCTGGTTCCTAGTCTAGTGCCTGGATGTGTGGTCGATGCTTGTTACTCGAATCAAAAAGGGAATACATGTCTAAATTCTAGACTAAGCTCTCAGAATTTCTACTGAACTCTGCTGTTTAAAGAAAGCTCTTTGGAAAAAATTGTTTTAATAAGTAATTGGAGGAAAATAAAGTATTATCTGTATCTATGTTTGTGTATGTATGTGTGTAAGCATATGTGTGCATATTTATGTATATGTGTGTACATATATGCATATAGGAGTATATGTATGTGTGTACGCATATATAAAAAACCATTTTGAATGCAGCCTAGCCACTTCCAATCTTCCTGGTCTTCTCACACTTTTCTACCCTGAACCAGTGTTTCTCAAGCACAACACTCTATCTTCTGAATCCACGTCCACTCCTGAAATGCTCTCCCTCTTCTCTCTTTTGACTTTCCTAAATCCTACTATCCCTACGAACCTCTTCTCTCTTCCCCTAGAGATTACCTCCTGTTTATGCTTAATATATCATGTACATACATAGTCCATCCATTAGACTGTGAGCTCCTGAAGAACAGAATCTGTTGTTTTGGCTTTTTTTTCCCTATCCCCTATATTCGGCAGTATATCCCTTATATTTACTTAATATTCAATAAGTGTTTAATAAATGGAGTGGAGATTTCATTTAGCTTCTTCTCTTCAAAAGACAAGTACTTTTGAGGAAGGAGCCATGACATATTCTATTTCTACCAGCACTATATTGTAGCTAAGATTATTTGACAATATCCTTAACATGCTTTAGAGATGTCTGGAGATGCCAATCTGACTTGGGGAATATTTCAAGTTACTCCTTGAGTGAGTTCAACACAGAGTTGAAATGTTGTGCTGGAAAGGTAGGCCAAAGAGGGCATACAAAGGAAAAAATGTTCCTGATTTTGCTTGAATTTTTTCAAAGAGCAGAGCCTTGGGGCAAGCTGTTACTTAAGCCATCTCTACTTGTTAATTTTGGAAATGGCCTTTTCACAATTGTATTTCCTTGTGGGTTAAGCTTTTGATCTTGCTTGAACATGTAGCTGTGAGTAGAAAAGATTTTTCCCCCTCAAATGATTGGTAAATAGACCCTGATGCTAATGGGAAATGGATCCATCTATTAAGAATCATAAATAAATATATTAGTTTTATAGTGTACTCAGTGCCCCTGACATAATACAAAACATAAAAGGGTAAATAAAGTCTTGGACTTGGAGATTGTCAATAATAAAACACTGGTAAAGATGCCTGGAATCAAATAGATCAAAGATTCCAGTGATAGAGTTAGCTTTTCTAAACTGCCTTTTATCCCAAGTGGCTGTTTTTTTAAATGAGGAAATATAATTTTAGAGGATGACAAATACATGGATCCCTCAAGGGGTAAGTTAGCTCAACTAGCCCAGTGACTTGTTGACCTTCCAGGTTTTTTATCCAAAGAAGGATGATTACACAAAGATAGGGATTCACAATGGTTTGTGATCCTTACATAGTAAGCTGGACACATGGAATGTGTTACATTACAATGTGTTACACATTAGAATGACCGTTAGGTCTTACAGGTCCAGTTATAAATATAGAATAAATATACAATGAATAAAACCATGTCTTTGTAGCTGAGTGTTTTCCCTGTTTATTGTAGAATGGCTTTGCTAACAAGCGATAATCTGCATGGCCTAGATAGGGCTGTGCAGATAGTCTGGATAAATTTCTTTAGTTTAACTGGACAATCAGAATTATCCTAAATCAGGCATTGAATTATATAGATGTAGATATAAATATAAATATGTCTAGTCTATATCTATACACTTTGTTTAGTCTTAATGGTACTCAATTCAATTTCACATCGGATAGAGTACCTGCCTTGGGTTTAGGAAGATTCATTTCCCTGAGTTCAACTCTGATTCAGATAGTTACTAGCTGTGTGACCCTGGGCAAGTCACTCAATCCTGTTTACTTCAATTTCCTCATTTGTAAAATAAATTGGAAAAGGAAATGGCAAATCACTCGTCTCTCTGCCAAGAAAACCCCAAATAAGATCATGAAGAATAGTCATAACCGAAAAACAACCCAACAACAGCAATACCGGGCAAATCTATTTTCTGCCTTCTATGAGCTAGGCAATATTGTTAGGTGCTACAGATAGCTCGACACACACACAAAATAGTCCCCTATAGAGCTTATATTCTATTTGGGAGATATAATTCATACATACAAATTATATGCAAAGTTATAGAAAATAATTTTTAGAGAGCTAACCACTTGAAAAAAAGGAGGTATGATCTGAGCTATGCTTTGAAGAAATCTAAGATGCAGAAGTAAGAAGAGAGAGCATTTGAAACTAGGGGTTAGTAATCATCTTTGTATAGACACAATGGTGGGATGTAAAATGTTATCTGTGGAGAACAGCTGGTAGGTCAGTTACATTGGAAGGGAAAGAGCTTAAAGGGGAATAATACTGGAATAATACTTTCCAGGTAATACCGGAAAGGTTCATAGGAGCTATCCTGTGGGGAGCTTTAAATGCCACATTGGGGAGGAATCGGGAGCCATTGAAGATTTTTGATTTGGAGGGTGGGATCTGGTCACCATTGTGTTACAAGAATATCAGTTTGATAGCTGTATGGAATTTGAATTGGAGGGAGGAAAAAATGGAATCAGAGAGAGCAATGAACAGCCTATCATTCAGTAGATAGATCATAGAAGCCGGAACTAAGGTAGAGGCTTGGAGTAGAGAGAAAGGAATGAATTGTGATGCTATGGAGATAGAATTGATCCTGGGTATATATGTACATAAAATATGCATATGAATCAAACATTTACTGATAAGAAATCATAATTTTGCAATTCCACATTTAGTTACATGACTCCATGAGGGATCACAACCAATAGTTTAAGAAGCATTGACCTACATGATGTGATTTAAGTGGTAAGAAATTATCCCTGGTTTTGAATTCCTTTCCCCATATTCCAGAGTAGTTAAATCTCATCTTTAGAATTTTACCCTTTTGGATTAAACATTGATTGTTCATGTGTTAGTGTGAATTAGTTTATTAGCTAATTTTCTCCATGTCTAGAAGGAAAGGGCTCTGAAAGTAGAGAAAATACAATACAAACAAACATCATTTTTTTCCTCAACTTTGTGTCCTTCAGAACTTAGCTTGCTTTATAATTTTATCTAGGGTTAGGCCTATTTAATCTATTTTCCTGAGGAGACACATGGGAGAGTTGTTATATTTGAGGGGGGGGGGAGATACTCCCAGAACAATTCACAGAATTGTGGGATTGGTCACAGAAGAAATCATATCATTTTCTGTGCTTGGGAAATTTTCCCTTTTGGTGTACTGGGGCAGCTGGTCCAAGAAACTAAGATTCTCTCCAGCACCCATGGTGAGTTAGGCTTATGAAATCCAGGAAAGATGAAAGTCAGCTTCTTTCTGTTCTGAGTTTCCTATGGACATCATCTGACTTTAGTTACTGAAATGCCATAACTGGATGTTACATACTACATGAAGTCTTCACCACAGCGGCGTATAATTTTTCTATCCTTTTATTGGATTGTTTGATTTTGATAGTGTCATGGTCTAAGCCAAATGCCATCGGCCACTTTTATCTTCCTAACAACAAAGACAGCTTTTTTAATACCAGCTTTCAGAATTGGGATTAATAGCTTAGACTATAACCATATAGAGTCATTGAATCTGGCCAGTAGAAGACTCATTGGAGGTTGTTCCTTATTATTTATAATGATCACTTTTATAATATCCCAGCAGAATGTTAACTCCTTGAAAGTAGACATCATTTCTTTGTTTCTATGGGGTCCACTACAAGGCCTTGATCATATTCTGATACTCCAATGAATTTGTGATCTCAACAAATTTGATAATCCTTTTAATGAGGCAGATTGTAATCTATTAATTCCTGCTCATTCTCTGTACCTCTAACCTTAGTTCTCCCATATATTCACTGTGGGGGGGTCTAAGCCAGCATTTTGGGGTCTTTTTTCACATTGCCTTTATTATCGTGTGGCTACTAATGGTTGTCCATGTTACTGGCTTATTTCTAATACATTTCTCTGATAACATCCTCTCCCTTCCTTTCCCTTCCCCTCCCCTCTCTTCCCCTAAATGGCAAGCAATCCAGTATATATTATGCATGTTAAAATGTATGTTAAATCCAATATATGTAAACATATTTATACAATTATTTTGCTGCATAAGAAAAATCTGATAAGAAAGAAAATGAGTAAGAAAACAAAATTCAAATGAACAACAACAATGTTATGTTGTGATCCACACTCACTCCTCACAATCTCTCTCTGGGTGTAGATGGCTTTCTTCATCACAAGACCATTGGAACTGGCCTGAATCACCCCATTGTTGAAAAGAGCCACATCCATCAGAATTGATCATCATATAATCTTCTTGTTGCACTACATACAATCATCTCCTGGTCCTGTTCATTTCACTCAGCCTCAGTTCATGTAAGTCTCTCCAGGCCCTTCTGAAACCATCCTGCTAGTTGTTTCTGATAGAACAATAATATTCCATAACATTCATATGCCATAATTTATTCAGCCATTCTCCAACTGAGTGGATATCCACTCAGTTTCCAGTTTCTTGCCACTACAAAAAAGGCTGCCACAAACATTTTTGCACATGCGGTTCCCTTAAGATCTCTGTGGGATATAATCCCAGTACAAACACTGCTGGATCAAAGGATATTCACAGTTTGATAACTTTTTGAGCATAGTTCCAAATGTAGCAGGATTTCTTAATTTGGGATCCATGAACTAGTTTTTTTTTCAAATTGATAGTTGGGTTTCCATGTAATTGTTTTCCTTTGTACCACTCTGGATTTAATCTTGTAAAATATTATCCTGAGAAGGGTTTCAGACTGCCAAAAAGTTCTGTAACCCCACAAAAGGTTAAGAACCTCTGCTTTATGAAGTGTTCATCTGCCTACATTGCATAATCTAGACAATAGATATTGAAACATTTATACTTTATTGTGTAGATGGACCAACTTCTCTTGATTATTTATTGAGTTCATATAAGAAGTTTGGCAGTATCCCAGGGCTTGCTGCAAGCCATGTAGTGTCATGTGCAAACAGAAACAACTGGAGGATGTCATCATATTCCCATAATTCTTTTTGATCTGAACCTCCTTCAACAACAGTGGCAAATTAGTGAATCTATATGTCATTGTTCCCTTCTCTTGATAGTCATGATCATAAAGTCATCAAATGAAGTGGCTAGTGTTTTTGGAAACATCTTTTAGAGAATCTTATATCATTTTCAAATATGCTCCATTTGAGAGAAGGAGCTTTTGCAGCAGTATTTTGCCCTACTCTATCAAATAGAGCATTCATACACTATGGCTCAGTGTGGCCCCAGCACTTGCTTCTTTTCTGCCATTAAAGAACCATTGGTTTATCTCTAATCTGTGCCATCTAGATCTGTTCAATTACCAAAATAAGGCTGCATCGTGTGACCCACAGGTGAATTGGTCAGTCCATCTCAACCCACTTTTTCTGGAAATAGGGAGAGAAAAGAAAGAACTTCTGTGGGATTGGAGGAATTGGGGGAATGCATGGCATGACACAGTTTAGGGCCATTTTTATTGCTCTAAGATTTTAGCCATCAGATGTAGAACTACTTTAGTTGCTCTATCATATCACTGGTGATACTCACAAAGACCCATATTCCTTGTATTCTATGAAGCTTATGGGAATCTACAACTGCTATCATCCTCAGGTCTTGAAGTGCCAGTGAAGTGCCAATTCTAGCTGCTCTATCTATTTACTTCAGTAAATGCAGGTATAATCTCAGGGCTGCCTTCTATCTGTCTCTGAATGCCTTTCTGGTTCTGTCTCTCATTTCCCCTGTCTTTATGTGTCTCTGACTGTCTCCTTTGAATTTCTTTGGAAATACAGGTAGGGAAAGATTATATTGCCATGCCAAATCTTGTTCACTAATGTCAAATGAATGTTTGGATACATTTTTTTAATGGTAAAAGGATTAATTTTCTAATTGCTGTTGTTGTGCAGCTGTGGTTTTCCATGCACTACCTGTCTATCTTTCATATTGGACACCCTCTGATTCTAACAATTTCTACTAATTCTAGGCATGTTATTCAATTTCTTTGGATCTAGGTAGTGCTTTATGACCATAAATTTCAGCATAGATGTCAATCTTCATTGTTAGAATGTGTTTTCTTACTGGAAGTTCCTTATACTAATAAAGTTATAGAACAAAACAGAATAAGGGATGATTGCAAATAAAATAAAGCAAACAATTTGTTTTAGTTGTCTTTTTTTCTGGGGAGGGGTTGTAATTATATCACATTGTTGGCTCATACTAAATTTGTCAACTTAAATTCCTGCTTTTAATCATATAAACTGCTGTTAAATTAGATACTTTCCTCTCCTACAATCCAGACCCTGAGTTTTTAACCTAAGTATAAACCTTTACATTTATATGTCAATACATTTCAATGTTTTTTATTCTGCACTTAATATGCAAATATGTGAGTGTTTCTACCTACAAAGCAGAATAGAAAAAAAAATTGTATATAAAAGTGTGAAACTCTACTTTGGATAGCTTGCTGTATGTGTGCATGTATATACATATATAGATAAATGCATGTTATATAAACATTTATTTTACATATTTATAGAGGTATATACATAAAATTCAACATGTTATTTTTAAGACTGAATTGCTTGTCTATGTCTCCTTCTGAAATTTTTTTCTATACATTTTCTTTTAAATGTATTCTTGACTCTTTCCTTTTTTCTTGTTTTTGAGGAAAGGACAACACTATTATCTTTCTTTCACTATTTCCCAAATTTTCTTCCTGAAAAAGAAAAACAAAACCCTTTAATAAATAAGCATAATCAAGAAAAATAAACTCACATACCATTTGTGTGAAAACTTTCCACCTCGTAACTTTGTAAAACTAACCACATACTGAAAATATGTCTCCTTTTGCAACTAAAATTAATCACCTATCTGTCTAGAGCTGGGTAGCTAATTTCAACACTGGTCCTTTCGAGTTATGGTTGATCAGAGTTCTTAAGTGTTTCAAAATTGTTTTTCTTGACAATATTCTTTTTACATACATTGTTCTCCTGATTCAGTTAATTTTACTCTGCATTAGTTCATAAAAATCTTGCTAAAATTCTTTGAAATCATCCTATCATTTTTTTGTCACAAAAATATTTTGTTACATTATTATTTCATAAATTGCTCTACCCCAATTGATTGGCACACCTTTTGTTTCCAATTCTTTTCTGTAACAAAAGAAATACTTTGCTGTATTTCAATAGATTCATATTATCATAAATGTGAATTTTCCCTTGAATGATTCAAATCACATCTCACCCAGTCAGTTAGTCAATAAGAATTTATTAAGTACCTACTATGTTCTTGGAACTGTGCTAAGTTTTAAGAGTATATTTGTAAAAAAGTAAGAAATAGTCCCTATCTTCAAGGACCTCAACTTCTAAAGAGAGAGACAACATGCAGAAAACATTTACAACATTCATATATTGTAGAAAGTGAGATTTGAGCTGAGTCTGGAAGGAAGCAGAGAAGTGGGTTTAAAGGGAGGAAGGAGAACATTCCAGGCAGGAGCAAAAAGATGAAGACATGAGATGGAACGTCCAGTGTGAGGGACGGTGTCATCAGATCATTGATTAGCTAAGAGAAATTATATAAACTGTGAAAAGCAGAAAAAAAGCCAGATTGTCTAAGGGCTTTAAATTCCAAATAAAGGAAGTTATATTTGATCCTAAAGGTGATTAAAAACCCATTGTAGTTTATTGAATAGGGAGAGCATGGGCAAACCTGTGTTTAGAAAATGACTTTGGCAGCTGAGTTGAGGATGGATTAGATTAGGGAGAGACCATCCAAAAGGCATGAAGTGATGAGAACCTGCACCAGAGTATTGGCTATATGAGTAGAAAGGGGGATATTCAAATAGTGTCATCTTATCTTTTGTAATTCTTTCCCATATCTTCTCATGAATCTTCCACAGAGGAACAAGTTACGTGATCACTCCATGGGTACCAGTATAACACTCAGGGAATGTATATTGTATGCCTTACTTTCCATATGTGTTCAGCCCATCTGTTTCCAAGCATACATTTCATTTTTATGACATTTTTTTCTGTACAAGTAGTTATTAACTATATTACATTACAATTATTTAAACTGCCACCCACTGTCTACCTCCCCATTACTTTTTGGGTCATCTCTGTTAAATTTAATTTTAGTTTCACTCTATTCTTCCAGTTTGATGAGATTTTTTATTTTGATTCCATCATTCAACAATATTAACTATTCCTTCCAGCTTTGTGTTACATGAAAATTTGATAAGCATACCTTCTATGTATTCATCCAAATGATCAAACAAATATTAAACAGGGCAAGGACAAGGACAAGGACAAGGACGAAGCCTCGTGGCATTCCACTGGAGACCTCTATGTTGATGTGGATATGTTTATCACTTTGAATGCAGTTGTTTAACATGCTATGAATTTACCTGCCTATCACTGCCCACTCTGCATTTTTCCATCTTGCCTATAATGATATCTATCCTTGGATGATTTTTTTTTTTTTGGTTAATCAAAAAGTTATTTGTTAGTAGAAAAACGTGATAGGAACTGGATCTGTTATTTTATTAGTGTAGGGAACTTCCAGATGAGGAAACTCCCTTTATCAATGCAGGTCAGTACTTTCTCTGCAACTTAGATTCAAGAAGAATTTCTTAGAGCATTGAGAAGTTAAAAAACTGTATTTTCACAGCTTATATGAATCAAAAGTGATTTTAATATTAGAAATCTTTGTTTCTGAAGCACATACACAGAACAGAGTAGGGATTAGATAAATATTGGTTGATTTGATTTATGTGACATAAATGTATATGAACACACACACATGTGTATGTGTTGTGTGTGTGTGTGTGTGTGTGTGTGTGTTCTGGGAACTGTAATTTCACCAGAGGTATGGTTGAATCTATATAATGCAGCTGTATCATCATGAAGTATATGTATTCTCTTTTTCTGTTTCTCTTATCTGCCATCTTCTCTTGCTCTATTTTTTGGTTTCTGTCTTTTCTTTTTGTCCTCATTTCCTTCTGCCCATACGGAAGCTTTTCAAATATTATAGAGAAAAGGAATATTTTAAAATAAAAAAAAGCTTGCTGCAAAATGGGCTGGTTGCCAAATGATCTCCCCCCTTTTATTCTTGGCAGAAACACTAGTTTCAATGAATCTATGCAAAAGTTTAAAAGACCAATTAAAAAATGTACGAAGAAACTCGATGCCGTGGAGGATGCTACTTCGAAACTCAACTGCAGCAATTGCCTCTCTCTTCCTTGCCTTGGGCAATCTGGTCTAATTACAGTATCTCGCCTTTCACTCTGTTAGTGTTTTTCAGTTATGCATGAAAAAAATTAATCAAAAAATAAAATGAAAAACTGTGATGGCTAATCTGAGTCCCGTGGATTTCTCGCTCTGTTGTTGCCTCAACTGTCTTTTGGGATGAATGTGAAGATGTTGTTGCCTTCAGAAGAGACGTTAGGAGCACTCTGGCTCCTTTCCTCATTTTTTTTTTTTTTGCCTTTTATTCTTTTATTATTTTAGTTTCTATCATGTCTTCAGGTCATCCAGAATGACGACTTGTTGAGCTTTTATTGTCCAGGAATGATTCCAAACGAATAGTCTCAAAGATGGATTTTTTCCCTCTTTCTTTGGCAAATGCAAGAAAAGACAGTCTCAATTTACCAACATCACCTCATCCCTTGGTGTGCTTTGGAAGTCCATTATCTAAGCAAGTAGTGAGTTTCTAGTTCTGTTCAGTATTTGCTTTGTGATGAGACCAAAGTGCCAGCAATGGATGCCAAATTAGGAGGTGGTTTTGGGGATATGGCTTTCCCCTTGGGGGTTAAAGACATCTTAGCTCATTACCTTCTCAAATAGCACTTCTGAAGCCAAATGGCATGCAGCAAAATCTGTGCTTTTAATAAATTCTGTTAACTTATTCAAAACTGGAGATCACCAAATTAGGAACCTCAAAGTTTCCTAATCTAGTCTAACCCATACTTGAATCAAAATCTCCTTGAAAAGGCATCATTCAGTCTCCATTTTAAAACTTCCAATAAGGGGGACTCAGTACCTCTGGAGGCAGCCCATTTCACTTTTGGATACTTCTAATTTTAGGACATTTGTCCTTACAATGAGCTGAAATCTGCCTCTCTGTTCCTGGCTCTGCTTTCTGAGTTCAAGCAGAATATGTCTAATTATTTGAAGACAGCTTACATGTTTTCCTCAAGTCTCTTCTTTATCCTGAGTTTCTTCAACTGATTCTCAGATATTTTCTTACTATTCTTATTACCCTTTTATGGGATGTTCTGCTTCACTCATCTATTTCCTAAAATGTGCCAACCAAAAGTGAACCCAATAATACAGATTAAAGAAAGAGTACTATCAACTTTCTATTTCCTTTTGGACATTGTACTTTTATTAGGACAGTTTCACAGTAGCAATGGTTGGCATTCATGTAGCATTTAAAATTTTGCAAAGTGCTTTATATATGTTATCTCATTTGATTTTTCACAATACTCTGTAAAATGTTATGATCTCCATTTTACAATGAGGAAACTGAGGCAAACAAGTTAATGACTTGCATAGAATCACAGAACTAGTAAGTGTCTAAGGTTGGATTGAGTTCAGGTCTTCCTGATCCCATGCTTGATACTCTATTAATTTCACCAACTAGCAAGAAGAACATGTGGAGAAGAACTTTAAGTATAGTCTTAAGAAAAAGGATTTCCTTTCAAGACAAATTAAGGCAAAAGAGTAAAGTTTATTAAATTTTCAGATGACATTAACCAACATTGTCTAATCAACATGGGTTCTTAATATTTTTGGTGGTCTGCTGAAGGCTATGGACCTGTTTTTAGACTCATGCTTTTAAATGTATAAAATACATGGGACTATGAAAGAAACCAGTTATATTGAAATCAAGATGTATTTTTTCCCCATTCAAGTTAAAGGATGCCCTGAAATCTATCCATGGACCCCTAGTTAAAAATTTAATCTGCATCACTGCTTTCCTTGAGGCTCAAACATGCTCATGGCGACCATACTCTCAAATTTCTCAGCTTTGGAAAATGAGCAGTGTTTAGAAAGAAGAGACATACGTTTCTCCCCCTCTGTGCAGAGTGATGAAGTTAGAAAACACATGCCAAAAAAACCCCAACAAAAATCTAAGCCTTGTTTTTTCTAGAGTACTTTGATTATCTCAGAAAAGACAATTTACAGAGACAGAAATAATGACACCAAAAACCATACTGAGAGAAATAATTCAATTGCCCAAATTTGGCCTCAGAATACTCTATTGCTCGCTCAGGAGTGTGACAAGGACTCATAAATCTGCTATGGAGAGAGGATTTGTGCTTGAAAGTCATAAGACTCAGTCTCCTTAGGCTGATATTTGGGTATGATAAGGGAACATTGGGTACTTTCAGGGGACTATATTGTCCACACTAATTCATGGAACTGTAGAATCTCAAGTCTCATGAAATCTATTTTATGCTGTTTAAACTTGTTTTCATAACAACCAAATAAATGTAACATAAAAAATATGTTAGGGATTGTAGAAGCAATCTGCGAACACTTTATCGATAGCAACAAGAGGCATTTATAGGGTAACAAACCCAAAGAATCCAGGCACTTAAGAGTTTTAAACAAAGGAGAGCAGTTACACAAGGTATTAAATATATAACTTTTCCATTTTAACTCAACAGCTGAGGCAGACTCCATGTTCCAGGTTTCAGTTGGCAGGTGATTCAACAACTGAGAAAGTGTTGGCTTGCCCAAAGTTCCAACTCCAGTTACTTCAAGGTTATATTTAGGACATGCTTCATAACTGGACTAGGCTGACTTTAAGGACATCGAGGAAAAGGCAAAGGTCAGGAGCTATTATAATCTTGTAAAGGGGTATATTAACGATCACAGCTCTAGAACTAGAAAGGAACTTTAGAATCTCAGAATCTCTCTCTCTTCTTCAGGATCATTGTCAGAATCCAATATCAATTCCTCTGTCTTTTAAAGCCTTCCTAAACCTGACCCATTATTTCTCTCTATATTTTCTATACTACATTGACATTGTCCTCTTCATTGCCCCTCATGTACACCATTCCATCTGCCATATCTGTGCTTTTACACTAGCCATTTCTCATACCCAGAATGCTCTGTCCCAACACTTCTTTCTTTCCCTGGTTTCCTTCAAGACTCAACTTCTGTAAGAAGCTTTTTCTGTTCTTGCTAAATTGCTAATGTCTTCCCTCTGAGATCACCTCCAACTTACCTGTACAGACTCTTGTATAACCATGTTTGTTTGCATATTGGCTCTTCCATTAGCATTTGAATTAATTTAGCTGTTTTTTGTCTTTCTTTGGGCCTGGCCCATAGTAAGTATTTAATAAATGCTTTTTGGCTGACTCACATACCCTCTTGGCGCACCACTCACTGAGCAACCCTCTTACTTAAATGTAAATGTTGTGTGGCTGTGTGGATTTATGATAGACTTGCGAGGATTTTGTTACTTCCCTACCATAGTCACCCCTTTTAAGATCACTCTCCTTGAGCATTTGCCCTCTGACATGCATCATGAACATTTCTTGCCTAATCCAAGGGGATATGCTGGAATTTCCTGGAAGGAATGGAATTGGTTCTTGAAAGCACTGTGGGCTAAACTTCTTTTCTTGGACTCAGGCTTCCTCTTTTCTTCCTCCTTATCTTCATGTATAATTTAAAATTGCTTTCAGAGAGACTTTCCCATGCAAAGGATAATAATGAAGGTGTGGGGAAGAAGAAAGGATTGGGCTTGGTTGATTTTACTTTTTAAAAACTGTCTCTATGTCAATTGTTCCTCAGAACTTTCCTCTTTTAGTTTTTTGGAGCATTTTCAGGGACAAGAAAGTTGCAGATTTGGTTCTTGATTTGATAATTAGGATCAAAATGTTATTATCCTTTAGCTTCTCATTTGATTCTACACTGAAGTTTGCTCCTAGTATTTATCAGACCCTTTACAGTTGCTTGTTTGTAACCCTTTGCACTTACTATTTTTCTATATAGTTATTTATATATTTGTCATGTTTTCCTCTAAGAGAGCAGATTCTATATAGGCAATGGCCACTTAATCTTTGTGTCTCTCCCAGTAGGTGATAGTATAGTGGTAGCCTTGGTCCAGAAAAACCTCGAATCAAGAATCACTCTTAGCAGTGTGATCTTTTGTAAATCATTTAACTATTAGGCTGTGTGCTCCCTCCATTAGATTGTGAGCAGGGGCTGCCCTGCCTTTGATTGTATTTTAGCACAATGCCTGACATACAATAGGTGCTTAGTAAATCTTTATTGATGTACTGACCCACTAAGATAATCTGTGGAGTAGTTAGGATTATAGAGTTGATATATGTGATGGAAGGAACTTCCTCACTGGGAACTCCTTTTACTGATAAAATTACTCTTTACCAATGACCAATAATGATAGCTCATGATTATAGCCTTCTGATCTAACCCTTCCCAAATGGAATTCTCTGCTCTTATATGTCTGATAGTGAGCATTCAATCTGTGCTTCAATACCTCCAAAGAGGAAAAGCTTATGATTCTTGAGATAATTTATTTTACTTTTAAATAATTCTAATTGTTGGGAATTCCCCTCCCCCTTGCCATCAAGCCTAAAGAGGCAGCTAGCTGGTGTAGTGATTCGAGAGTTGGGTCTGGAATCAGGAAAATGGAGTTCAAATCCAGATTCAGACACTACTGTGACTAATTGTATGTCACTTAACTCTGTCTCAATTTCATCAATCATAAAATAGAGAGAATAACGTTACCTATCTCACAGGTTGTTGTAAAACTCAAATGAGATAACACGTCTAAAGCACTTGACACTCTTTAAAATGTTATAGAAATGCTTGTTATTATTAAGTCTGTTTCCTTGTAGTTTCTATCCATTATTCTCAAGTTTGCCTTTTGGATTAAACAGAACTTTAAGCTAAACACACTCAGTACCTCCACTTGATCTTCCTATAACATGATCATTGTTGTCTTCTGGATAGCCTCCAGATCATCAGTGTTCTTAGACTGTGCCATTCAGTACTCAATACTCTCATGATAGATATCTGCATAGTGGACTATAGGTGGGTCAACGCCTCTTTATTCCTGGAGATTATACCTCTCTTACTGTATCTTCAAACTTCATTACCTATTTTGGCTGTTGACATACTGAGCTTGTTGCTGTCCACTAAAATTTCCAGATTTTTTTTCAGACAAACTGCTGCCTAACTCTATTTACTTATCCCATTTTGTATCAATGATGTTGATTTTTTGGAATTCAAGTTTAAGACTTTCCATTTATCGCATGTTGAATATCATCTTATTCAATTCATCCCAAAGCTCTAGTCTGTCAAGATTTTTTGAATCCTAACACTGTCATTCAATGCATTAAATATTTCTCCTCATTTGGTGTAACCTGCAAATTTGATGAGTATGTCATCTCCGAATGCTGAACAGCATGTTGTCTCTCTCTCTTTCCCTTTCCTTTCTTCCCTCCTCTCTCCTATCTATCATCTATCAACTATTTGTCTATATCTATTATCTATCTTTTAATTATTCATTCATTTCATTCATTCATTTATCACTTATCTATCTATAATCTATTACCTATCTCTATTATTAATTCATTTAATCATCAATTCATCCATTATCATCATCATCATCATCCATTGATTCATTCATCCATTCATCCATGTATCTTTCTGCTTGTTTATGTGTTTACCCATATAATCTATAACTTCTTCAGTATAAGGAATTCACCAAAGTAGGGATGCATCTTCCCTGGAGCTTTTAAATTTAGAGAATTGTCTAGGACAATTGAAGAGAGAGAATGTAAGTGACTTGCCTAGGGTGACATAGATAGCAAGGGTTAAGGGCAAGACTTTAAGCCAGTTCTTCCTGACTCTGAAACTTGCTCTCCATCTGAAATGATACTGTGCTACCTTTGTATTGTATTTTATTAATGGTGTGAGTAAGCTCTCCTGCCCCCAGTTAAAAGTTCTCTTTCGCTTCCGGTTAAGATGGCGGAGAGGAGGCTCACAGTTGCATAAGCTCCGCGCTTTCTCTCACTATCCACTTCATTACAAGCCTCTGAATCAATGCTTGACTGAAAAAAACCCACAAATAGTTACAAAGAGAAGCCATCCTTGAGATCCGCCAAGAAAGGTCTGTCTTTACTGGAGGGCTGGGGCGGTTTTAGATCGGGCGCAGGCTGAGGGCAGCGGCAGTGAGAGCACGGGAGCAGACTGGAGAGGGGGTGGAGAGTGATCGCAGCTGTCTCTGCGGGGAGAGCTTCGCTACAGGTTTGGAACCTGCAGCAAATCAGCAGCCCAGCAGAGAAGCTAAAAACACCGGGGCTGAAGAACACAACCGCAAACAGCTGGAGTCTCTCAGGACCTGGCCGCCCCCCCCTTCCCCCCCTCAGTGACTCAGCACGCTTTGGGATCTCAGAGCGCAGGCGCAGCACAGTCCTGCTAGTGCCTCACTGCTGCCCCCTGCAGTCTGTAGAGGAAGCTCGATAACACACCCAGCCCCCCCCAAAGAAAGACTCCAGTTTTTTCTGTTTTTCTTTGGTAGTTTGTCTCTGATTAATAGACAGAATGAGCAAGAAGCTGAAGAGGACTTTAACCCTTGACAGCTTCTATACAGATAGAGAGCAGACTCTAAATCCTGAGGAGACTAAAAACAGGCAGTCCCCAGGTGATTCCCCAAAGGAGGAGATCATCTGTTCCTCAGCACAGATGAACCTCATAGAAGTGATTAAAAAGGCTCTCACAAGGGAGCTAGAAGAAAAATGGGGAAAGCAGAGTGAGGCTTGGCAAAAGGAGAGGGAAGCTTGGGAAAAGGAGAGGGAGGCTTGGCAAAAGAGCCTGGAGAAAGTTAAAGAGAGAGTGGATAAAGAAGTAAAATCCTTGAAAAATAGGATTAGTGAACTGGAAACAGAAAACAGCTCTCTAAAAAACAAAATTGGCGAAATGGAAAAAAATTCCACAGAACAAAAGAACTCAATTGGACAATTAGAAAAAGATTTTAAAAAAGTGAGTGAAGAGAATACTTCACTGAAAATCAGAATTGAACAAGTGGAATTGAATGACTCGAGGAGACAAGAAGAATCAGTCAAGCAAATCCAAAAAAATCAAACAATGGAGAAAAATGTGAAATACCTTCTGGGGAAGACAACAGACCTGGAAAACAGATCCAGGAGAGACAATCTGAGAATCATTGGACTCCCAGAAAAACATGATGAAAAAAAGAGCCTGGACACTGTCTTCCAGGAAATTATCAAAGAGAACTGCCCAGAAGTCATAGGAACAGAGGAAAAAATAAACATTGAAAGGATTCATCGATCACCCACTGAAAGGGATCCTAAAATCAAAACACCAAGGAATATAGTGGCCAAATGCCAGAACCCTCAGGTGAAAGAAAAAATATTGCAAGCGGCTAGAAAAACCCAATTCAAGTATCAAGGAGCCACAATAAGGATCACCCAGGATCTGGCAGCATCCACATTAAAAGATCGAAGGGCCTGGAATATGATATTCCGAAAGGCTAAGGAACTTGGTATGCAACCAAAAATAACTTACCCAGCGAGAATGAGCATCTTTTTCCAGGGAAGAAGATGGACATTCAACGAAGTAAGCGAATTTCATCTATTTCTGATGAAAAAACCAGAACTTAACAAAAAGTTTGATCTACAAATATAGAACTCAAGAGAAATCTAAAAAGGTAAAGATTAATCTTGGGAACTATATTTTGACTATATAGATGTATAAAGAATACATGTATACCTTGTTCTAGAAATTGATGTGGAAAGGACATTGTACCAGAAAAAGGGTAAAGTGGGGGTAGTACATCTCATGAAGAGGCATAGGAAACCTATTATATCTGAGAGAAAGAATGGAGGGGGATGAATATAGTGGGTATCTTACTGCCTTCAGAATTGGCTTTAAGTGAAAAATCTTAAGACATATTCAATCTATGGTGAAACTTCTCCCATCTCATTGAAAAGTGAGAAGGGAAAAGTGGAAAGGGAAGGAATAAGCTAAGCGGAAGGGAATACGGGAACTGGGAGGGAAAGGGGTAAGACAGGGGGAGGAACTCTAAGGCGGGGGGAGGGACAAAAAAGGGAGGGCTGTGAGAAGCAAGGGGTGCTCACAAGCTTAATACTGGAAGGGGGGGAAAGGGGAAAGAAGGGAGGAAAGCATAAACCGGGGTTAACAAGATGGCAAGTAATACAGAATTGGTCATTCTAACCATAAACGTGAACGGGGTAAACTCCCCCATAAAGAGGAAGCGGTTAGCAGAATGGATTAAAAGCCAGAATCCTACAATATGTTGTTTACAGGAAACACACCTGAAGCGGGGAGATACATGCAGGTTAAAGGTAAAAGGTTGGAGCAAAATCTACTATGCTTCAGGTGAAGTCAAAAAAGCAGGGGTAGCCATCCTGATCTCAGATCAAGCTAAAGCAAAAATTGACCTAATTAAAAGAGATAAGGAAGGACACTATATCTTGCTAAAGGGTAGCATGGATAATGAAGCACTATCTATATTAAACATATATGCACCAAGTGGGGTAGCATCTAAATTCTTAAAAGAGAAACTAAGAGAGCTGCAAGAAGAAATAGACAGTAAAACTATAATAGTGGGAGATCTTAACCTTGCACTCTCAGAATTAGATAAATCAAACCAGAAAATAAATAAGAAAGAAGTCAAAGAGGTAAACAGAATACTAGAAAAGCTAGATATGATAGATCTCTGGAGAAAATGTAATGGAGACAGAAAGGAATACACTTTCTTTTCAGCAGTTCATGGAACCTATACAAAAATTGACCATATATTAGGACATAAAAACCTCAAACTCAAATGTAGTAAGGCAGAAATAGTAAATGCATCCTTTTCAGACCACGATGCAATGAAAATTACATTCAACAAAAAAGCAGGGGGAAGTAGACCAAAAAATAATTGGAAACTAAATAATCTCATACTAAAGAATGATTGGGTAAAACAGCAAATCATAGACATAATTAATAACTTCACCCAAGAAAACGATAATAATGAGACATCATACCAAAATGTATGGGATGCAGCCAAAGCGGTAATAAGGGGAAATTTCATATCTCTAGAGGCCTATTTGTATAAAATAGAGAAAGAGAAGGTCAATGAATTGGGTTTGCAATTAAAAATGCTAGAAAAGGAACAAATTAAAAACCCCCAGTCAAACACTAAACTTGAAATTCTAAAAGTAAAAGGTGAGATCAATAAAATTGAAAGTAAAAAAACTATTGAATTGATTAATAAAACTAAGAGTTGGTTCTATGAAAAAACCAACAAAATAGACAAACCCTTAGTAAATCTGATTAAAAAAAGGAAAGAGGAAAATCAAATTGTTAGTCTTAAAAATGAAAAGGGAGAACTCACCACTAACGAAGAGGAAATTAGAGCAATAATTAGGAGTTACTTTGCCCAACTTTATGCCAATAAATTCGACAACTTAAATGAAATAGAAAAATACCTCCAAAAATACAGCTTGCCCAAACTAACAGAGGAAGAAGTAAATATCCTAAACAGTCCCATCTCAGAAAAAGAAATAGAACAAACTATCAATCAACTCCCTAAGAAAAAATCCCCAGGACCAGATGGATTTACATGTGAATTCTACCAAACATTTAAAGAACAATTAACTCCAATGTTATATAAACTATTTGAAAAAATAGGGATTGAAGGAGTCCTACCAAACTCCTTTTATGACACAGATATGGTACTGATACCTAAACCAGGTAGGCTGAAAACAGAGAAAGAAAATTATAGACCAATCTCCCTAATGAATATTGATGCTAAAATCTTAAATAAAATATTAGCAAAAAGATTACAGAAAATTGTCACCAGGATAATACACTATGACCAAGTAGGATTTATACCAGGAATGCAGGGCTGGTTCAATATTAGGAAAACTATTAGCATAATTGACTATATCAATAACCAAACAAACAAAAACCACATGATCATCTCAATAGATGCAGAAAAAGCATTTGATAAAATCCAACATCCATTCCTAATAAAAACACTTGAGAGCATAGGAATAAATGGACTTTTCCTTAAAATAGTCAGGAGCATATATTTAAAACCATCAGTAAGCATCATATGCAATGGGGAAAAACTGGAACCTTTCCCAGTAAGATCTGGAGTGAAGCAAGGTTGCCCACTATCACCATTATTATTTAATATCGTATTAGAAACACTAGCCTCGGCAATAAGAGTCGAGAAAGATATAAAAGGAATTAGAGTAGGCAATGAGGAAACCAAACTATCACTCTTTGCAGATGATATGATGGTATACCTAGAGAACCCCAGAGATTCTACCAAAAAGCTATTGGAAATAATTCATAATTTTAGCAAAGTAGCTGGCTACAAAATAAATCCCCATAAATCCTCAGCATTTTTATACATCACCAACAAAACCCAACAGCAAGAGATACAAAGAGAAATTCCATTCAGAATAACTGTTGATACCATAAAATATTTGGGAATCTATCTACCAAAGGAAAGTCAGGAATTATATGAGCAAAATTATAAAAAAGTCTCCACACAAATAAAGTCAGACTTAAATAATTGGAAAAATATTAAGTGCTCTTGGATAGGCCGAGCGAACATAATAAAGATGACAATACTCCCTAAACTAATCTATTTATTTAGTGCTATACCAATCAGACTTCCAAGAAAATATTTTATTGATCTAGAAAAAATAACAACAAAATTCATATGGAACAATAAAAAGTCGAGAATCTCAAGGGAATTAATGAAAAAAAAATCAAATGAAGGTGGCCTAGCTGTACCTGATCTAAAATTATATTATAAAGCAGCAGTCACCAAAACCATTTGGTATTGGCTAAGAAATAGATTAGTGGATCAGTGGAAAAGGCTAGGCTCACAAGACAGAATAGTCAACTATAGCAATCTAGTGTTTGACAAACCCAAAGCCCCTAACTTCTGGGAAAAGAATTCATTATTTGATAAAAACTGCTGGGATAATTGGAAATTAGTATGGCAGAAATTAGGCATGGACCCACACTTAACACCATATACCAAGATAAGATCAAAATGGGTCTATGACCTAGGCATAAAGAACGAGATTATAAATAAATTAGAGGAACATAGAATAGTTTATCTCTCAGACTTGTGGAGGAGAAAGAAATTTGTGACCAAAGATGAACTAGAGACCATTACTGATCACAGAATAGAAAATTTCGATTACATCAAATTAAAAAGCCTTTGTACAAATAAAACTAATGCAAACAAGATTAGAAGGGAAGCAACAAACTGGGAAAACATTTTCACAGTTAAAGGTTCTGATAAAGGCCTCATTTCCAAAATATATAGAGAACTGACTCAAATTTATAAGAAATCAAGCCATTCTCCAATTGATAAATGGTCAAAGGATATGAACAGACAATTTTCAGAGGATGAGATTGAAACTATTACCACTCATATGAAAGAGTGTTCCAAATCATTATTGATCAGAGAAATGCAAATTAAGACAACTCTGAGATACCACTACACACCTGTCAGATTGGCTAAGATGACAGGAAAAAATAATGATGAATGTTGGAGGGGATGCGGGAAAACTGGGACACTAATGCATTGTTGGTGGAGTTGTGAACGAATCCAACCATTCTGGAGAGCAATCTGGAATTATGCCCAAAAAATTATCAAAATGTGCATATCCTTTGATCCAGCAGTGTTTCTATTGGGCTTATATCCCAAAGAAATACTAAAGAAGGGAAAGGGACCTGTATGTGCCAAAATGTTTGTAGCAGCCCTGTTTGTAGTGGCTAGAAACTGGAAAATGAATGGATGCCCATCAATTGGAGAATGGCTGGGTAAATTGTGGTATATGAATGTTATGGAATATTATTGTTCTGTAAGAAATGACCAGCAGGATGAATACAGAGAGGCTTGGAGAGACCTACATGAACTGATGCTAAGTGAAATGAGCAGAACCAGGAGATCATTATACACTTCGACAACGATATTGTATGAGGACATATTTTGATGGAAGTGGATTTCTTTGACAAAGAGACTGAGTTTCAATTGATAAATGACGGACAAAAGCAGCTACACCCAAAGAAAGAACACTGGGAAACGGATGTGAACTATCTGCATTTTTGTTTTTCTTCCCGGATTATTTATACCTTCTGAATCCAATTCTCCCTACGCAACAAGAGAACTGTTCGGTTCTGCAAACATATATTGTATCTAGGATATACTGCAACATATCCAACATATAAAGGACTGCTTGCCATCTAGGGGAGGGAGTGGAGGGAGGGAGGGGAAAAAAATCGGAACAGAAATGAGTGTCAATATAATGTAATTATTAAATAAAAAATTTAAAAAATAAATAAATAAATAAATAAATTTAAAAAAAAAAATAAAAGTTCTCTTTCTTGCCTTAGATTTTTTGAGAGAGTATTATCTAAATAAGGGCTTCTTAAACTTTTTCCATTTGTGAAATGTTTACATGACCTCAGATATATAGGTATAAAATAGGTATATAAATGAAACATGAGAAATGTTTACATGACCCCATATATATAGGTATAAAATAGGTATATAAATTAAAGATTTACTGCTAATAAATCATAATTTTTCCATCCCTACATATGGGGGTCACAAACCACAGTTGAAGAAGCTTTGGTCTAAACTATTCCCTTCTCCCAATCACACTATCTTGCATTATATAATTTTTTTCCTCCATGACATGCCTCTCCTGTAGAATTGAAGCTCTGAAGGCAAGGACTCTTTCTTTTTTCATTTTATTGTTTATCACTAACAGCTTGCATTCAGTAAGCATTAACAATGTTCATTGGAATTGAATCTGATTTGGGGGATGCTTGGAACAATGAGAAGACATAGATAGAGATGTTGGGGATGATATGGAGGATTTCAGTAGATTTGATGTGAGAGAACTTGCAAGGATGATGGTCAGAAGTATAGGCCTTGGGTGCATGGTGGATGATGGAATACCACTTAAGCACAGAGTGACCTATGTAAGAATAGCATCTATAGACCATACCCTGGCTACCTTGAAAACACACCTGATATTTTAAAATGCTCCCAAAAGTGAATGTGAAACACGAATGAAAGCCAATGAAAAGATTAATTCCCAGCCAAGGTAGAGATGGAGAAGCTCTTTTCTAATGAGAATCCAAACAAGAACATTTCCAATCCTCGCTGACAATGGAAGAAAATTCCTGACTTAGCGGCAGTGGGTTTACAACTCCTTGAAAATGAGCAGAAAAAAGAGGCTCCAACTTGCAGGAACTCTTCTTATTATATGCTTGAGTGACTCCTGGAACAAAAGAAAGCTGGGCATGATTGTTTAGGCAAGTACAAAATAAACAAAGCATATGTTTTCTAACATCTACTGACTGTAATCTGATAGCTGGGCTGTGTGGGGCTCTGCTCATTTTAGGGTTATGCGATGAAAATGACTTCAGTGGTTCCCAGTTCAGCACATAAATAAACACTGTTAAGACTCTGCTTTAACTTATGCACCTCTGTTTTTCAAATGTACTTGCTTTTTTTGGGGGGGGGGATTGGGGGAGAAGGAAAATGCCTGTTCCTTGTGTCTTTGGACACTTTCCATCCTTTTTTATGCTTCTCCTTTCTCTTTTGAAAGATCCCCCTCACACTGCATAAATAGAAATGTCCCCGAGATTCATTTGATTTCATGGATGGCAGAGTACTCATTTCAAATAACTTAAGGAGAACCAGATAAAATAGCTACACTATACTGTGTTACCTGATTTAATGCAGGGGACTGTCAGGGGACTAGATGGCGATGGGAAATTGCAATGGGAAACAAAGCTGGCTTTCATTTGACGTTCAGCCATTTGAATCCAGTGGGGTTGGTTGCGGTCAGAAGTCATTACTACCCGATTTGGCTGTTCACTGGCCCAAGTGAAATAAGTTGGTGGTCTCTGTTCTGCTGTTAGTGGAGAGAGTAGGGGGAAGGAGATACTTCTATACCCATTGGTTCTAATTGCCCTCCTTAAGGGATACCAGTGGAGGGCTGGCTGGCACAGAGTAACTCCTTTTCTTTACAAATTGATCATTTTTTTTTTAGGATGAAAAGCTATTCTATGAGGCAATTTGTGTGTGTGTGTGTGTGTGTGTGTGTGTGTGTGTGTGTACCTCAATTTTCCTTCTCCAGTAGTATCCATTCTTGGGCTAAATAGGAGACATTGCTTTCCAGGGATGTCAATCTGTTGCTTAAGTTTCCCCTGAATTCCCCTCAATTTATGTCTTCAGAGACAACTGTGAAGTCCTTTGCACTCTTTGTAGTATATGTTGTACAGATATATTAACCAATAAGATTCCTAGAAGATAAATTGTGTTCTGTACTCAACTTCAGGAAGACATAGCAGCTCCTTTTGGACAGTGCCAGAAGAGGTATTTAGAGAAGAAGAAAAAAAGAAGTGATGCTTAACCCATCTGGAAACATTGTTATCTTTATTTCAAATGATAGTTTTAGAATTATTTTAGCATATATCATATATATTTTTTATTATATTTTAGCATATTATCTTCTGTGTGTATCCTCCTAATTTCCTTCATCACGCTTTAATTTTATTTTATTTATTCATCCTTATTTTTCTCCTTTTGCAAGCCTTCTGGATTATTTAAACTTATTCTTTCTCCATCTCTCTGTTTCTGTCTTTGTCCCTTTCATTCTCTGTTTTTTTTTTCTTTCTGTCTCTTCTCTTGCTCTAAGTCTCTGCCTCTTTCTCTCTGTCTCTGTTTCTTTATCTCTGTATCTCTGTCTTTTTCTCTCTTTCCTCCCCACACCCTCTTTTCCTACTTTTTCCCAGTCCTAATTAAAAACCTGCAGGGGAGAAACAGACACTGCTATGGTAGATTTTTTCCCCGTTTCCCCTTTCTCTGTCTGAATTAGATCATAGCCAGGCCAGGCTAGTCATACCAGAACAAGGATATAATCCTTGGTCTCACTGGCTAGGATTAGTTAATTTCCTTCAGCACCAAGATGTTTACACAGAACTGCCAAGGGAAATTGACTAGGACCAGTATCCTTTGACAGCCAAACCTGGACTCCAGGCAGAGGGAAAATCAGCACTTTTCACTCTCTTTTCTTTCACAAACATCAGGATTCTGGAATTGGTCATTTTTCACAATAGTTGTTTAATAGGAGATGAGTCTTCTGTGGGACAGTAGGTACTGAACAGAGGGCAGACATAGTCACAGACCCTACTTAGCCATTTTACCATCTGCAATAAATAGGGAACACAATCCCTGAGAAACTATGGAGATAAGAATTTAAGAACTATATGGAAACAGAATCTTTTTTAACAAAAAGAGTTCACAAGTAATTCCTCCTAGTAGTAGCTGAAAAAAATCTGATTAAAAATGTGGAGGTGTTTGAGGAGAATTTCAAGGTCAGAATTTTCCTTTTTTAATTAAAAAAAGGCATAATTTGGTAGATCAATGATCTCATGGCATAAGAATTTCCTCTATTGTTGCAAGATAGCATCTCAGCTATACCTTCTTCATTCCATTTAACATACATTTAATTACGTCCTAAATTATTGTTTTCCACATCCATTCATCTATTCTTTCTCTGTCCCAATGTACTAGATGTCATGTCATAGAATTAATAGATTAGTGCTAGACAGACTCTTAGAAGTTGTGAAATCCAACTTCTTTTTTTTCAGATGAGAAAATTGAGTCATAGGGAGGAGGTTAAATTACTTCTCTAAATTTATTCATTTATTTAAACCACCAACATTTATTCAGAATTAGCCAAGACACTATGCTAAAGCTTCTGGAGATGGAGTCAAAAACTGAAACAAACCCTGCCCTCAATGAGCTTGCATTTTATTTTACATTCAATGTCTTCCTATGGCTATATGATCAGTCCATCTACTTGTCTTTATTTTTACTTTCATCTGGAATCTGTTAACATGAGTCACCAGTGACAAACTCTTATAAATCACCATCAACATACTCTAATTCTCTCAAAAGTGCTAATGACTCTAGTATAGAGCACTATTTCCCAAGTTTGTACTTTCAGACTGGAAGGTAGGGCTGTCTCATGAATTGTTGTTGTGCTGATTTGATGTGAAAGTTGGAAGGATCTTACAAAAGTATTGAAGACTCAAGAGATAAGGAAAGGATGTAGAGCAAAGCTCAAATGTTTATTGTTGTACTCAGCAATATTTTTTTCTTTTTCTTGGAAATTTTCTAAAAAGTTTTGCCTTCCTTATTATAGGCTTCTTATCTGAGCCCAGAAAATTTCTACTGGCTCCCTGGAGTATGATCGACTCCAGCCTCCTTAGCCTGGTATTAAAGCCTTCTACTATCTGCCCTCATCCCAGCTCAACCAACCTCATTATTTATACCTCTACATGAATATTCTACTATTTCTAGGCTCACTGATCTTTTCTATCCTTTGTGCACTGACTGGATCATAAACTTTTTGTTCTGTCCTCTAGGAATGGCATCTCTTTCACTGTGTCTCTTTCACTCTCTGTCTCTGTCTCTGTCTCTGTCTGTTTCTCTCTGTTTTCTTTTTCTTTCTTTTTGTCTCTTCTCAAACATTTATTAATTTTGTGACTCTGTGCAATTTATGGAAACTTTCTCACTTTTTAATTTACTTATCTTGAAAATGAAGATAATAATAGCATCCATCACAGGGCTCTTGTGAAAAATCAAATGAGACAATGACATATATATATATATAAACTAACTTTAAAACATTATTATTATTATTAGCTATGCCATGATGACAATAATATGAATAACTAACATTTACATGGAGCTTTACAATATGCCAGGAACTGTGCTAAGCACTTTATAAATAATATCTCCTGTGATCTTTATAATGACCCTGGGAAACAGGTACTGTTTATTATCCCAATTCTATAGATGTGGAAACTGAGGCAAGCAGAAATTAAATGACTTACCTATAGTCACTAAACTCTTAAGTGTCTGAAGTAAGATCAAAAACTAGATCTCCCTGTTTCAAATAGCTGCCCCATTTCCTGACTCTGTCATTTGTTACCTGTGCAATCTTTGGTAAACCATTCATGGGCTCCTGCTTCTATTAAAATATGAACTCTTTGGGGCAAAGATTGTGGTCTTACCTTTCTTTAAATGATTCTAGAATCTTGCACTCAATAAGAGCTTAATAAATGCTTATTGACTGGCTGATTTTCTATATCTTAATTTCCTCCTCTATTAAATGAAGGAATTAAACTAGTTAACTTCTTAACACTTTGTCCAATTCTGAGTCTATTATTTTTTGATGCTTTTCACATATATTAAGTCACTGATTTTGCAAGGTCTTGGTAATTTCACCATCTTAAAGAGACAAACCCCAATTGCACAGGTGATGAAGAAATGGCCTTGGGAATACAGTTCCAGTTATTCACCACTGAAATTCAAACTCACTGTGCCAAAAAGGTTTTTCTTGTTATTCCCTCTGAGGACTTTTATTCCTATATCCAAGCCCTGTCTGCACAGCTCTCCTTACTCTTGGTACTGGAAATGCTTATTTTAAAAATTCAGCCAAGTCAAGGTCAGATTTAAAATTGTTTTACTTAGGAATTAAGAGAGAGAGGCAAACAAAACAAAGTAAGATTCTGAGTTTAAGCTAGTCAATTTTACTTAGGCATCAAGCTAATCTTTTATTTTAATACTGCCAGATCCTATTCCTTTGGTCTTTTTATCTGAGACTTTCAAGAAAAGGAGCACTGGTAATTAGTCTAGTGCTTTTGATTCCATCAGTCATTCCTTGTGAAATAGCACACATTGAGACTTGGCACAGTGGAAAGAGCCCTTGTTCTATGATGCAAAACTGTGTTCTAATCTTCCCTACCAGGGCTTGTTGCCTAAATGACTTTGGATAAACCACAGTAGTTCCCTGGTCATCAGGAAAGGTATCGTTATTATCATTAGTCACATAATTGTTATTATTGTTTTTCCTTTGTTTTCAAAAGGGACCAATGGCATCACAGGGTGATGGTTTAACTCCTGTGTCAATTGGATTTAAACGAGGCAGAGTTGCACAAAATTGAGATCCTAACGCTCTCCTCCACAGTCATCAAAATCAAGTGGCAAGACAAAAGTTGGGATGTCTGGAGATGGCCCAGGATGCAGTGGATGACTTTGGCATCTTTGATGTCTCACCAAGGTCTAAGTAGCTTCACAATACCTGTTTCAGCCGGCCTTCATGGACCTTGGAACAAATTGTTCTTACCCGTCCATTCTGACATGGAAAGTTTTCATATGCTTGGGGTAGACACCCCCCTAACTGATGGGTTTGAGACCAGTTAGTTACCCTTAACCAGGTTTAATTGATCTACTGAGATGGCTTATTGGGGTGTGAACACTGCCTATGCTTCTTGGAGCCATAGTTGAGAATTGGGTGAATCAGGTGGATACTAAAGATGGATTAATGAAATTTAGCAAGCCCTCGCTCACATCCGAGATACTAGTTCTTCCTGAACACCCCATAATAACTAGTATAAAGTTCCTACTATCTGTCAAGCATTGTGCTAAGCACTTTAAAAATGTTATCTCATTTGATTGTTACAATCACCCCATGAGGTAGGCTATCTCCATTTTATAGGTAAAGAAACTGAGGCAAGCAAGAGTTAAGTGGAAAGTATTAAAGATCAATTCTCTCATATATAAAATGAGGGAGTTGGACTCAAGGTCCTCTAGGATCCTTTTCTAGGCCTCAAATCCTGTTGAACAGATTTTCACTGCTTACCCCCTGGATTTCTTCTCTCTTTCTCTATTAATCAACCAACAAGGAGGGAGATAGAACCTCCTATTACTTATTAACTTATCTTGAAAATGAAGATAATAATAGCATCCATCACAGGGCTCTTGTGAAAAATCAAATGAAACAATTACATATATATATATACATATATATATATACTAATCTTAAAACATTATTATTATTATTAGCTATGCCATGATGAGAATAATGTGAATAACTAACATTTACATGGAGCTTACAATGTGCCAGGAACTGTGCTAAGCACTTTTATAAATAATATCTCATGTGATCTTTATAATGACCCTGGGAAGCAGGTATTGTTTATTATCCCAATTCTATAGATGTGGAAACTGAGGCAAGCAGAAATTAAATGACTTACCTATAGTCACTGAACTCTTAAGTGTCTGAGGGAAGATCAGAAACCAGATCTCCCTGCTTCAAATAGCTGCCCCATTTCCTGACTCTGTCATTTATTACCTGTGTAATCTTTGGTAAATCAAACAGGATTTTATTAATTACCCATTATGTGCTGAGCCCAGTGGTAAGTGCAAATATTGTCTCATTTGATTCCCACAATAGACTTGGGTGGTAAGTGCTACTATGACTTCCATTGTTTTAGTTGAAGAAACTGAAACTGGGCAGCTGGTTTGCTCAGTGGGTAGAGCCCTACCCTTGGAATTAGGAAGACCTGAGTTCAAATGTGGTCTCATATACTTAATATCTGTGTGATCCTGGGCCAATTACTTCACCCTGTTTGATTCAGTTTCCTTCCCTGTAAAATGAGCTGCAGAAGGAGATGGCAAACCACTCCAGTATCTTTGTCAAGAAAACTCCAAACAAGGTTGCAAAGAGTTGAATATGACCAAAAAATACTCACAGCAACAACAACAAATTAAGGTAGATGAAAATTAAGTGACTTGCCAGAATCACACAGTTAGTGAGGTTTTTAATTCTCTTTTTTCTGATTCTAGAAGCCCCAGAGATCTCCATTGCACCATCTAGCTGCCTACAACAAGCATTTTGAAGTTTCTACTGTATACTAGTCACTATGCCAAATATTAGAAATAGAGATACAGAACCCAAAATCATTCCCACTCTTTGGAGTTTATATCATAGCAGATATCTCCCTATTGTTACTGCATATAAGAAAATCTGCCTGATGTGTGAACTGCCTGCTCCTGTTACTTTGAATCCATGCCCAATAGGTTCCCCTTCTCTGAACTCTGATAATATTTATACACATAAATGACACAAACATATCAAAATGCCATCATGTGGAACATTATAACTATTATGAAGGAAAGCTGATGTGTAGACACAGGATGTCCCAAAAGTCTTAGTGCATGCATTTTTTTCCCCAGAGGCAATTGGCGTTAAGTGACTTGCCCAGGGTCACACAGATGGAAAGTGCTAAGTGTGTGAGATAAAATTTGAACTCAGGTTCTCCTGACTTCAGGGCTGATGCTCTATCCACTGCACCACCTAGCTGTCCCTTTAGTGCATGATTTTAAAGTCTAAAACTGTACTAAGACTTTTGGGACATACTATATCGTACCTTGATGTGCAAAGTGCTTAAACATGTGTTTATTCAGCTATCTATCATCTGTTTGTCTGTCTACTTGTCTATTTGCTGTCTGTCTATCCATCCACCTATCTATCCAACTATCCACTGTCTACTTATTTTCCATCAATTCCATTTATCTCTATATTTCATTTCATATTTCTTTCTTGCTCCCTCCCTTTCCACTTCTCTATCTTTCCCTCCCTCCCTCTTTACTTTCTTTTGTTTCTGTACCTTTCCCCTCTCTCCCTTTCTTCTCTCTCCCATTTTCCTCTCTCTCTCCCCCTCTCCCTCCCTTCTTCATACTTTCCCTATATTCTTCCTTCTTCTCTCCCTCTTCCCCATCTCTCCACAACACATACACACACACAATGTATTTGATCAAATTTGATGAATAAAATTGTTTTGCTTGTCCCCAGAGGACACAATTATGAGTTCCAAGTGAAAATTGCAAAGAAGCAGTTTTCAGTTTGGTATAAGAACTTCCTAAATATGTAGTTACCCAACAGATTAACTGAATATCTTGTGAGATAGTGAGTTCCCATCATTGGAAGTCTTTGAGCAAGAGGCTGATCACATACAAGTTAAATTGGAGAAAACACTTGTGCTTCAAACATCATTTGGTCTAGGTGACATGGAAGGAGTCTTCCAGTGATGAAGCTTCACATTTTCTTAATGTATTTGCCATGAATTTTTGTATTTAATTACCTATGATCTAGTTTGCTATTTAGCCACTTCATGCATGTATGCTTTGTTTCCTTAATTGCATTATAAGATCCTAGGAGTAGGGATTATCATAAAATATTAGAATTTCCCATTTAATGAACTGAGGTAGACACTGATTAAATAATTTATTTTTTTCTTTTTTTATTAAAGCTTTTTGTTTTCAAAACATAGGCATGGATAATTTTTCAACATGGACCCTTCCATAGCCTTGTGTTTCAGATTTTCCCCTCCTTCCCTCCATCCCTACTCTAGATGGCAAGCAATCCAATATATGTTATACATGTCAAAATGTGTGTTAAATCTAATATGTGTAAACATATTTATACAATTCTCTTGCTGCACAAAAAAAATCAGATCAAAAAGGAAAGAAATGAATAAGAAAACAAAATGCAAGTGAACAACAACAAAAAGAGTGAGAAAGTTATATTGTGATTCACACTCAGTTTCCACAGTCCTCTCTCTGGGTGTAGATGGCTCTTTTTATCACAAGATCATTGGAACTGGCCTGAATCATCTCATTGTTGGAAAGAGTCATGTCCATCAGAATTGATTGTCATATAATGTTGTTGCTTCTCTATACAATGATCTCCTGGTTCTGCTCGTTTCATTTAGCATCTGTTCGTGTCTCTCCAGGCCTCTCTGAAATCATCCTGCTGATCGTTTCTTATAGAACAATAATATTTCATAACATTTATGTACCACAACTTATTCAGCCATTCTCCAACTGATGGGCTTTCATTTAGTTTCCAGTTTCTTGCTACTACAAAAAGGGCTGCCACAGACATTTTTGCATACATGGGTCTCTTTTCCTCCTTTAAGATCTCTTTGGGATACAGGTCCAGTAGAAACAATTTTCTCACATCCCCTACAACAATCGTCATTATCTTTTGCTGTCATCTTAGCCAATCTGAGAGGTGTGTAGTGATATGTCAGAGTTGAAGTGACTTATTTGTGATTTCATAGCTAGTAAGTTTTTGAGGTTGGATGTGAACTCAAGTGTTCCTGATCCAGGCCCAGTACTCTATTCACTTGCTATTAGCTAGGGGAGACAATAAGTATGTAGAAAGCTTTATGCAACAGAAATGCAAAGATAATAAATAGACTATTCATTGAAAATACTACTCTTTTTTTTTTTTAAGCCTCAGTGCTTAGTGCAATGCCTGGTACCTAACAGGTGCTTAATTAATGCTTCTTGATGACTTGATACACACATGTTGTGAACTAGAAGTTTGGGAGGGACAATACTACAAAATGAAGGGCTCAGGAGATGCTTCATGCAGATAATAAAGGAAGAGAAGGGCTCCATGAAGTAAAAGTAAGGAGAGAATGAATGCTACTCATATATTAAAGTGGAAGATGACATGTTTTAAAGGAGAAACAGAGAGAAGACCAGTCTGGCTGGATTTCAGAGTTGGAGGTGAGGTGGATATAATGTCCAGTCTAATTAATGCAAGAGATAACTTTTTAGCTAGTTGAAGATATACATCTGCCCTCTCCCAGCCCTTATCTTCTACAAGCTGAATATCCTCAGTTTCTTCAACTGAATCGTAGATGGCATAAACTGGTTTACTAAGGGGTAGAAGGAAAGGAAAGGAAAGAGAAGAGAAGAGAAAGAAAAGGAAGGGAAAGGAATAGATGGGAAGGAAAAGGAAGAGAAGGGAAGTTCATTTACTTTGGCAGTACTTTCCAGGGATGTCCACATTGATAATGAGATTGACACACCATTGCCAGAATTAGCTCAGTGTTTGGGAGGCTCCAAAGGTAAGTGTGGGAGAGGAGAGTTACTAGACTGGCTACCAGACTGAAGGTCTAGAGAGATGTTTTGCTGACTTCATTGTTGCATGCCTGTGAAATCTTGATAACATAGGGCCATGCCAGGAAACCAAATCTCTTCTATTTGAATTGTCTTAGGAACATTCTGAAAATCACGTGATAGGATAAGATACCAGACATTAAGGCCCCCTTTCAAACTAAATTGCCAAATTCCAGCTCTATGCCAGAGAATACAATTCTTTTGAGCTGGCCATGTTGTTCTAATGCTAAATGGTCATTTGCCCCCAAAACTGTTTTTTTTAGAAAATTAACAGAGGGCAAGTACTTACAAGATTGTCAGAAAAAGTGATACAAGAACACTCTCAATGTTTCTCTTGAGGACTTTAGAATCAATTGTTTGACATGGAAGACCTCTCACAGGACCTCCCAGCATGGTGGGCCTTTATCCTAGAAGGTTCTGTGCAAAAGGAGCGAAGCAGAATTGAATTATCTCAGAAGAACATGAGATGCGCAAAGTTGGAGAGGCCATCTCAAATGTTCGTGGGGACTTTTTGTGTCCAATTTGTGCCAGAGTATTCTGATCTCATATTGGTCTGATCAGCTACAGTCAGACACGCTAACTTGACTCTAACATAATGATACCATTTTGGTCTTCTTTGAGAACAAAGGACAACAACCAACCAAGCAGATGGAATGATCTTGAGGCCCATTAGCTGGCCCCCTCCAATAAGCTTGCCTTATTGTTCATTACAGTGATATTCTTGTACTAGGGACTCAATAAAGACATGGAATGAATGGATAAAGTTCAACACAATTTCACTAACAGGACTCAAGCTAGCAATTAGTAATATGATCACTCTTTAAAGCTATGAGGTTAGTCATCAAAAATGTTGTTACTGTCTTTTCAATTTCCTTCTTTTATTTTTCTACAGAGTTAGGTCAGTTTTGCTTTTCTTTTATTATCTCTCTTCCCTTCTTTTCATCCCATAGCACTTTTTGGGTTTGTTTTTGGACTTCATACACTGGTTGGGATAGAAATTCAAAGCAAATGGGAACAAAGACCTCGGCATATTGGACTCATTAATACAATCCTTTCTGCTCTGGTTTTTACAGAATTAGTGAACAAAATGTAAAGTCTGTGCAAGAAAACAAACAAGTAATTGAATACTCTTTAAGAGTGAGCTTGCCACATGCAATATAAACAAAGACTTGAGCTAAAATCTAACCCTTCACTTTGGAAAAAAAAGACACATCTGCTTGGTAGCAACAGTGTGGTCTAGTGATTGGTGCTGCTGAGGGAGAAGATCAAGAGCAGTGTTTGAGTTTTAGTTGACAAGGTTGATTATCCTGTTGGATAGGGTTGATTTTAAATGTATTTGTCTGCAACTCTTCAGCTTTTGAAAGTTCTATGAGTCAGAGAAGTCTTGGAATTAAACATTGGTGCTATTTCAAATAGGCTAGAAGGTAATACTTTTCATATCCTTTGGTTTACCTTCCTGATTCTTGATGTGCATTATGTAAAAGCATCACTGTGTGATGCTGGGCAAGTCACTTCACCATGTTTGTCTCAGTTTCTTCACTTAAAAATGAGCTGGAGAAGGAAATGGGAAATCACTCCAGTATCTTTGCCAAGAAAATCTCAAATGGGATCACAAAGAGTCAGACATGACTGAAAAATGAGTGAACAACAACAAAGAAATACTATCATATTCCTGTCAAGGAAAAGGATGCATAGGTTTTAATGCTTCTTAGGTGAAAGAATATTAAAGGAAGTAACTCTGCTTTTACCTGCTATCATGGCTCAACTTAAATAGAATAAATAGAAGATTCTGGCCTCAAGGTCAACTTCATTTCAAAATGCTCTCACTTCTGTTAATTTTTTTTTTGTAAAATTTTCCTAGTGCATTTTGTTTGACTCTCTCCTTTGTTACCATTATATATATATTTGATATCATACTTATGTTTATCATGTTTTTCTAGTTGACTATAAACTCCTCGTTGACAAGGACAAGTGTCTTTTTTCATCTTTGCATAGCTGGAGCCTAGCAGGGAGTCCAACCTGCTAGGTATTTAATAAATATAAATTTCCCTGGAACAATTGTCTGCTGAGTGACATGCATGTACATCTATTATGGTAGTATTGAATAAGACCTAAGAAACCTGGAGGCACATTCTTTTGTAGATGTAAATGATAAATACCTCTGATTCTTTATTATAATTCAAGCAGCTTCATATGTTCAGAAGGCCAGCCAATCAACCAATACTCTTCCTTATTTTTTACTGACAGATGTACTTCTGCTGGGATTGAGAAGAGAAAACTAGAGTGGAGAGGGATGATAGTTTTTAGGTTTGTGAAGGACCATCTGGTAGAATGAGATCAGTGGAAGAGGGACTGCTCTTGTTGAACACAGTAAAGTCAGGAGAATTGTTTGGAAGATTCAAATGGCTTCTTTGAATTGAGATTGAAGGAAATACTTCCTAATAAGCAGAACTATCCAAAATGGAATGAGCTACCTTTGGAGGATATGGATTCTCCCTTATAGAAGGTCATTAAGGAACACTTGGCCAGTATGTTTTAGAGGGAATTATTTTTCAGGTATGAATTGATATTTCTTGAGGTCCCTCCCAGACTTGCAGTTCTATGATTTTCTTTCTTCTGCTTTGAATGGAAACGCTGGAGGTAGGGGGCCTCTGTGAGGTCCATGGTATGCCATCAGATAATTTGGGCGAAAGTGGTCTGTAGTGGATCAGTATCCAGTACTGTATGGGGATGAGCAGGGCAGTATTAGAAGTCATCCTGCTAGGTCTTAGGCAAACATCCCTAATGGTTTGTTTTCAACACAAGAACAATTGCCATTGTCATATTCCAAACAGTGTGCAAATTGTTTTATTATAAACTCTCTGTTGGTCCCTATTTAACTGGGAAATCATTCTCTCTAAATTTATCTCCACTCTGCATGGCACTGACATCTGCTGGCAATACCAATTCTGCCTCACTTCGAAGCAAAAGATTCCATGGAGAATAGACAAGGTTCTCATCCGATCTATTAATAATCCCTGGAGGATTTTTTCACAGTCTCTGCATATGTTAACTCTTACTAATCTCTTTTTATTTTGACTTCCTATTAAATTCGGTAAACATAAGCCAGAGTATTCATGAAACTGAGCTTTCTTCATCGGACCCACCCTCTGAAGAGCGAATGTCACCCTGCCAAAGCTTGGGGATGAGAAACGAGACGCATAATGAAAAGTTGTTTGTTTTCTCGAGTTTTACAAGTCAATTTGGGATACTTCATCAGCCAAGTTTTTATCTCTGTCCTAGGCGACCATTACATGTTTTCAATTTGAAGAGGAAAAAAAAGTCCATCTCTGCTTTCTGTGGCATCTGGGCTCTATTCAAACCACTCTACAATTTCATGCAGACAAAGATTGTCCAAGTCACGTGCTCTGTTGGAGTAATCGGAGTTCATTAAATATGTACAGAGCAAACCTGTATTCTAGTGATTTCCCTCTTTGTGAGTTTTGCAATTTCCCCTATCAAGCTTTAGCATTTGAAGATGACTTTCAGAAAATGAGATTTAAGCACCAAAGGACTTGAGACTCAAGGAACTGCCAGTCAGCCAACTGGTAGCCTGTAAAACCTTTTCTGGTTGTGACCATGTCTCTGAACCAGCTGTCCTCAGAATAGGGACTAGGAGTTTCAGAAAATGCATAGATTCCTTGCTTTCATTTTCACTGTATTTTGAAACATTAAGAGGGATGTAGGTGGCAAAACTAAGGGAAAAGTGAGGCACTGAATCACCTGGGGCATCCAAAAACATGATCTCAATACAATTTCCTGTTCATGATGAGGCAATTGCAGATATCTATAGAATTCAAGACATTTCAGGTATGATTGCTATCCAAGAAAAGTCATTTTTAATAGAGAGCAGATCAGACCTTGTCACTCCCTCTTTGACTAAATAAATTCGAGTGGCTCCCTACTACCTCCATATAAAATTCTGTTGGGCATTCAAAACCTGATCACTTTTTATCTTCTCAGTCTTCTTATTTTTTATTTGTTTCTTTGTGCTTTATTGTCAAGCTAAAGTTCTTGACATATGACATTTCATCTTTGGACTATATGCCTTTCACTCTTTATCTCCCATGTCTGGAATGTACTTTCTTTTGATCTATGCCTCCTATCTTCCTTCAAGACTTAGCTCAAAGCCTATTGATGACCCTTACTCCTAGTGTCCTTCCTCTGAGATTATCTACCTATCTTTCTCTTTGTATATATACATATATGTGTGTCTAATTATTAAATTTGTGTATAGTTACTTGTGTGTTGTTCCTCCCATTAGAACATAAGTTCCTCGAAGACAGGAAAATTTGCCTTTTTTTTTTTTTTTTTTTTTGGTATCTTTGCCAGTTAGCATGGTGTCTGGAAAAGATAAAGGTTTAATAAATGCTGGTTAATTTGACTTCACCCACACTATGATTTAACTACATTGACCTTTTATTCATTACACACGCTATGCCATCACTCAATCTCAGGTCTTTTCATTGAATGTCCCTCATAGATTGAATATTCTTCCTTTATACCTCTGAGTATCTATAGAAAGAAATTGGGAGCTTTAGCAATATCGAGCTGGTACATGCAATAAAAACTTGAATGCCATATTGTCTAATTAAAGTTAATAAAAAAAAGAAGTCCATGGAATGAAATCCAGAAAAGTAAAGCTAAGATCTAAGAGCTGAATTGAAAGACCTTCTTTGGACAACATTTAAATGAATTCAGTCAACAGCACATCAAAAAAGAAGCACTGAATAGATAATTGGATCAGGTAGATTTGTCCATGGAAATGTAGGTATTTATTGTGATCATTCAGGATCAGGCTATCCATCCCCAAAACCTAAAGAAGAGTTATTCTTAGGAAGCTTTTGCTGAATGATCAATATTGATTATACAAGAAAAGGGAAAGGGCTGTAATATTTCACTTAAGGTAATAAAAATTTAATACTTGTTGAATATCTAGTAAAGTATGACCCTGTGGCTGGAATTACTCTTTATTCCACTTCATGGACAAATAGGTGAAAAAACGTCATATATAAATATAGACTTCAAAATATCCTAGAGAACTACCCCCAATAAGCTGTACTAGAATCTTGATTATAGACAAAATCTTAGTCCACAATCACTTAGACACCATCGATTCAAGATTCAAGAACACATTTTAAGAGATGTCATCATCCCAAATACTCATCATCTTTAAGTCACAAGAAATGAAAAACTATTAAAGTATGAAGTCCTGGCCAAAGCATGAAATCATATGGAAAAAGGATAAGGTGCATATAAATCCTATTTTAAAAAAATCTGCTACTATATTTCTAGTTAACCTATTGAAGATGAGGCTGTGTTATACTTTTATTCAACTACAAAAAGTCAGGTTTTTTCTTATTTAAGATCTACTAACTACAATAATCTATTGGACATTAGACAGAATAATATTGGATAGTAACTTGTCACTTGATTGCTTCTGTAAACAACCTATCAAAAAAAATGAGAGCAAGGTAACATAGTAATGACAGTTTAAGAGCCACATTTTAAAGAGTTGCCATTGTACCAGATATGCTATATGTTGCAAACTTCCTGGAACAAAAAGATTTCAAAACAGAAATTTAAGAGAGGAGATCAAAGTCACAAAGAAACTGAATTACCAATCATTTAACAAACATTTGTTGAGTATCTATCATGTGCTACAGAGTGTACCAAGCCCTGGGAATACATGGAAACTCAAAACAATGGGCTCCTACCCTCAAGAAACTCACAGTCTCATTGGAGAGCCAACTATATGTGAACAAAGATACAGCTTAAGTTGGGGATAGTCTCAGAGTCAAGACACTAAGATTAAAGAGACTGAAAAGAGGGAATAAAAGGGCTGCTAATGGAGTTGTAGCTAGGATGTTTTCAGTGAATCTATAGAAGATGTTAATCCTTTCATTCAACTACAAAAAAAACCCAACAGTTATTTTGCCAACTTGTTCAGTAGCCCATAGAACATATACAGGAATAATAGCAAAATAATGATTTGCCCCAGGACCACTTCTCTTCCAACCCCATTGAAAAAAGACGAGCAAAAAAGGAAAAAAAAAGATGAGCAAGAGACAGTAATAATAACAATAACCCCACAGGATAAGAAAATTTCAGATTTGGTAGGTAATTCAGTGGTCATTTAGTCTAACTTGTATCTGAAAAAGAAGGCCTGTCTACCTGGGATTCATATAAACTTTGTTTGAAGACCTCCCATTAAGAGAATTATCCAGTTGGTTCATTCCAATTTGGGATAACTCTAATTGTTCCTGGCTTTTCACTTAAACTGACCTCTTTGAAACTTCCATCTATAGATTCTAACTCAACTCTTTAGGAACAAATGGAATGAAGTGAATAATCTCTCTTTTACATTATCTTGTTTGCACAGGAGTTTTAAATTTTTTTTTTTAATATTTTCATCTCCGTTGGACCGTGAGGTTCTTTTGCTTTCTGTGTATTTCCAGTGGCTGGCATGTAGTCAGTGATTAACAAATAACTTGTTGACTTGCCAATCCTTCACATATCTGAAGGCAACTATCATGCTTTTTGAGTGCTTTGTTCTCTCAGTCAAAGAGCCACAGTTTTAAAATCCTGTTTTTCTGTGTTAAAAACTCGATGTCCTTCACCACCTTATTTGCAACTCTGTATACTTTCCAGTTCAATTCAATTCAATTCAATAAACATTTATTAGGTATCTACTATCATGCCAGGACTCTGCTAAGCCCCAGGAATACCAAAAGAAAAAACAAAGATTCAAAAGACAGTTTCTGCTCTCAAGGAGCTTGTAGTCTAAAGGAGGAATTTATTATCCTTCCTATTATAGCAATGTAGGGTATAAGCAGTGCCTCTTAGGGGTACTAAATAACCCATCTTCCTCCCCAATCTCTTTTTATTACTGGCTCATCTCATTAATTCTCCCTCTCTATATACAGAAGCAGTCTAGCAAATCTACTCAGAAATGATCAGTTCAAATGATCTTCTCTCCAATCAAATTGGCCTCCATCCCAGAATAAAACCAGAGAGAGTTTTTCAAGTATGGGCTAGCTTTCTTTCTCTCAATCTCACATCACAGATTTATCAGTGTCAATGATATAACTATTACTAACCAGGTACTTTATTAGCAGGATCAAGTGACACAGAAATGTAAACAAAGTAAAGGAAATTAGGACACAGGGCTCATAGTCATGGTCACCTTCTGAACAGTTTCTACTCTCTTCTACCATCTTAATTGTAATCCTTATCTGCTTATAATTTGCTATTGCCTTCTGCCTCACTATTGGTGTCCTGAAATATGGGAATGAGATTTTTCAAGACCATTGAGTCTCATCCTCCCCATTAAAAAATCAAAAACCAAAGCCAAAAATAAGAAAACTATGTTCTTCAAATTATTTGTAAACAATCTAGCTCAGACTAAACCTGATATAGCTCACTGACTACTTTTGTAGGTGAGCTAAGAATGAACTTTAAATCTTCACCTATAATTGCTAATTAAATTATTAAATCACAGAAATTTATATTTGGAAGGGACCTCAGAAACTTTCTTGTCCAATTCATACTCATACATTTGAGTAGTCCTTCAATTTTATTTAAAGGCCAATGAATTAGTACATGCTTGCTCTTAACAGAAAACCTGTAAAGTACATATAAAATCTTCCCATTAGTGTTAAAATTTCATTTCATTATCACTTCATTTACTGACTTTCATTCATGTTGTCTTAGCTTTTGTAAGCATAGTGACTTTCCAGCTGCCATATTTTAGCTCTTGACTCTTTATCCATTGAAATGTTTATCCATGTTTCTATTATTCATCATGGAAATTCCTGTGTGAGTCACAGTCTTAGGGATGGATTACAATTTTCACTGCATTTTCTTCTACTCTCAAGTTCACAATCATCTATCTTTAAGCTTTCCTTGCTCTTTTCAGTTTCAAATATATTCCACACTGTCTTGCATTCTAACCAATTGTTCCCATTCTATCCATCATTTCTTTTTTGTATCTTCTTAGTGAGGGATAGCACCGTTCCTGGAAAATTAAGGTTTAGGTTCACTCAATGAGTCATGAAGTGGTATAAGGCACCAATAAGTAAAACATTATAAAGGAAATCCTGAAAGAAAATCCCCCTATAATTGGGAAAGAATATGGGTCAGTTATGCGGTCAGAGCAAGGGAAACCTGTGTATTTCATTGGTAGCCATGAAATGTCAATAGAATTATTAGCTATGGACTATAGGTGGAAGATTTATGGGGATTTATGGATAAAGGTCATATAAGAGAGAGGAGAGGACATGGATGAGTTGTGATCTCCATTGACAAATGTAGCAACTATATTAATTAGAGCAAAGAACTGAAGTCAGCTCCTGGCACACAGGAGGTGCTTAATAAATGTTTATTGACTGACTCACTGTTGCATTAAAATATCCTTAGCTACCAATGTATCTGACCCTTTACCCTTTTTGCTTCCTTTCTCTGTCATGAAGAATAGCATTTTTCTAGTTTTGTGGGTATTTGAGGAAGATAATTTGCTTTAAGATGGTTCCCCAAATTGGTCTAATCTTGGCTGTTAATAAGCCCAGAGGATATATTACTTATGTTTTCTCTTTGCTCTATTGCTTAGGATAATATTTCTGAAAAAAAAAAACACAGAAATGTGCTCCACTCAATTTGGGTACTGGACTGGGACTGAGAGTATCCTAAGACTAAGTTAGAGGAAGTTGTGGAACAAATATAGAAGATTTGGGAGTCAAATTGTTATTAATTTCAGCTTTTAATTGATTCCTTGTTGAGCATTGGTTGTTCATGCTCATGGAATTGTATTCTTTTCCATTTTAAAAAGGGCTTTTTGGATACCAAGTTGCTTTACATACCTTTCCATCTGGGACCAGATTTATGGGTGGGTTGAATGGCCAAACCTGGGGTAGGAATGGAGCTGCTCAAAGAATTATTTTTTACTTAAACATTTCCTATCAACAAATGATTCTTTGCTGCCAAAATACCTCTGTCACCAGTTGATATTTATTGAATTAAATTGAAATTAAATATAAATAGAATTTAAAGATGAAATTTTGTTACCTCAAAACCAGTTGACTATATAGAATTTATATAAAGTTTATCTATGTTTTTACAGCTGGCGATGCATCCATTAGTTTATATATGTTTATTATGCTGGAGATCTCTCCATTAGATAATGAAACCCCTGGGTCTAGAAGACTTCTTTATCTTCAAAAAAATGGAACAATTTATAAAAAATGGAAGAACCATTTAATACTTTAACAAGGAATTAATTCACATTTGAAAGCAAAGTTCTATGGGGATAAGTTCAAGAATAAAATTTGTGACACAAACATAAGCAGGAAAAGGTGAAAGACTTTAGAAGCGGAGGTGAGAGAATGCCAAAGAACATTTTATCAACTTACCACTTTGATGAAGGATCACCATAAAGCTAACAGATGAGCACTATAGGGTTGAAGAGGGACTACAAATTTCTTATGGAGATCCTAAAAGAAGATCCTCCTTACCTTGAGAAGTGGCAGTTCCCTCAGTGACTGTTCTCTGATGATACCAATATAATTTAGGCAGCAGCTTTGATATGAGAAATTGAAAATATCTTTAGCAAGTTTGGTGACTCATATGCAAAAATATTTGTAGCAGCCCTTTGTAAAGTGTCAAGGAACTGGAAATGGGGGGGATGCCCATCAGTTGGAGAATGGCTGAATGTAATGAATAATGTTATGAAATATTGTTGTTCTATAAGAAATGATCAGCAGAATGATTTCAGAAAATACTGGAAAGACTTACAGGAACTGATACTGAGTGAAGTGAGCAGAACCAGGAGAACATTGTATACAGTAACAGCAAGATTGTGTGATGATCAACTATGACAGTCTTAGCTCTTCTCATAAATATAGTGATGCCAGGCAGTTCCACTAGACTTGGGATGGAAAATGCCATCTTCATCTAGAGAAATGGAAACTGAATGAGGATTGAAGCATACCATTTTCATTTTTTGTTTGTTTTTTCCTTCTTATGGTTTTCCTCTTTTGTTTATTTTTCTTTCCCAACACGACTAATATGGAAATATGTTTAAAGTGAATATACATGTATAACCTATACCATATTGCTTGCTGTCTTGGGGGAGGGGAGAAGGAAGGGAAGGAAGGTGAAAATTGGTACTCAAAAATCTTACAAAAATGAATGTTGAAAACTATCTTTACATTGGAAAATATAATTGGAAAAATAAATACTATTCAGTAAAAAACAAAAGTTTGGTGATCGATTTTTCTCTGGTTGGCTGAAATTGTCATGTTTTTGGAGAAAGATTATCTGTTATACAGACCCCTACATGTTATTGTTGATGGATGAATGTATATATATGTAGTGATATACTTTTATCTAGAAATGTTTGCTCATGGGACCTTTTTTCATCAAAGTTTCTTAAACTGTGAGTCATGACCCCCACATGGAGTCAATAACTAAATGTATTATGGGTCATGAAATTATGATTTATTGTCAGTAAATGTTTGATTTCTATACCTATTTTATATACTTACATATCCATGTTCATGTAAAAATTTCTTGGTCAAAAAGGAATTGCTAGTGGAAAAGGTTTAAGAAGCCCTACTTTATATCTACAATGAAAGAACAATAACAGCAGCAGTGGCAACAGGAATAACATATTAGCTAACATTTATATGGTGTTAACTATGTGCCAGGCACTGTGTTGATGATAATTAATGTTTGTGATACAAGATTCTCAAGTGCCTCCTCAGTCATCTATATTATAATTAGATATGGTGTTGATATTTAATGTATTTTATCTTTTTGCCTAACCTGTGACAGTTTGACTTTGTGGATAGAGTGCCAGATTCAGAATCTAGAAGACCTGGATTCAAATCTTGTCTCTGATGTTTAGTAAGTATCAGTTGTGTATTTCTGGGCAAAGGAACTAACCATTTTATTCTTTAGACAACTCTTTTAGGACTTAGATGCTAAATCATAGTGGGTTGTGAACTGCTTATTGATGAAATTACTCATCTTTCATGTACTCATGTGTATTTTATTTGAAAGTTGGGAATCTATGTTTGATATAGATAATAACTCTTTATTAATTACCATATCCTATTTCCTGGCCATATTAGATAACAGATTACAAAGCTTTAATCTCCACATAGCAGGGACCATACCCTTTTCTTCTTTATATCCTTTGAAGAGCTTTGTACCTAGTACATACTTCATAAATGTTTGTTGAATTGAAATGGAATGTTGGTAGATCTGTGATCTCATAAATATTTTGTAGTTATACAGGATGTCAAACTTTGTTAAGTCACATTTTATATATGAAGAGTTGCCTTGACCAGACCTCTTCTAGGCATTACTAAGGAGATCAGGAATGGTTTGGGGTAGTAATCTCTTTAGTATTCTCCTGAATCCACTGCCCTGGGGAATTTTGCCTGATCTTGTAACTGACTAAAGGATCTGGCTTATGTAAAAAAGATATGCTGGTAAACATTTAACAACTGGTTCTCCTTTAAAAAAATAAGAACTTCAAAATTTAATCTATATCATTATTTTTCTCCATAACTCTCTTAAGTCTAGGTCACTAACACAATAATAAATCATGGACTGATTTGTATTGTTCACTGATTTCTGAGGTATGAATGATTACACAAAAAATTGAACAACTCTTACGAGCTGGTTCACCTCGGCACACTCCTTGGTCAGTGTGGGACTTTGGATTCAAGGCAACATGAACAAATCATGAATGGGATATGTCAGTGTAGAGTTGCCGAAAGCCAACATGTCTGCAAATCAAACACATTTCCTTTATTTCCTTTCCCCCTTCTCTTCCGGGAGGCCATGAACCTTATGATTTCCCTGGGATCTGAGAGATATATACTATTTTTTAAAAGTTCATTTACCATCTTATGTTTAAATACTTGCATTTTCTCTTAAACTGGCAAATGTAATAAAACTGTTAAGCACCTGCCTTGTATTATTATTATTATGTGTATTATGTATATGTATTATGTATAAAACTGTTAACCACCTGTATATTATTATTTGAATGCAGTGGCAGGGGTACAATTGGGACCACCTGGGATGGCAGAGAGAGGGAGATTTAAAACTGTGCTATTTTGCCAGAGCAGGATGTCTGGCTGGGGATTTAGAGATATAGCTGAGAGAGTTGTTGATTCATTTTTACAACTTCCCAGGGCAGAGGGAATTCACTTATTGGAATTTCAGTAGGCCGGTGAGTTGGGCTCAGTGGCTGGGGCAGCTGGTGACTGGCTGGGCTGGCACCGAGACAAACAGGAGTTGTTTCCTCAGCCTTCCTTGAAGGAAAAGCACTGTTCTGGAGAAGGAGGCATCGAAGGAGTGTCTGAACAGAAAGTCACATTATAAGGAAAGAGTACCTTAAATCCATGAGAAAGGTGAAAGTGAATAAACAAGACTAATGATCCCACCTTTCTGATTACTAGTTAAGCATGTAGCAAACATTGCTGCTACACATGCATGATCTCACAACATCCCTGTGAGAGAGAAGGCACAGATATTATTTCATTGATGTGGAAACTGAAGTTTAGGGAGGGTAACTGCTTTGCTCAGGGTCACTCAGGTAGCAAGTATCTGAAAGGGAGTTAACCTATGTTTCTCCTGGCTCCAGTTCCATCACTCCTACATTCGGAGATGTTATATTGGAGCCAAGAAAACTAGTGGCTCCAACCAGATTAAAATGAGATATGGAAATTTTAACAAAATAAATAAAAATATAGCACAATAAAGGCAACGTTACTTTGTGGTTTTATCAGTTAATATGGAGCTAGCATGGACTACTCTCTTTTTCAATTTGACAGCACTGTTTACAATGCTGTGCCATCCTTAATAATAACAGTTGCCATTTACACAAAACTTTCAGGCTTGCAAATCACTTTACATATGATGATGCTCACAGAAATCCTGTGAGATTAGGACTATTTTAAATCTCCATTTTACAGATGAGGAAATTGAGGTCATGTGACTTGCACAGAGCTAATTTCTGAAGGTAGAACTTGGTTCTTTCTGACTGCAAAACCCAGGTTCCATCAGTTAGACTACCCATTTTAGTCAGTCAATAAGCATTTTTCATATATCTTTCATATATTCATATATCATATTTCATATATCATATGTGATATGTGCTAGGTATCGGGGAATTGCAGAGAAGCCACACCTGTTCATTTTGTGTAATTATTGTCTGTTTCCTTCCATAAATCTTCCACAGAAAAACTACCTAACATATTGGAGGTCTTTCTTTTTGTTCTTTTTAATATTGCAACACTCAACTGGTCATTCTATAATGCCTTCTTTTTGTAACATGGAAACTGGAAGTACCATATCCTTTTCTTGTTATTCATTTGATATCTTTTATACCACTTTTTTTGGGGTGATGATGGCTGGAATTCCCACATTGATAATGTGGTATAACTTACATCCACTGCACACAGTAGAAAGAATTTTATATCTTTGGTCCTATGATCCAGAGACCAAAATTCTTTTCATCACCATTGGGGTTACCTGCAAGTTTAATTTTTCTCAGATTTCTCAGATCCATGTCATACAACATCTTTGGAAGAACATTTGATCCTAAAAAGATGTGCTCTGGTAGCAGTAGGAAGCCTGGGATGATTAAAAATGCTTCCATGATTTCCCAAATATGTGTTCCAGACTTTCTCTATCCAATTTTGGGCCAACTTATTGTCCAGCTGCAGTTCCTATCCAAAACAAAACCACATGTCGTGGTTTTGAAAATAGGACCTTTTAATCAATCTATTTTTTCCTTTATGGATTATTAGCTTGTTTTTTTTGGATAATAATGTATCATATTGCTCTTGGAGGATCCTGGTGCTTGATATAATCAATTATGATGTAATTTTCAAGCAGAAGCATCTTTAGGACCTAACCAACTAGGGGGAATACTGTATGCATTCAGGAAATAAATAATAATACCTATACCCATAGACAAACATAGATGGATGGAGAAATGATTGTAGCCATGAAGCAGCTCCCCAGATAGTTGGGGAATTGTTGACATCATAAACTTGCTGGTAACTTTGGCTATGACTTCTCAGGTTCATTTTCTTGATGATAATAATCATTATTTAAAGTTTGGTAAATTTCCATTTCTCTCCTTTTATGTCACCAGAACATAGAAACACACTCCCTATCTCCCCCGAACCCATGCTTTTAGATTTTTTTTTTCTGATTGTCTTTGTTCTTCTAAGGTTGCTTGGCTTAATATTCCAAGGGATAAAAAGTGCCTTTGACATGATTGAAGCAATTTAATTAGTAAATCCAGAAATTATAAAGGATTAAATATCACACTCTCTGAGGCTTTAACAAAGCACAGTAGGCAAAACTTTTGATAGGTATAGACTGTGTGTAAATCATTTTTTTTTCATTCATGCATGAAGGTGAATGAGGTTCATGGTAGAACTGTGAAATTGACCTAAGCATATTGCATGAGAGTAATTATGTGGACAATACATTGAATTTCCTTACCATTCAAAGCTTCTGTGGTCACATTTTGTATGAGTAGTATGCGTTAATTTAAAGTGATTAAAAGTACACATTGGAGTTCTCAGAAATGCAGCGCAGAAAATAAAAGGGCTTGCTCATAAGTGCTATGGAAGGCTCTTGTTTGAATCACTTAAGCTTTCAACAGCTGAGTTCTATTCTACAGGTAGTCCATTCTAGTATATAATATCCACCTAGTCTTCGAGTATCAGGCTGTTTCTTATATGATCTGGGCAGCACATGAATTATATCAAACCCATTCTCCATCATAAGATTGATCAATGATGAAGGATATCTGAGCTAAACAGGGAAACCTTGTTCTAATGGCTAGACATAAATATGATAATATGTTAAACTGTAAAACTATTCCCAGCATATAAATACTGGTACTACACTCCGAAACACCATAATTTTTTATAGCCTTCATAACAGAGTATTCCAGAGGGACACGCACAAGGATTATTGGTGATTGGTAGATTTCCTGATGGAATTCTCCCAGTGCTTAAGGGCATTCTAGATCTTTGGAGGAATTGGAGGGAATAAAAGAACAGCAGTTGATTTCTCTTTGGCAAGCCAATTGGATTTCTGTTTTCTTAAAATCTTTACATCTGACTAATAACGATGACAGATACCAACAGATACACTTCTAATGAAGCTTTATTACTTCCAGGACTTTGTTTCTACAATGCAGGGTCTTGCTTATTGACAATGATTCTATCTAAATGGCAGAACGATGTTGAGGAGAGATGTGAGATTTGGGCAGTCATCTTTTCTTATTAAGAATGTTATAACTCAAAGAGATTATAATATAGAAAAACACAATTATAACTTACTTTCATGTAATATTTTAAAATTTGCAAAATACATTTACAAATATTATTTCATTTTGTGCCCTCACAATAACTCATAATAACTATCTATCTATCTATATCTATATCTATATTATATATATATATATATATAAAGAAATACACTTGGTCACAAAATAAGAATATTTCTGGCATGCTTTGAGGTCAAGAATGTTTGATAAAAGGAAAAATTCAATAAATTTGTCAGCAATTAGAGGTATACAAAAGTAAATGGGATGCTTGGGGAACTGCTAGTTCTTGCTGCCTCAACTCCCTGTCTTGGGGCAGAGGTTGGGGAACCACTTGCTGAGGATGATGCAAAGGAAATTTTGCTCAGGTAATAGGGAGGCAAGGTGACCACTGAAGACTCCTCTAATACTGAGCTTCTATTATTCTTTGATTCTGGGTTTTGAAATCCTGTATTTCAATGTATGGAGCTGCTCAGTGGAATCAATCATAGGTAGCTTTGAAATTTAGAAAAGGAATGCTTCCTGGGGCTGTGGTTTATTGATACCTTCAAAACAAATTCTAGGTGTGCTGTAATTCAGGGATAACCCTTCCTTTTTCCTTATGAACAAGAAGCATTGTTTTTAATCTCAATTATAGATATTGATATCTACATCTATCTAGATCTATGATATCTAAAGAAACAAAATGCATTGGTTAATCATTTATCTAGTCATGATGCTTCCATGGATACTAATGTGCAATGGGATCAAGAGTTTGGAGGAATGCAAATGGGAGAATGAATAATATTCAATTTTTGCCTAGTTGTCATCTATGATAACGCCTTCTAATTCTTCTCACAAAAATGAATTTCCTCTGGGAAGGGTGAGTTTTGAGAAACAAGAGATAAGTGGAAATGTGAGAGTTGAGAATCTTCTGATGGTTGCATCCATTCCAAAAAAGTAGGGTAGACTAACTTCCCCTTCCTCATCCTCAACTATTTCTAAATTAGTAGTTAATTTGTTGGAGTGTTTGGATGTCAAACCAGCCTTTATTCCATATCTAGTATATATTTGTTTTCCCCATGCTCTATCTATAATCATTGTTGGGACTATGGAATGTTTATCCAACTGGAGGGTCATTTCCCTTTGCCAACTGAGTGGAAAATTCCAATATATCTCTGAGATCATGGATAGGAGATGAACACATATATACACACATAAATATATATCTATATATAGACATGTATAATTATACATACATACACATAAAACACTTAGACATATAATCTTCTTGGCCTTTGGTATCCTCAACTACAAAATGAGGGAACTGAATTAGATGACTTCTGATGTCTCTTCTCACGCAAGACTTGCAATTCTATAATTTAGAGGCTAATGGGACATTAGGGGCCTTTGCCATTTTCTAGAAGAGTAAAGTGAAAGCTAGAGAAATAAAACAAACTCTTCTGTGGTCATATTGATGTAAGACCACAGTCCTTCTGCTTCCAAATCTAAGACTCTTTCAACTATGTCTTGTTTTGCTTTACTTATTTAAAAAATAAAACAAATACACAAAACACTACCCTCACTTTAAATAAAACAAAACAACACCAAAAATAATTATAATAAAAAGAAACTTTTATGAGCCACTACTGTAGTTCAATACTCTTAGATACTTAAAGGAGCTGTGATTTCATTGGTCCAACAATTCTTTCCAACAATGAAGATCACAATTCCACTACAAATTGTTCATTTGCAAGAGTTGTGGTGGCTCCATATATAGTCATCCTGAAGGTGAACTTGGTGAATTTCTTGGGCTAGCTAAGACTGGTTCTTGGACATCAGATACCTAGTCTTTCACTGAGTCCTCACTGGATAACTTTCCATCATCATAGGGTCAACCATGACCTCTGAGATTCCAGGAGTCATCTTTTGGAGAATCAGAGTAGAAATAAATTTGTTTTTAGATATTTTATCAGAAATGCATTGTATTAAGTCATATCTTGACTCTTTGCTATTTTGAATGTAACTTGGATACAAATTCAGGATATGATTTGTATGCCATTTCCCTAAACCTTCATCATGCTCTGGATATTTTTGTTTGTTCTCATCTAACTGTTGAACTCTTTCGATAATGATGAAGTTACAGTGAAGTATATGACAGTCAAATTTCACAGAATATGGTGGCTTTTAGGAAAGCATAAGTAAATTCTCTGGAGATTTGGGAAAAAAATCTTAATATGGATAAGAGAAAAGAATAAACATCTATAGACTACTTACTATGTGCCAGAAATTGTGATAAACACTTAAATACAATCTCAGATATGCTGCCAACAGAAACAAATGCTCTGTGGTCTGGTATTTTGAGTAGGTTAACTTCCAGAAAAAAGGTTGCCATCACTGTGAAATCCTTAGACAATGAAGTAAATCAAGTTTCAGTGTGTAATATCTTACACATTAATAGAAATTCAAGGTGGCACATATGGCTTGCCTGAAGCAGGTTGTTTTGTTCTTTTCTCCTCCTTCTTTAGTCAGCAACAAGCTCTAATTTGCTCCAGCTGCTGCAAATTGGTCTCAAGTAATTTCCACATCTTCTTCAGCTTGTATTGACATCTGTGTATTGAAGGGCACAGATTAATTCTTTAGTTATTTTTGTGGAAGTCCACAACTGACAAAGACTGTGGTGTTTTTTTTTCTTCCCAAATGTAGCCAAATGATAAAAGTTCAGATCTTTTATTGTCTCCAATATAGCCCGGTTAGCTTAGAGGCCTATCTCTCTGCTTCGTTCCAAGAGCTCCCTCCGAATGTCTCCAGATCCAAAGGTTTGTCCTTCAGTCCTCCAGCCAGCCAAGTGGAAAATGGAATGGATCTCTCTTGCCTTGGAGACAGGGCTTCTGGCTCTCAATCTCCAATATAGCCCAGTTAGCTTTTCTTAGAGGCCTCTCTCTCCTTGGTTCTAAGAGCTCTTGCAGTTTTGTCCTTTGCTTCTGCCTCTGCTTTCTTCAGCCTCCAGAGCCAGCACCAAGTTGAATCTGTCTTGCCTCAGAGAGGGCTTCTGGCTCTCAATCTCCCAAAGTGCTCTGTGTCTGCACCAGTGCTCCTCTCCAATCCAGCTGAACTCTCTCGAAGTAACTAACTAACCCGAAGCTAAGAGACTCTTTATATATGATTCCCCAAAGGTTGACTCCTCCTTCTGGAGGCACACCCAAGGGAGGTGTGAATTCACAAAGTTACACAGTTAACTTTGTGAATCTCTCATACTTGTGAATTCCAATGAATAAAGGTGTAAACACAAGCATTGTATCAATTAGTTCTAATTAGTACCTTGTTTCAGGTTCTGGCCCAAAACATCTCTTTGGAGGATTAGATCAATGATACTGAACCATGCTAAATTAGTAATTATTGTCTCTATCTTTACAGTTTGTAAAGATTCCAACAAAAGACTACATTTGTTCCTCACCTATCTTTACACAGATTTTGCATAGAAGTATGCAACAGAGCTGCAAAGAAAAGACTAAAGTGAGGGAGTTGCAAATCATTAACAGAGAAGGAAAATTGGTTTGGAGAAGTGGACACTATCATAGAAATATTGATAATGTTGATGCTCACTAAAGCTTTTGTGAGAAACATTCTTGTGAGAAACCTTTTTCCATATTGTTTTGGGTATCAGGATCTTGTAGTGTTGTTATTTCACCAGGCAAGAACTCTTATTTAGAAGGAAGGACATTTAAAGAAGAGTTATTAGAACCATGGACGAGTAGGTACAAGTTGCAAGATGTGTTTGGGAGGAGTGTAAGAAAAAATGTGAAACATAAGCTTGTAGTATTTTGAACCTCAACATCTATCTGGGTTATGATGATGACTGCCAAACTTGGAGGAGAACTATCAGATATTTTTAGGACTGTCTGAGGACTCCTGGAAAAGGGTCCAGGAAGAGAGACAGTGTTGTATACTAATTGTCTAGCCTCGCCTACAAAGGGACTGTGCCGTCCTATGTTGGGAAGTTAAAGGAACTGAAGAGGAATTAGATTGTAACTCCCTTAGATGTGTAGGAGATTTGCACCACTGTAGGTATAGGCCTAGAGAATGCTTTGTTCCTTGATGAATTTTCTTACTATTTCTATGACTTTACATCTTAATTAAATGCTTTTGCTAATGAGTTTATGCCTTTTTGGTATGTTTAGTAATAAAGGAACACATCAGGTAGGAGCTTGATCTGAATGCTGCTATTATTCAATGCTAACCTGGTATATCTGGGAATAGTAGCAGAAGACCTGGGTATAAATTTGGCCTTTGGTACTTATCAGCTGGATAACCTTAGTCAAATCATTCAACTTCGGTCTGCTTAGCTGTGTCATCTGGAGATGATTATGGCATCTGGCTCCTAGAGTTGTTATAAAGTTCTTTGCCAATCTTAAAGTACTTAAATACTAACTATCTTTATAACAGGAATGTTCTCCTTCAAGGCTCAGTTACTTTCTATCCAAATCCTTTATCTCTCCAGTTATTAGTGGTCCATATTCTGATTCCCCAAAATGACTTTATATTGACTTTTCCCATATTTTAAAGAGAGAGATAGCATGGTGTAGTGGACAGAGTGAATGGACAGTGGACAGAAGGCTGGCCTTAGAGTCCTAGAAAATCTGAGTTCAGCTTTTTCCATTGATACATACTAGCTATATGAGGTTGGGCAAATCACATAACCACTCCATATCCCTAACACTCTCTAGAATGATAAGGTGCCAAGAAGTCATTGATGTTCATTCATACAGAGAGTTTACTCATTGAGAATTCTGTGTCTCCAATGAAATTGCAGGCATGGTTTTATGCTGTAGTATCCAGACAACTCCTTTGTAGCTATGAAGTTCTGAGTTCAAGTGCTGCTGTTTTTGTTTCCTGTTGACTTTGTGAGCTGGTAAAGATTCAATCTCTCAGTGCCCCACACGATTCTCTGAGACACTGGGATGCAGAAAAATTGCTGATCTGCATTGGTGTGTAAGTTTCTGCTTTGGAAATTTCCTCCCACAATGAAATCAGAGGTCTAGGTCTTTTTTTTTTTTTTTTTGGTATTTACTTATTTCTATAAATATTACTATCTTCAGTTGAATGTAATTTTCTGCAGGGCAGAAATTGTCTTCTTTTTTCTTTTCTAACTCAGTGCCCAATGTAGTGCCTGGCACATAGGGGATGTTCAATAAATGCATCTTGAAATGATTTCCATAGAAGGGATTTATGACTTTATATTGAAAAACAAAAGTGTTTTTTTTTTTTGTGATTGCTATTAGTGGTTTTTTTTTTTTACCACTTATCTTGGTTAAAAAATATTTATCAAATGCCCTCTATGTGCTAGGTACTGTGTTAAGTGCTGGAGACACAAAAAGTTGCAAAAGATAATCCCTTTTCTCAAGGAGCTTACACTGTAATAGACTACATTTTGTGTGACTTTGGGAAAGTCAATGTACCTCTTAAACTTATTTTCCTCATCTATAAAATGGGGAGTTTGGGTCAGATGGTCACTTTTATCCTTGTCAGATCTAAAGCTATGACTTGAAGTAAGATAAAATGCTAATGATAAAACCTCTTCATTATAAATTATAATAATAAAGTATAAATTCCAATTACAGAATTAATTTCAATTGATTGCTAATGACTTTTGTTAGCTTTTATTTTATTCCTCATTCCCTAAAAGTCATAGCTTTATATCTATCTGGAAGGAACCTTGAGCCCATCTGCCACAACCCCCTTATATTACAGATGAGCAAATTGAGCCTAAAAGGGAAGTGATTTGTCTAAGATCCCAAAGCAGAGATGGCATTTGACCAAGATCCTCTGATTTCCAATCCAGCTCATTTTCTATTATGCCATACTATTTTGCCAAACATACTGCTTAATTTAATTTTATTTACTTATTTTTGCAAGGCAGTTGGGGTTAAATGACTTGCCCAGGGTCACACAGTTAGAATTAAGTTTCTGAGGCTAGATTTGAACTCAGGCCTCTCTGACTCCAAGACTGGTGCTCTATTCACTGTGCCAACTATTTACCCAATGCTGCCTCATTTCAGAGAAATCAGAGGCTTTTATTTCATTTTCATTTTGGAATTCCGATTAAGGGACAAAGGATTTGAAAGCAGAAGTTTACAAGGCTTGGTTTCTCTGTGGACATGGGGATCAGAAAGAAGCTGGAGGGGGAAAGAGGAAAAATCATAAATTTTATCTCTCAGAATCTAGTGGAATTTATAAAAGGAGACAATTTCTTTTAATAAATGATATTTTATAAGGAATTGGAAAAAACTACCTTGGCTTATCTCTCTATTGTTCTAAGGTTTCCCCCCTGATTTGAACTGTATTTGAAGGATGCTTTTCTAATGTGTATGCATTTTATTGACGAGGATAGGGTGGGCTATTAAGGGGTTTAGACTTTCATAAATATTAGGCTAATGATTATGAACTATGATGATTGAATCAATTATCACTCAGGGGTGATGTAAAGTTAAATGTTAAATGGACAGTCTATAAATTTGATTATACTTAATACAATGAATAAGTTTTGATGACTTCTTTTGAACAAGTATTATGAACATTGAATATGGCTTACAGTGATTTTATTCTGTTATATGGTCAAATGTCATATGCTACCTCAGCAGTTGATATGATTTGAGTTAACTCCCTATACCGTCTTTATCATTATCAGCTTACAATTTTGAGATCCTCTGAGGAATCTATGGACCCCTTTCCTAGGTTGAGGTTCTCATTAAAAAGTGATGAATTTGACAGGCTAACTAATCTGTTTATACTCCAGTCCTTTTAGAGATTTTGTTGTAATATGGATTCTTTCACTAGCAATGAAGATTGAAATCCCTCTAACATTTGGTGGGCAGTCTTCAAGGGTTGCAGTGGCTGAAAAATTCATGGCCCTTTTAGGACCAAGTGATGATCCTGCCTGAATTTATTTAGGTGGGGACTTTCAACAGCAATTCTACTGCCCATCACTGGACCCATACTTTTTCCAGTTTGGTCAGCTTTCTAAAATTTGGTCTCCTCTGGTATTGTTTTAAAGAACCCATACAGCTCTAGAGAAGGGCAACTAAGTGGTGCAGTGTATAATGCTGGGCCTTGAGCCTAGAAGACTAATTTTCATGAGTTCAAATTTGTCAAATTTACTATCTGTGTGATCCAAGGCAAGTCATTTGATCTTGTTTGCCTCAGTTTCCTCATTTATAAAATGAACTGGAGAAATGACAAACCACTCTAGTATCTTTGCCAAGAAAACCACAAATGACATGAGAAAACAATAAAATTAGGTATAAATAGAATGACATTTGGGGTTGGGGATACTAGTCAAGGAGGAATATCTGTGAAATTGAGGTTTTGGAGCTGCAGATGTTTCCTGGACCATTTAAGAATCCATGGAAAATCATGATACTGGAGACATGAGAGTAGAAACTTGCTTTGTGGAGTATAGAGGAAAGTTTGAGAAGCAGAGTATGTTTTATGAGAGAGAAACAAGAGTAAGAGAGAGTGGTATAGGAAGAGTAAACATGTCATAGGGGAAAACAGAGTAAGATGATAGTGTATAGAAGGAGAGCTAAAGTCTCCATATTAGAGGACCAATATGGAGAGTACCTAAAAAGAGTTGATAAGGAAGGCATTTTCCTGGGATCATGGTAATTTAATCAAAAAAGCTTTCAAATGAGCTTCAAACTGAAAAAGGAACAGTGAGGGAAAAGCTGCCTATGTATATTCTTCGAACATGTAGCAGCAGAGATTAATAAGAGATCAATCCAAAAAAAACTTCATTTCCCCCCAAATCAAAGAAAAAAACTCATAATGTCAATGTTTAAATAAAAATACAGGTATAACTTATGTGAACTAGAGATCCTGTCTCAAGGATGTGCATTTGACTTGATGGAATGAACTTCATGAATGAATATAGTTCTTCAAGGGCATTTCTAAAATAAGGTCAGCCATATAATAGGTATAGAATTGGAGATGTGTGTGTATGTGGGAGGATGTAGAGAAGTCAAATCAAGTTAACAGGCATTTATTAAGTACCTATTATGGACCAGACACTAAGTGCTAGTAATATAAAGAAAGCAAAGCAAAACAAAAAAATACTCTGCTGTCAGGAAGGTCACAATCTAAAGGGAGAGACAACATGCAAACAATTATGTGCAGATAAGATGTAAATAAGATAAGCTGAAGATCATTTTGGTGAGAAGATACAAACATTAAAGGGAAGATTTCTTAGAGAAATATATTTTTTCTGGGCTTTGATGGAAGCCCAAGGGCAGGGGAGAGGATGGAAAGCATTCTAGACATGGGGGACAGTCACTGAAAATGCCCAGAGTCAGGAGAAGGAATTCCATATGTAAACATCTGCCATAGTAGATAATAAAGATTAAAATAAAATCCCTTCTGACAGGCAAAACTCCTGGGTTGAATCTAATCAGATGAATTTTAACAGGTGTAAATGTAAAGTCTTACATTTGAGTTCAAAAAATAAATATCATGAACAGGACAGCAAAGGTACAGATAAATAATCATTTGTTTGAAAAATAAATATTGGGGTTTTTAATAGACTGTAGGCTCAGTATCAGTCAGTATTACTATATTGCCTCTCAAAAAGCAAATTTAAAAAAATTTAAAAAATTAGTTAGCATTATTATATTTAAACATTTGCAAAGAGCTTTAAAATAATATTCCATTTTATCCACACAATGACTCTAGGGAGTAGATGCTATTATTATTTCAAACCTACAAATGAGGAAACTGAGACTAAGTCACTTGCCTTGGATTCCCTAAATGTCTAAAACTAGATTTGAAAGCAGATCTTTTTGACTTCAGGTTCAGTGTACCAAGCTTCACAGAGAGAGAGAGAATTGAGAAGGATAAGGAAGGTGATAATCCTGGTCAGACCATATTTGGTGTATTGCATTTAGTTTTGGGTGATATTGATTGATTGATTATGGAGGATATTGATAAAACTGGACTAGAGGGACATAACCAGCTTAGCATAGTGTCTGAGACATGGTAGGTGTTTAGCAAATATTGATTGATTGATGGTGAAGAGCCTATGTAAAGATCAGTTAAAGGAATTGAGTTCTGGATTGTTCAGTCGCAAAGAAAGTCTTAGTGGAACAATTAGAACTTTTTGACTTGAAGGAAGAAAGATTAAATTTATTCTTCTTGGACCCAAAGAACGGTTCTGAGGACAATATGGGGGGATTACTAAAAAACAAATCTATGATTGATATAAAGAAAATCTAACAATAAAAAGTCTTCTCAAAGTATAATAGGTGATCTCTGCATATAGTGGGTTCTCCTTCATCAGAGGTCAATTACATATTATATGGCCAACTGCTTGGTATATTATAAAAGGGATTTTTTTTGAAGAAGGATTGTTCTAGATGAAATCTAAAGTCACTTCCCATTCTATGGTTCAGTTAGAATCTTTTGTGTGCAAACATAGACAACCCCAACCTATGGTAATCCCTTATCTAAGAAATATGTGGGGGGAATCCAAGATCTAGAGTCCTCCCCTACCAGATAAGGAAATATAGACAGGTTTTGTATGGCAGTTAATTTGACAGGTAAGTTTTTGAGTCCCCTGTAGTTTCTCAAAAAGCAGAGAGGGTGCCAGTGGGGGGTGGTGACGTGGGGCTGCTAACACTCAGAGAGCATGAGTGATGATGTGGAATGGTTGCGTGACAGATGAGTTATCAGGGCAGGACTTTGGTGGAGGCCCTCTTGATGGGTATTTAAAATTAAATATCAGTGTCTGCTTCTAGAAGGTGATAAAGTTAAGCTCAGTTTATAATTTTCAATAAAAAATGTTTCAGTGGCATTAATTGGGATTATTCACATTTAAACTAGTGAATAACATCTTTCAACTAGATAGTGATCCAATTAAGAGATTTCAGTTTCCCAAACATGAATTATTGATAGTATCATATTTACTTGTGAAATAGCTTTGCTTTTCATTGCCAACTTTTCCACTGGATTATTATGCAAAGGTGACTAATAGGTGAGTAAATACAGCACAGATTCATACAATTTGGCCCCAAATACATTTTTGGCAGGGGAAAGGGAGGAATGATTCACCATGCTTGTGTAAGAAAGAATTCTATTTTTGAAATTTTATAATAAAATGTTTCATTGTACAAATGGAGAAATGGCCCCAGTAAATGGTAATTGATCCATTAATTAGAGCATCATTTTGACCCACTTATCCTGCAAGTCTTCTAAAGCCTCTACTGCTTTTGTTAGCCTAGTTTGAATGAGTAAAGATATTTGGAAGTTCAGAACAAGAGCAACAAATCTCCCGGAGCATATTCTTCAAAATACATCATTTTTTCTGTTTTTCTTTGACTTACTCAATGAAATTTTACACTGCTTCTAAATTCTCATCTCACAAATGGATGTAGACAATTGCCTGCTTTCCTGGGATATGACCCATGATGGCACCAGAAAATGGGGCCATAGTCAGTTGCAATAGAAGGAAACCAAGGTGTCAAAAAAACAGCTGAGTGACTAACTATGAAATCAATCATTGTCTGGGGCTGTTTTATTAGAGTAATTGGCTATGATTTGCAGAATAATGGCATAGGTCCAATTGGGCATGTGTATGCTAATATGGTTATAGCCCTCTGGCAAGAGATGTTAGTCAAGACTGCTAAAGCTGAGTTGGGGATAAAGTTTTAAAGAGACCAGGAGAAATAGGTTAATCTTCAATTCTTTTTGGTTTACAAAGCAGGGGAGGGAGAGGAAGAAGGAGGCTCTTCCTATTTGATTTACCAATTAATGGTGTAAAAAATGTGTGGAATATTTTAATCATACCCTCAAGCAAATTGTGGTTAAAGCAAATAAAACCAATCAAAAAGGACCTGTCAAGGAGACCTGTAATGTTCAGTGTTTTGCATATTTCAAGTGTGAGATTGCTTTATTAATCAATATTGTCATATGGAAAAATTGTGTATGCAATGTAATTATGTCTGTTGAGTGCCGATGGAATAGGAAATGGCTAGAGGCGGGCGAGAGGGTGCAGTTGGCCAACTGATAGATTCTATAACGCCAAAGCCAACTGAAAAGAGTACGGTAATTTTTATCTGCTGTGTTGCATCTTATAACTTACCTGACAAATTTATTCAGAAACGATGACTTTGTTGATGTTTTTTTTAAACTAACTAGCGGGTTGAGAGAGATAATTAACAAGACTTCCTGTCTCTTCTCTCAGAACAGATGCCACTAATTTTTGAAATACAGCAAAGCATAGTGCTAAGTCTGAGGGCATGCATCTTTGGTTGATTTCTCTGGGTATAATGAGGCACCATTTGCATGTATTTCAGAAGACTAAAGGCCTGCCTGTACAATCATACAGCTCCTCTCTAGGGAAGTGAGAAGCTACAATGTGGCAACCAGAGATTGTTTTAAGGATAGACTATAGGATCCTGTACACCAAAAGGCTACTTTTTTTCTATTTGAAAAGATATTATTTTCTCTGCTCAGATACTAATTGTTACATTTCTGTATTATAGATTGTGAATAGAAGTGATCTCAGAATTCATGGAGTCCAATGAGTTCTCTGAGGCCCAGAAAGGTGCTTTGCTTTAGGTCACAAAGCTACAAAAAGTCTGAGCCACGATTTGAATTGAGGACCACTGAGTCTAAATCCAGTGATCTTTCTGTGATGTATCTGAAGTGGTACCTTCACTATCAGCATTGCTGTGATAAAATATATGAATTCTAACCCAGAAGATGTTACAGTCTGATGTACTCTGTCAAACTGCAGGAACATTTCCAGAAATAGTTGAGGCAGGAATGAATATAAGACTTGCTGGCTCCAAGCCCAGTGCTCTATTCATGATACTATTCTATCTCTGAGTATAGTAGGGACCTAACTGTGAAAGGTGAGTGGTGGAAGGCAGCACATTGGGAAAAAATAGACAGGCTCATGTTGAACTGACAATTCTCCAGATTTGCCATTTGTTTACAAGAAAATACTGGCTGAGTTATGCCTGAGAGTACAGGCATGAGGTTTTATAATAAATTCAGGGAACTTGACTAGTTCAGAGCCAGAAACAAGAGTCAGTAGGCCAGGCAAATCCAGACAGAAGAAAAAAAAAGGCAGAGAAGTGAGCAAAAAGCATTTATTAAGCACTTACTATGTACTGTTTCCTGGGAACATAGTAGAAACAAAAAGAAAGAGCTTATATTTTAATGGATGAAGTTGACATATAAAAGGGAACTAAAAAATAGAAGTGGATGAAAAGTGTGGTGAAAAGTCCAAAGAGTCAGAAGCATCACTGAGAGAGAACCACGGCCAGCTTGGGCCTGTTCCCAAAATGGAGGCTAGTAGAAGGAACTCACCACTGGAAAAAGCACTTGGCAGGAGTGTGGCAGAGAGATGTTCTGGTGGTAGGGCAGAAGGCATCTGAATGAGAGTGGAATTTAATTTAGGCACAAATGAGTAGGCAAAAAACTGCTACAACTTGGAGTCTAGAAACAGCATTACAGAAAGTAGAACAGGGTAGAGTTAGGGAGTCCACACAGCAGTCTAACAGATTATGGATCTCAAGATAAGGACAATCTAGTCTCCTAATCCCAAGGTTTTGGTATTAGATGTGCATCAAAGTCTTAGTTCTCTCAGTACCTATGAAATTTTGGGCAAATCTCTGACTTCCTTTAAGTCCCAAGTAAAATCCCACTTTCTAAAGAAGTCTTTCTCAATCCCTATTAATTCTAGTGCTTTTCCTCTTTTAATTTCATCCTATTTATCTTATATATATTTGCTAATATACATTTTCTATTGTTTCTCCAATTAGGCTGTGAACTTTTTGAGCACAGTGACTATCTTTTGTCACTTTTGCAATTTAGCACTTAGCACAGTGCCTGGAACACATAAGGTACTTATTAAGCTTTCATTGATTGATTGAAATCCCTTAAACCTTCTGACTCTGTTTCCTCATATGCACCAAAGAAAGAAAAAAAAATGCAGCTTCACCTACTAGAAAAAGTATCGACTTTGAAGTCAGAAGTCCTGAGTTCAGATTTTTATCTTTGATGTGTGACTATCTGCTGGGTAAGTCATTTAAACATCCCGAGCCTCATTTTCTCTTCTATACAATGAAGAAATCATGTTGGATGGCCTCCAAGTTCTCTTCTGGCTCTAAATCTATGATCCTGATACTTCTGGCACTTAATCTCTTATAAGGTTATTGTAAAGACCAAATTAGATAATGCATGTAACGTTCTTTGTAGCCTTAGAGTGCTACATGAGCATAAATGATTATTAAAGTCAATTTTCTTTCCATGCAGCAAACTTTACTTAATAGCTTCAATAGGAGCAGACCCAACCAATTAATTATTCCCATTATATTTTAATTGAAATGACACTCAAATGGAGGACCATGGGATGACCATTATCTAGTGCATATAGTTTGTCCCTGCCCAATTTTGAAAAACCACAGTCATAGAATTATGGGAGTTAAAGCTGAGACTCAAGCGATCATTTAATCTGACTCTCATTTAAGAGAGGAAAAGAAGTGAAGGTCACAAAATAGTAGAGAGAGGTTTAGAAACTAATGTTTCAAATTCAATGTGTCTTACTATATACCCCCACTGAATCAAAGGCAAAAGGACCTACCATCTTTTGGATGCTAGTGAGAGCTACTTTTAGATGGAGGATGAAGATGAGCGGGGGGGGGGGGGTGATGAAATCTGAAACTGCAGAATCCAAAATTAGTTGTAGCAGTTCATTTAGATAATCTGAATAGTTAAATATCTAGATTAAAAATCATACATGGGATTGCTACCACTGTTTCTGAAAAGCAGCTCATAATGAAAGAAATGTCAGAACTGTAATCAGAAAATCTAGGTTTGTCTTATATACTTAATTGTATGACCCAGAGCCATCATTTAGTCTCTTTGCTTACTTATCTGAAAGATGGAGATAATAAAACTTATATTACGTTACTGGGTTATTGTTGGTAAAGAAGTTTGCAGAACTTCAAACTTTAATAGATATTTGAGTTGCCTGGGATGAGGAATAGATGTTGCTGAATGAGAAACTCACATAATGCCTTTAAGATAAGCATTCACCCCACCCCAGTTCTGGCAAAAATTTCCACTGTATCTAAGAAATTGATGAAGAATAAAGGTGAGAAAAGTAACTCCTTCTGTCTTGTTCATTTTACATTTGTTTGGAAAAATCTTGCACTCATCTATTTTCCAGAATCCACTAACAATATCTCTAGAAAGTAATAGTTTTGCTAATAAAAAAGTTTAATTTGTTTGAGAAGACGACCCATTCCTGGGATGTCAGGAAGCTAATTGACCAGAAAACAAATTACTGCTACTAGGCTGATGATATCAAAGACATAACAAGTGATGGTTCAAAAATTCTGAAGAAGCCAACTCAGAAGAAGGAGTCAGCTATCAGAGATAGAGAAGGATGAGTGAGATAAAAGACTAAATATGGTTAGGAAACCAGAGGCAAAAATGGTAAAGTTTCTGTATAAAGAAACCAGTATATTTTTTGCAGAGATGAGAACCTTCCCAAAGTGTACAACTTCTAATTTTTTATATGTAAATTATATATATGTTATATATATGTATATATTTTAGAGGGAAAAAAAGATTTTTCTCTTGATTTTTTTTTAAAAGCAAAAGGAATCCAGGAAGTATTTTGCCACTTACATTGTAATAGAAAGGATGATATAGTGAATAATATGGGGCAGCTAAGTGGTTCAATGGATAGATTATCAGACATTCAGTCAGGACTACCTGAGTTCAGATTTGTTCTCAGACACTTACTAGCTTTGTGACTTGGTCAAGTTTTAAAGCTGTGGGGAAAAAAGCAAACAAAAATTTCAACTCTAGATTTAGGGCACCTGGGTTCAAATCCTAGCTCAGTTATTTACATCTTTGTTTCAGGTCTATTATTTCTTTGATCTATGGAATTTCTAATAAGGAAGCCCCCTTATCCAATGTAGATCAGCAATTGCTCCCCAAGTTATGATCTTAGGGAGTGGCTTGAGGCATGGCGAGGTCAAGTAACTTGCCTAGAACCATCTAGCTAGTGTATGTCTAAGTCAAGATTGAAGCAGGGTCTGCTTGACTCTGATAGTGGCTCTCTCTGCTCTATACATTGCCTTTCAGTGGCTACTTCCTGTCTACAAAATGAGGGGGATAAATAAATGGACTCAGAATGTCTCTGTCATGTCTAAATTTATGAACCTATGACATTAATTTAGAGTCTACAATGGTGGAGGAAATTTCCATACCAAGATTATAAAAAAATTTCATATTGATATTGAAATTATAGCCCTGAGGCTCACATTCCTGATTGGAAAGTCCTCGTTCTAAAACACCATTTCATGAAGGCCTCATATACATTCACCTCACTTTTGACTCAACTTTCTCTCTATTTTCTCAGCAGCAGATTTGTTTTTCCGCCACTTCCAATTCTCTAGTATATATTGTTTTCCTACATTAGAATATAATGTGGTCAGGGACTATCTTGTTTGCTTTAGTGCTTACTTTGTATAATACCTGGTATTTATTATATAGTAAATGCTTCTATCTATCTATCTATCTAATCTGATCTCCTTTAATACAAATGGTTCTTTAGAGAGCAATTTGTAACTATGCCCAAAGAGTTATAAAACTGTGTGCACCCTTTGATCCAACAATATCATACTAGATCTGTATCCCAAAGAGATCATAAAAAGGGAAAAGGACCTATACGTACCAAAAAGTAGCAGCTTTTTTGTGGTGGCAAAGAATTGGAAATTGAGAAGATGCCCATCGACTGGGAAATGGTCGAACAAATTATGGTATATTAATATAATGAAATACTATTGAGCTATAAGAAATGATGAGCAGGTGTATTTTAGGAAAAAACACGGAAAGACCTACATTAATTGATGCTGAGTGATCTGAGAAGAACCAGGAGAACATTGTTCACAGCATCAGCAACATTGTGTGATGATCAACTATGATAAACTTAGTTCTTCTGAGAAATACAGTGATCGAAGACAATTCTAAAAGAATCATGATGGAAAATGCTATCCACATCCAGAGAAAGAACTATAAAGTCTTAATGCAGATTGAAACATACTATTTTCACTTTTTTTTTCTTTCTCATGGTTTTTCTCTTTTGTCTGACTCTTCTTCCACAACATACTTAATACGAAAATACATTTAATATCATTGTATGGGTCTAATTTATGTCAGATTGCTTACTATCTTGGGGAGAGGAGAGGGAAGGGAGGGTAGGAGAAGAATTTAAAATTCAAAATCTTATGAAAGTGAATGTTGAAAACTATCTTTACATATATGTGGAAAAAATAAAATACTATCAAGCAGAAAAATACAGATAATTCTTAACAATGATTTAAATGTTGTGGCTTCCTTCTGTTACTTGGGTAATAGAATCTGACCTTTACAAATAGCAGTCTGGTGACTCTATTTCAGTGTCTCTCCTGAAGGGGCAAACACATGTTCATATTGATTAAATAGACAAATAAAGTCCATTGTATCTATACATAGATGAAATGAAAAGGGATTGATTTCCTAATGAGGACTTTCCCCTCTAGTAATACATATTTATAGACTGACTTACTTGGGGGTACCTGAAAGGCTAAGGGATTTTCCTGGGCTGATACCCCCAGCTCTTCCTGATTGGAGGCCTCTTCTCTACAGAACGCATCATGCTTCTTCACATGTAGCACTATAGTAATAAACAATTATAAATATAAAGAAAATGAAAGATATTGAAATACTGAAATATCTAGGGGAAAGATGCTAGATTTTGATTCAAAGGATCTGTGCCCAATTTCCAATTTAGTTACTTTCTAGCTATGTGACCTTGGGCAAGTTTCTTAATATACTTGGGCTTCAGTATCTTTACTTCTACAATGAAGGGTTTAGCCAGGTCACCTCTCAGGTCCCTTCCTTATTTTGCAATATGTACTTATTTTGTGTATATTCTTCACAAACTTCTACATGTACATGTGTTCTCCCCCAACAGAAACTAAGTCCTCAGTAGAATGAAGGCAGGTATTATCTCTTTCCCCTTTCCTTATTTTCCCCTCTTCTCCATTCCTCTCTTCTCTTCCTCCTCCCCCTTTCCTTTTTTCTTTCTGCCGTTTCATTTTGTTTTCCCTTTCCCCATGTCTCTTTCTTTTTCTTTCCCTCATTTCCTTTCCCCTTTTCTTTCTTTTTTCTTTCCTCCTTTCTTTTCCTTTTTTCTTCCCCAATGGAACCTCTCAAGTTGTTTGCACTTAGTAAATATTTATTGATTAATTGGCTGATTGATTCCTACTATAAACCCTATGATTCTAACATTCTTTGAAGTGAGGGACTAATTACTACGGGCTTGGGAGCACTAAGCACAAACTTTCTTTTTGTCTTCATTTGGCAAAACTATATGTATATACATACACACATATAGCTGTAGACATGTTGTATTCTCTGAATAGGATACAAAGTCCTAGAAATTAGCAACTGCTTTTCATGTTATCTTTATATCTCTAGAATCTAGCATGGTGCTCTGCATTCAGTAGACATTTAATAAATGCTTTTTGGATTGGATTGAGTTAGATTTTGACTGCCTTGGTATTGTCCCATCCAATAGTACTTAGTTCTGACTAAAGGGGAGAATGCTGGTCCTAGGATGGGAAAGTGATACGGTTGGGAGTATAGGACAATTTGTCTTCTTTCTGTGTCCAGAGGACCGTGTAATTAGCTCCTTCCTGTGATTTGAAAAGCAAGGACATTGTAGTAAGGTATGTATATTTTAGATATGATATAATTTTCATTACTCTATTGTCAGATTAAAATCATTCATCTCAATACACATACAAAGAAGAATTGAGAATTTACAAAAAGACATTAGAAATTCTAAAACATAATCTACCTTAAATAGCTCCTGCTGACTTCTTCCTCCCCACAAATATCCACTGAAGCCAATCTTAAGTTCACTGCCAAAGATTATGAAATGAAATAGAGCAAAATGTATGTTTCTTTGATGATTATTTCTTCAACACAGGATATTTTCCTGTAGCAGATGAATTCCAAAGCTATCTTCTCTGCTATAGATTCAGGTTTCATGGCAATTGTCATTATCAATCATTTTTGCTATGATAGTCATAATTTATGTCCAGATCATCTTTATAGTATTATATATTTATTGCTTTATGTTGGTAAAGGATTTGTTCCTTTCATTTTTTTTTTACTTCTAGATCAAATCATAATTTATAACTTCATTTTAAAGGATAAGAAGGTACATCTACCAAGACTCATTAAATGAGATATTTCATTTATGCAAAGGAAAGAGCTTCAGATTTGGAATTATAGACCATGGGTTCAAATCTCAATTCTACTACTTTCTCTCTGTATGTCCTTAGAGAAACTACTAAATTTCTCTTGAATTTAGTTTTCTCATCTGTAAAAGTTCAATTAGAAGACCTTTAATTTAATTTGATAATTTTTTTAAAGCACTAATTATGTGTCAGTCATTATTAAGGAAGCTAGTTGGAAGTCAGTTGGTCAATAAGTATTTATTAAGGACACTCTTCTCAGAGTTTATATTCTAAGTAGGGAAGGCAATATGTAAATAATTATATATATATATATATATATATATATATATATATATATATGATGTCCATAATAGAAATGGGTGGCAAATTTATAAATATACATATATATACAGAGAAAGAGAGAGGCAGGGAGGGGGGAAGAAGATCCCTTTGATTGCTGAAAAGAAAATTAGACTGGACTTCAGTCAGGGAAACCAAGCAAGAGATTATTGCTGTATTCAGGTGTAAGGTGATAAGATTCTCTACCAGAATGGTGGCAATATGAGTAGAGAGATGTATATGAGAAATGTGAAAGAAATGACAAAATTTGGCAAAAAGATTGGCTATAAGTGAGAAGTTGAGGACGATATTGAGAAAGGGATTCTGGGTGACTGGGAAGATGGTGGTGCCCTGATTAACAGGAATATTAGGAAACATGAAGCTTGGTGGATTGAGGAGAAATAGTTTTATTTTGGATGTACTGAGTTTGAATTGAAATCTCTGTGATGTTCAATAAGCAGAAGGTGATGAGGGACTGAATGTCCAGAGACAGGTTAAGAATGGATAAATAGATCCTAGAATGATAGATAATAGAGATGATAATTGAACTTATAGGAGCTGATAAGATTACTAGGCAAAATAATAGGAAGGGAGAAGAAAAGTCGGCTCAGGATAGAGCCCTGGAAAACACTTGTGATTGGCTGGGGTGGCCTGGATGAAGATCTGACAAAGATGACTTTACCTCTAAATCTCTGATCCAATGAAGCACTTTTGACAATAATCTTTTTTTTATGATATCCTGTAAGATAATGTCTAGGTTCTTTTTTTCATCATGGCTTTCAGGAAGTTTAATAATCCTTAGATTGTTTCTCCTAGATCTATTTTCCAGGTCACTTGTTTTTCCTAGGAGATATTTCATGTTTTCTTCTATTTTTTTTCATTTTTTTTGTTTTTTTGTTTGACTGACTCTTGAAGTCTTATAGAGTCATTCACTTATAGTGTTCAATTCTAATTTTCAGTGTATTATTTTCTTGAGTTACCTTTTTTAGCTCATTTTGCAATTGGCCAATTAAATTTTTTTTTTGTTGTTCATTGTCTTCTTTTTGAATTTCACAAATTTTGTTTTTCAGTGAATTGGTGTCTTTTTCACATCTTTTTTTTTTTCTAGGATATTATATACTTTTTCCATTCCTTCTTGCAATGATCTCATTTCATTTCCCCATTTTTCTTCTAACTCTCTTTTAAGATCCTTTATGTAATTTTTGAAGAAAGCCTTGTGAAATAGGGACCAGCTCATGTCTCCCTTTGGGGCTTCATCTGGAGTTGCTTTGCCTTTAGGATTTGAGGTCTGTTCTTCTCTCTCAACAAAGTTCCAGGTGTGTGGAGGCTACTATGCTCTTACTGCCAGCTCCTTGCCCTGGGTTCCCTCTGGTGCAATCTGAGCTCGGCAGACTTTCCCCCTGCCCTATGGAAACAGATCTGTTCTGAAGTTCTTTCAAGGTAACTTCTTCTAGAAATGTGTTGTACTCCAAGTATTTGTGGGTTCTTTGACTCCAAAACCAATTTAGAGGCTTAATCTGCTGTTGGTTTGAGAGAAGGTCAGAGGAGGTCACAGAAAGTCATGTCTGTTTTCCATCATCTTCCCTATGTAAATTCAACAATAATCTTTAATTCAATTCAATTGACATTTATTCACTAATTCTAAAGTCCTATATTAGATCTTAGGAGATATGATATAAATGAGATATTTCTGTTCTACAAGAGTTTATGATCTATTAAGGGAGACAAAATGGGTTCAGATAAGTATAATACAAACAAAATAAATAAATAAAAAGAAGAAGCACAATGTGCTATGAGAAATCCCAGAGGAGAGAGCTTATTTTAAGCAGTGCAACAGAGGGAATATGTCATGAAGGTTATGGATTTGGAGTTCATTAAACCTTGAAGGACTGGTGGGATTTTGAGAGATAAGAGGTAGCTTGGGAGAGGGAAGATCTTCCAGGCATAAGGCATTGAATGAACAGATGGAAAGGGCCAGAAGTCTTGTGGATCTGAACATGTGGTATAATTTGGTAGGACTGAAGAATATATCAAAGAGAATTGTGCAAGATATATGGCAATAAAATTCAAGCCTGGGCTAATGGAGGAAACAATATCATTGGTGGCCTTTAAAGATCATAGTGACTTTTGGGAAGAAGGTTGAAAGAACAGCAAATATATAATTTGCCAAGGCAGTTACTATCAAGATTACTCCCAGATTGACCTCTTTGGGACCACTTTTTGAGCCAGGATGATGCGATCTCTAAGGAGAGGGAATCATTCATTACATCCACATGTTGGCCATTTGTATTATTATTATGTAATTGGCAATTATAAAAATGATGATTGCTAAGAAATTTAACACTTTTAAGGTTTACAGTGTGCTTTACATGTTAACTTAACTCATTTGGTTTTTTAGAAATGAGACAGTTTGCATTAAGTATAGGTTTTCATTGTCTTCAGATTATTTAGTTTTTCACTAGATAAAAACAACTCCTAAAATTCTTTTCTTTTTTTGTAGAATCATAGATTTTAATACAATGCATAGAACTAAGCCACCATGTTAAGGTCTGAGTCTCATCCCAGCAGCAAAGCAGAGTGAACGCAGCATTGACTTTGGAATGGAGAAGATCCGAATTCAAATCCCACTTCTGACATTGCTTAGTAACCTTAGAAAAATCAGAACCTCTTTAAAATCCAATTCTCTCATTGGTAACATGGAGACAATGAAAGTACCCATTTCTCAGGGCTTCACCCTAGGGTGAAGCATTTTGCAAATCTTAATGTGAATTATTATTATTAGTCAATTTAGTCTGAGTTCAAAAAGCCTCATAGATCAGCAAATCTGGTTGTTTGCTTAGCATGGGAGTATGGATTTCGATACGAGTAATTAATTAAAACTGGTTGCCTAGATATGGAAATATTCCAAATGTGAGGGAAATGAAGAGAAAATAATAATGATAGCTGACATTTTTAGAGAACCTAAAGGTTTGCACATTTCTCTACTCACATGAGCTTATAAAATGCTGGTGTGGTTGAGTGCACAGGTATTATTATCTTCATTTTACAGATGAGCAAACTGAGTAACAGAGATCAGAGGATAGTAGACTGAGAACTGCCAAGGATTTTAGAGGACTTCTCATTCAAGCTTTTCCCATTATAAATTAGGAGCTAAGACCTAGCTTGTTACTTGTTTAGATTTCACAGACATTAAATGTCTAGGGCAGAATTTATACTCAGATCTTCTTCCAGCCCTCTACACCATGCTGCCTCAGGGCATTGGTAAATTGGATCCAAGTGATAGATATTGTCCCCATTCTTCCTTTTCAGAGTTCTATATCACACATTTACTTCTCAAGTTCTGTACTACAGTTTTTGATTAATGTTCATTTTGGTTTTGCCCAACTTTCACTCTTTGATTTGCCTTAAACTTTCAGCTTTTACTCACAGTTGTTGAAAAGCATTTGGAATTTCTGTTGCATTTTTGATTTCCCAAAAAATTTCCCATGCTTTTTATTTGCTACATTTCTTTGGAAAATAACGATATTTTAAGTGTTCTGCTGTGTTCTGTCTAGCTAAGGGTGTAAATTTTCTATGTTTTTCTATAGATCTTTGAGAGTTTTCCCAAATTGTTTTTGATACCTGTCTTTGAGAGCATGCCTAGGCAATGCCATTTTCCTTTTGTAGTTCTTATTGTGACACACCATTTATTTCTGGGTTCAGGTCCTGATCTCTATCTAAAATTATGGCAACAGGTTTTGATTTATGAAATTATCATAATATCTTAAAAATTACTGTTTTGTTATAATTGGTCTAGTAATAATAATGATAGTTGGCAAATGCTTGTAAAAGCACTTTATAAACATTATTTCATTTGATCATCATAACAATTCCAGGAGGTAGTTACTATTATTATCTCCATTTTATAGGTTAGGAAATTGAAGTAGTTAGAAATTAAGTGACTTGCCTAGGGTTATATAACCATTTACTATCTGAGGCTGGATTTGAACTCATATCTTCCTGACTATAAGTCCATTGTTCTATCTGCTATGCCATCTAGTTACCTCTATTAGTGTACTATAGTGATTTAAAATTCCATTTTAAGTATGCCTATCTCCTTTTCAAAATCATTCATTACATTCGCATTTTGGCCATTCATTTTATTATTATGTAATTGGTAATGATAAAATGATGATCCCTGACACATTTAACACTTTAAGGTTTACAGTGTGCTTTACATGGTAACTGTTAACTCATTTGGTTTTTAGAAACGAGACAGTGTGCATTAAATATAGGTTTTCATTGTCTTCAGATTATTTAGTTTTTCTCTAGATTAAAACCACTCCTAAAATTCTTTTCTTTTTTATAGGATCATAGATTTTAATACAGAATACTTTTAAAAGGTTAAGTCCTTTCATTTTACAGTCAAGGAAATTTAGGCACAGAGAGTTTAAAAGTCACATATATAATTTGCCCAGTCACAGGGAGAGTTTTTGAGATGGAATTTTAAGCTAGGTCTTCCAAGTTCCATACTTGATACTACATTGCTTGGCATTTTGTACTTGGCACTATATCTACTACATTACATTGATGCTTTAATTCACTTACATCAAATTTAGTTTTAGGAATGAAATGATTTCTTAGTAAAATGGAGCTGAGGATAATGCAGACTGAAAACAACTTAAATGTTGGAGGTTAGGTAACAAAAAGGATAGAGTATTGGACTTTGAATTAGGAAGATGAGTTCAAATGTCATCTCAGCCACATACTAACTGTATGATTCTGGGCAAGTCACTTAACCTTTCTCAACATCAATTTCTTCATCTGTAAAATGCATACAATAGCACTTACTTCACAGAATTGTTTTATAGTTCACATAGAATAACATGTTATGGCAATTTTGCAAATTACAAAGCAATGATACCTGTTATTATTTTCTCCTTCAAGTGATTATGCAACATTTTGCCCAGAAATACTTCTTTTCCTAGTTCCATGTTATTAATTACATTAATAACATTTGACTACATTAATAACAGTTGACTGTTTTCTCCCCCTTCCATGACTCCAATCAAACTCAAGCATATGGGACTACAGAATAATGATATAAATCAATAAAGAAAATAGACTTATATGACGAAGATGGGGAAAAAAAAACAGGGACTATGCTGTAACTAAGGAGGTGACTAAATATCAAATATAATCTCTGATATAAACCCCCACATTTTAGAACTTTTTCTTACATGTGCCACCAACCTGGGCTAAGTCCTTACCTTTCTCCATCTTCACTTCAAATTGATTACCAAAGATCTCTTTTAAGTCAAAATGAGATTATGTTTTTTCTCATAATTAAATAATCAATTTCGACTGTTTGGGCAGGCGTGGCTCAGGGTAGGATTATCCTTTTTTGGGGACTCTGGATAAAATGAGGAAATCATCAAATACCAAAGCATTCAAGCCCATAAAATAAACATAAAATCTTACAAATTAAAATTCATGGATGAGAAAACCCTGAGTGTATAGACCAATGTTGAAAGTTTAGCTAGAATGTTCCAGGGCAGCTAGGTGTTGTGGTACCGTGTTTCCCTGATAATAAGACACTGTCCTATTATTTTTTTGGAACAGAAAAACACCAGAGGGCTTATTTTCAGGGGAGGGCTTATTTTCAGGGGAGGGCTTATTTTAATGAACATTGACAGCAATTTTAATAAACAGGTAAATGTGAACAAAAAAAGTACCTTTATTCAATAATGATCATGTCATCTTCTTCAACAACATCGTCATAAGGGTCCATACCCTGAATTCCATCCTGGATGTCTTGCGCCTCTATTTCCTTCAGAAGAAGTGGACCCAATCTGTCATGTCCAGCAATATAGCTCTCTTTAAATGAACATGTCTTGTCCAGGTTACCTGCTCATAGTGCCTTGGTGACACAGCTGTCAGTAATTTTATCCCATGACTTCTTCACCCAAGTCACGACTTCTTGCAGACAGGCCTTCACAAAGTTTCCATGCTGATTTCTTTCCATTCTTTTTTCAATGTAGTCATTGACTTCCATGTGCAAATGGTCCTTGAATGGCTTGTTTATTACAATATCAAGGGTCTGGAGATAGGTAGTCATTCCTGCAGGAATCATTACTTGATCTATTCTTCTCTCTGCAAGGAAGTTCTTCATTTCTTTAGCGTGGTGAGTGCTGGCTGAGTTCTTCTTTTATCCTCCATCATGACTCCTGAATTCTTCTTTTATCCTCCATCATGCCCCTTTTATCCTCCATCATGCCCCCTCACTCCCGCTTACATACTGGGTTTTTATGTTGTCCTGCCTCAGCTCTCCTCTGCGGCACTGCTCTCAATGGCGCCAGCAAGCAAATCACTGGGGAAGAACAGGATGATGCGCTCACTGCTGCAGCTCTGAGTGTGGCGTGCATTTCACCCGGGGTGGGGAGTGAGGAGGACGGTGCATACAGAGGGTACCGTAATGTAGCATGTAGCGCAGGGGATCACCTTCACTACAGTAGCAATCTCAATAGGGCTTATTTTCGGGGGAGAGCTTATTTTAGAGGAATCTTACACAGTAAGGGGAGGGCTTATTTTCGAGATAGGTCTTATTATCAGGGAAATACAGTAGGTAGAATGTCTGGAGTCAGAAAGAACTGAGTTCAAATTTGACTTAAGACATATTAGCTTTATAAACCTGGGTGACTCATTTAACCCTGTTTACCTTAGCTCCTCATCTGTCAAGTGAGTTAGAGAAAGAACTAGCAAACCACTCTAGTATCTTTGCCAAGAAAAGCATATCTGGGGTTACAGGAATCAGACATGACTGAAACACGACTAATCAACAAAATTTTATGTGACAACCGGGGCTTGGAATAGACCTTGACTTCTATCTCCTCTTGATTTGATCATTAGTCTTGTTGCCTCCATATTTTTGCTGTTGGCATCAGTTGATATTAATAGAAAAGAAGGAAAGAAGTTAGGTAAGGAGCTGTGGTACTGGCCAAAGAGAATGATATTTAGACTGAAAAATTAAGATCAAAAGGACAAGGAAGATAATTAAAGCTATAGTAAGAGGGCACTGAGTTGCTCTTAATAAATTCAATGATCTGATTCAAGTGAAATACCCAAATGGTTACTAAAAGAACTGGCAAAAGCAATTACTAAGCCGCTATGAGAGATCTTTGAAAAGCTGTGAAAAATGGGAGTCAGACTTCAATACTAGATAGAGGCAAATGTACCAGGTTATAAAAAGAAGGAAGGAAATAGAATTACATACTATGGATCAATGAGCTTGACTTTAATTCCTTGTAAAATTCTAGAATATTGTATTAAAGGGAAGGTTAGTAGACATTCAGAAAAGAAGCAGTGATCACTGCAAGACTTCATCAAGAGTGGACCACATCCAACTGACTTTATTTCCTTTTTTGGTAGAGTTATTAATAAAAAAAATATCATGGAAATGCTATAGATATAATTTAGCTACATTTTAGCAAAGTATTTGATAAAACTCAGTTTCCTCACATCTAAAATAAGGAATAGTGATCTATCATCTCACAGGTCTGTTGCACAACTCAAATAGACATATATATATATATATATATTATGCATAATACATATGTACATCTCTCTCTCTCTCTCTCTCTCTCTCTATATATATATATATATAGTCTATAAAGCACTTTTCAAAATTTAAAGTACTATATCAATACCAGTTATTATTGTTCTAGGAAAGCCTTTACAATATGTCAGTTTCCAAAATTGAATCACATATTAGAAAAGGTAGTGAGAAGAGGATTAGAAGATAGTAATATTTTTACTGATTGAATGGCCAGATCCAAAGAATGCATTAATAGTTTGATGTCCATTTCAAGGTACTCTCCAGTGAAGCATCCCTGGATTGATACTTGGAATTGAGATATTAAACATTTTTAATGACTTGGAATAAAGACATAGATGAGATGTTTATCAACTCTGTAAATGAAACAAAAATGGCAAAAAAACCCAACATATTGGATGAAAGACTCAAAACTCAAGAAGTTTTCAACAATCTAGAATATAGAGTCATATATAATAAGATTAATTTTAATAAGGATAAATGTAAAGTTTTACATTTGGATTAAAAAAATTAACATTACAAGTATGAAGTTGGGAAGATGACTAGAAAGGAGTTCAACTAGTTCAGATCAATTGAGGATAAATGTCATGTTTTTGACTTGATAAGTGATAGTCCTTCTGTACTTTGCCCTAGCTTAGAGTATCATGATTTTTCTGAGTGTCACATTTTAGAAAAAATACAAGCAGAATCTTTGGCACATAGTAAAAGCTTAATAAATGCTTGGTAAGCATTTATTGTTATTGTTAAGGCATTTATAAGGGGGTTTAATGATTTCTGAAAAACACAACGAATGCCTTCAGAAAAAGGCAACTATGACAGGAAAGAGTCTCCAGATCATGCTATATGAAGAAGATAAACTGAATGAATCAGAGAGGAGATAGCTTCAGGAATATATAACTATCTTTAGGGATTTGAAAGACCATCATATAGAAGAGAGATTGGATATTTTTTATTTTGTTCTAGAGGACAAAAACAGCAAGAGAAAATTGCAAAGAAGCAAATTTAAGCCTGTTATAAGAAAAATCTCCTTACAATTGTTATTAAGTGGTTTTTTAGTCATTTCCAACTCTTGGATTTTTATTTTTTTGGGCAAAGATGCTGGTTTGGTTTGCCATTTCCTTCTCCAGCTCGCTTCACAGATGAGGAAACCCAGGCAAACTAAGCTAAATGATTTACTTAGGATCATACAACTAATAAGTGTCTGAAGCCAGATTTGAACTTTGGAAGAAGTCCCTCTCCAGGCTTGGCACTCTATGCACTATGGTGCCTTTCCTAACAATTAGAGATATCCAGAAGGAGAGTATCTTTCCTTAGAGCTCAGTGGTTCTTCCAACTTTGCACTCAAACAAAGGCTAACTAAAGAATTGGTAGACATGTTGTGGTGGACTCATGTTTAATTGCAATTTGAATTTGATGGTCTCAGAGGTCACTTCCAACTCTCAATAATGATATCATTATTGTGGATTTTTTGTTTCCTCTCTATTCATCCCCATCTCTCTTGATTCTTAATACTGACTTGCCCTTCCTTCACTCCTTGCTCTTTTCACTTTTATTAAGTTATTCCTATGGAATGATTCCTGTGGCTACAGACCATGAATGAAGGCACAAACTTTATGTCTTTCCTGTTTTCCTGCAATTCCTTCTACCGGCTGATTAATGGAGGGCATGAGTTTGGGACTCAAAATTGCCCTGTCTTTCTCTCCATCTGATGTAGCTCTGAACTCTCCTTTCCTGGTCCCTTTTAATGCTAGTGTTTTTCTTTCATGATTATCTCCAATTTGTTTTGTCTTTCTTGTTTATATATTGTTATTTGCCCCCTTTAGATTGGGAGCTCCTTGAGAATAGAGTCTATCTTTTGCCCTGCTTTATGTTCCTAGAAGCTAAGCACAGTACGTAACACATAATAGTGAGGGGACTTGACTTCATTTTCATATAAAACACTTCCTCAGAGGTCTTCTGCATTTAACGCCTTGGTGCAAAGAAGTAAGAAGCTAGGCACTTTGTTCTCTCTAGTTAATGATTCAGTAAAAATCACAGGGATTCTGTTTTCTGGTTTCATTTCTTGGTCCCTGTTAAATAGGGGAAACTCCCCAGAATTCTCTTGAATAGTTTTGATCCAGCTAGACAAAGTCTGTCTACAGCAGATTCTCATTCAAACTTGGAATCTGTGATCTTTAAAAAATGTGATGGAAGTCAGCTTCTGGATGGGATCAAGTCCTCTTTCAATAATACTCAATTAATTAAAATTATAAGATACTCTATGATCTATTTCTATTCATCTGCCCAACTAAAAGAGTTTCCTTGCACTTAATTTGGAAGTCCTTAGACATATATTTGGGGTGGAATTAGGAGGTCAGCATTCTATATTAGGATTCTCGCTTCAGATTCTCTTTGACTCTTTCTTAGTTTGTCTCAATTTTTTATCTATAATATGGGGATAATAAAGAGGGTCATGAAACTCAAATGATATAATGTCTAAAAAACTTATTAAACTTGAAAACCCTTTGTTTCTATTGTGCAATCAGGTCTGACTATGACTCCATTGTCTGAGGGGTTTTCTTGGCAAAGATACAGGAGTGGTTTGTCATTTCATTCTCTAGTGGATTAAAGCAAAAAGGGTGAAATGACTTGCTTCTTATAGCTATTAAGTGTCTGAGGCTAGATTTGAAGTCAGATCTCCCCGATTCCAGGCCTAGTGTTCTATTCACTGTACCACCTAGCTATCTCCTAAGCAAACAAAGTTTAAATGGCTTCCCCAGGATTGTTTTAATCATTTTTCAGGCATATCTGATTCTTCCCTATTTGGGATTTTTTTAGGGATACTGGAGTGATTTGCTATTTCCTTCCCCTGCTCATTTTACAGATGAAGAAACTGAGGTAAACAGAGTCAAATCTCTAGTCCAGGACCACACAGCTAGTAAGCAACTGAGACTGGGTTTGAATCATGAAATGAATCTTCCTGACTCTACGCCCAGTGTTCTATCTCCTCTACCACCTAATTGCCTCTATTTAAAAAATTCTATAAATATCTATTGTGGATCTCTTCCATCAATTAAGAAACGAGAACAAAAGTCTTCCATGTGATTTCCTGTAGTTGTCCACAGCAGCTGTAAACACCTCTGGCACTTTCTGTGCTGGGCATCAGTGCCAGCTCATACTCTTTTGTGGGGCAATGCCATTTACTCAGAATAACCCTGGACATCCTCCTGTCACTCTGTGAGTAGTAGGAAAAATGCTATTCTGAATGCTAGGCAATGAATAGAAGGGGTAAGCATGTATATAACATCTGCAATGTGTCCTGTGTTGTGTTAAGAGCTTACAAATGTCTCATATGGTGCTCAAAGCCACCCTGCAAGGCAAATGTGTTTTTAAATTCTGCCTCTGTTTCCTCAAATGAAAAATGAGGATAAGTCATGAATGAGGATTTAGTCATACAGCCAGTAAGTGTTTGAAGCTGGGTTTGAACTCAAGAGTTCCTGACATCAGGCCCAGTGCTTTCTCTACTGGGCCACCTAGGTGCAGATAATTGATACAATTTTTTCAGAACAAACACCTCTGATTTTCAAAAAAAATTACATGATTTTTAATTGATGTATTTTGAGCTCAGAAGGCTATCCAGGGCAGAGTAAAAATGGACAATGATTTCCTATGAATGGCAAGGTCAAATACAAATACTAACAGAGACCAGTAATCCATACATAATAATCCCATGTAGGCTACATAGTGATTCAATTTTAAAATGTTATTTTTGTTTTGTTTTAATTTATTAAAAAAATTTCCCAATTACATTTTAAACTGGTTTGGGCCATGCTCTGGATATTGGGAATATACAATATGCAGACCTTGTGTTTGACTTCTCTGCTCCAGATGCTCTTGTTTGTGGATGACAATATGCTGTTTGAACAAAACCCCAGAACATCACAAAGTCTCCTGTAAGAGATCTGTCACTACTCAAAAGAATTTGGCCTAATCATTCATCCAGGAAAGACCAAGCAGATGAAGACTATCTATTGCCTAGATTATGACATGCAGTGAAATGGAAAAACCCATAGGGCTTGTCTATCAGCATGTGTATCTGAACCAGATAAAACAAATAGATGATCTGGGTTCAGAATTAAATAGAAGGAGAAAAGATTGAATTGCCTTCAGTAAATTACAAAGCTTATTTAATGATCCCAAACTTTCCCCAGAAACAATGGCCCATCTTTTTTAATACCAGTATTCTATTAGTAGTGTTATATGGCTTACAAACATGGAATCCAAGTCTCTGAAGAAATAAAAATGTATAAAGTAAGAGGAGACTTAACATGAGTAGTTTGAGAAGACTGTGAGGACCTCTAAAATACTACAGGAATAAAGATATCACCAAGAAATGAGTGTTAGGAAGAGAAGATAGGATGGTTGTATAGTAAGAGAAAGAGATAAGATTTATAAAAAAGATGATAATATTAACTGGACAGTCAAGTTCTCCATCTTTCTATTATCTTAAGAAAGTGATGAAGGCCTGTAGTACTTTGTATGGGTCCCTCATAGTAAACTGATAGGCAGTCATGGGTAAGAGTTGCACAGAATGGGCAGCCAGAAATGGACTGTGAGCTATGACACTGGAAGAAACATCAAACTTGATGGGATCACAGATTTATTTCAGACATAATTATTAAGAAAAACAACTATGATACTATTATATTAGAATTTTTCTTTCTTTTATCTTACATTAGAATTTTTAAAAACATATTTCTATATTCTTTTATTAGAAACATATTTCCTATATAAGCAAAAAACTCTGGAATGGAAGATGGTACCAAGTTATCAGTGATATTTATTTTTTGGTCCAGGTCTAGTATTCCATTGGCGTAGAGAAAGGTTTTTCAAACTCAGGACCCCTTTATACTCTTAAAAATTATTGAAGATGCCAAATAGTTTCTGTTCATGCATGTTATATTTATTGATATTTATCATATATTTATCTTATTACATTAAAATGGATACAATTTTAAAATATTAATTTATTAAAATAAAATTTATTTTTATGAAAACAACCTATTTTTATGAAAACAACCATTTGCAAAAGAAAATAATGATTGCTTTTACCATTTTCAAAAAATATTTTTGTTAATTTCTTTAATGTCTGGTTTATTAAAAGACATCTAGGTTCTCTTTTTTTTTTTTACTTGGGATATGTTGTTTTGGTTGAAGTTTAGGAAGAAAATCCAGTGTTACAGAGATAAGTAGTTAGAAAAGGAAGGAATACTTTCATAGGTAAATGATGAGTTAAGTCTTCTTATGAAAGAGTCTTGAAGATCATGGGTGGTTTGTGGACCACACTTCTTGAACTGCTAGTATAGAGAAAATTTGGTATGGGAACTACTTCCACTAATGTAGTTATATAACTTAAGAGTCCAAAAGACTCAACAGCATTGAGAAGTCAAATTACTTGTCCATCTGGTATTGATTCCTGGGCCTTTCCTCTACTGTACTACTTTGCTTTATAGGCAAGGATTTACGTTTCTTTACTTTCTCTGACTGTGTAAATGACATGTTCATGCATGGGGAAGTGTAATTTATTTATTCTCAATCATTTTCTGGGGGTTCAGTAGATAGAGCACTGAGTCTGGAAATATAAAAACCTGAATTCAAATCTACTTTCGGGATTTTGAATCAATAGAGGACTCTGGGAAGATAATTTAACTCCATAAGTTCATTCTTCTTAATTGTATAATGGGGATAATAATAGCACTTGCTTCCCAGGGTTGATATGAGAGTCAAATGAGGTACTTGTGCAGAAAGGCTGACATATAGTAGATAGTAGCTAAATGTTTATTTCCTTCCCCCAAATTTAGGACAAACTTTTCTTGGAATTGTGATGAGATTTTAAACATTAACAAAATACCCTATTTCTTTAAGCATTTTGCTTTGGAATAGTTGAGGTAAGTTTTGTCTAAAGGCAAACTGCCAACTGGATTCTGATCCTCTTTTATTGTCTCCCCTCCCATTCAGAGAACAAATATCCCTTGCCATCTATGCCTTCTAGAAGTAAGTGCCTCAGTCCCCTGTCATTTCTAGTGGCAATACTTTTACCAACTGTCGTGGCTCTCACTACTCTGCTGGGGGCTCAGTAACCTTTTAGTAGTGAGTGGCCTTCAAGAGATAATAAGTTGATTCTCAGAAGTGACTTTAATGGCAGGCATTTCAGCTGCGCTGACCAACTGAGAGGCGAAAGCAAAAACAAAAATAATCACCCCTCCCAAAACTTTGGACAAAGCAACTCCACTGTTGATGGGCATTTTCTCTACCCTCCAGAATTACTCTCATGGCAGAGAATATACTATTTTCTTCCTTGCCCATTTTTCAGAATTCACCAGCAGAGTATTTTCTATTGTTTCCCTTTGTGAAGGTGGCATTTTATGAGACTAGACCTCCATCTTGATGTCATAATTGGACATTTTGTGACATCACAGTCTGCTTCTTGGGAAAGAGTGACAGGAAATGCTCATTTCAAATCCTAATGACTTCCCTGTAGGGTTTGTGCAGCATAAAAGCTGCTGGAAATCTTGATTCAAATATTAGGGTAATGACAAGAAATGGCTATGGGAAATTTGAAGACTGTGTGAAAGGTTAATGGATTACTACTTAAATCATATATGTAAAAAAAATCTTTTCTCCCAATTTTGAGGACTGGAGGTTTTATTTTTTCATTTTTTTTTCAGTCCCTGACGCACTTTCCTTTTCATAATGGGTTTGCTGCCTTTTTCGCTGCATTCTGTCATTCCTAAACAATCACAGTAAAAATTTAAAGTGCTGTCACCCAAATTGCTAAACAGGACTTACTCTTTAATTTGTCTGCCACTCTTTCTGTCACTGCCCCCTGTACTTTATGGCAAGCCATTGGTTCAACTGTCATTACTTGAGTCCCTTCACAATAAAAAGAGAGGGCCCAATTTTCTTCCTCTGATGGCCAGAGAGGTCACTTCAAGCTACCCAGAACTATTTTGACCTCAAACTTTATGGGTGACTCAAGCTGACAAATGTAAGGAAAGCAGCCCATCCCTACTCTTTCTAGTAGAAGGCCCAGTCCACCTTTTTCATCATTAATAAGAGATGGTGAAAATCAAAGAGCAAAGAATAAAAAGGAATTTTAAAAACTAGCTATCCTGAGCCCTTATGATTACTTCACACCAATGATCTGGGGGAGCAGCAGGTTCTGGTCTTGTTTGCAGAAGTAGATAAGCTATCTCACCAGCTCCATTAGTATTCATTAGCAGAGGATGCTAAAGAGCTCTCATAGGCCAATGGAAATAGATGAAAATCCAACTCTTGCTCTATTTGTGATTTAACCTCCGAGGTGTCACCACCTGACCTTGGTAGATACTTGAAAAGAAGGGCCTTTATAAAGGGAATCCTCCTTTATTCTCAGTAGTCATTTCTTAATACATCCTAAACTCTGGAAGTCACACAGTAGTCTATCAATCAATCAATTAACATTTATTAAGCACCTCTTATGAGCCAGGTTCTGTGCTAAGTATCAGTGGGCTTTTATTTGAGGAAGTTGTTAGGGGAAGAGATTTTTCAAAATATTATAGAATATTAGAGAAATGAGACTTTGGTCCAATTAATTTTATAGATATAGCAACTGGCTCTCTTTCCCATCACCTACAAAGCAGTCAACCAAAATTGATGTTTCATATATTTTATGGGCCAAAATCTCTCCAAATCATAGCTAAAGAGACCCTTGTTGATGTTGATAGCCAGCTTGTTGCTATTCAGCCATTTTTTTTAGTCATGACTAACTCTGTATGACCCCATTTAGTGTGTTCTTGACAAAGGTTTAGAGTGGTTTGCCATTCCTTCTCCAGCTCATTTTACAGATGAGGAAATTGAGGCAAACAGAGGTAAGTGACTTATTCAGCATAACACAGCTAGCAAGTGTCTGAAGCCACATTTGAACTCAGAAAGATGAATTCTTTTGACTTCAGGTCTAGTACTCTGTCTACTATGGCACCACCAGCTGCCCCATAGCCAACTTGCTTTAAACAACCAGCTTGAGCTCAAAGCAAAGCTATTTTCAAACAAAATATAGTCATCAAATAATGACAACATTTTCTCCATAAATTTGGAGCTCACTCTCACTATAAATACCTAGACTCTTATAAGGTATACTAGACATGCACGGGATCATGACATAAGAACACAGATGTCCATGAAACATGTTTGGTTATGGCACCAGCATAAATGGGCAAGTCATGCCCAGGATGCTGCCAAGCCAGCAACAGCTTATTTTCATGTCACATGCTACAATCTTCTGATTTTCTTTTTGCTTTCTCATTAGACATCATATCTGGGTATCTCTTCTACATTCCAGTTTGTCATCTCCTATCCAACAAATCACAGGATCACTTCGTATACTTTCCACCATCCATTGGTGAATAAATATCTTCCCTCTGTGAGTAAAAGTTCAGTCAAAAGCAATAACTAGAGTATATCAGAAGATAATGGACACCCAAGTTTAGATCACTTCTGCTTTTCAATTCATTTCAGTTGTTTATTCACTCATCTACTAATTTTCCATCAGAAATCCACTTGCTTTAAGTTCTTATTGTACCTACCTTGGATAGGGCAAGTATTTCCAGGGTACTCCTTCATCTGGCAGAAAAGGAACTGATTAAAAATATAAGTAGGAAACTGTTTTCAACCCTTCCCCATAATGATAAAATTCTCTGTGCAATTAACAATGACTGGATCCTTGAACTTAATTTTTTTTTCTTCAGGAGCAAGTTGAATCACGGCCTCTTTATGATCTTTACTGTTTTTGTTCAGTTACATTGTCATGTCTGACTACTCCATTTGGTATTTTCCTGACAGAGATACCAGAGTGGTTTGTCATTTTCTTCTCCAGCTCATTTGACAGATGAGCAAATTGAGGCAAATAGTTTTAACTGATTTGTCCAGGGTCACATAGGTAGTAAGTGTCTTGAACTTAGGAAGATGAGTCTTTTTGGTCCAGAACTCTATTCATCATGTCACTTAGCTGCTTTTACACTATTCACAAAGATGAGGAAATTGAGTCCTAGAGAGACGAGTTTACTTAACCAGTTTCACATAGGTAAATAGCATGGCTTTTTCATACTGTTAATCTGAAGATAGGTTTTTAATTGACAGCCACTTATTTTTTAGCTTAATTTTAATTTAAAGCATAATCCAATTCAATTCAATCTGCATTTGGTAAATATCTACTATAGATCATACATTATGATATCGTGAATAGGGAACCACCTTGTATTCATGGAGAGCCTACTTCATGTCATACTTTGACATATTCTGCTTATTTGACTATAGGCAAGATGCCTTTTCAGTGCCCCAATAGCCAAGCTCTAGAGGTGGAGTTTCCCTGATTCACATTACATGCCAATGAAATACAAAACGAAAATATGGCAGTATGCTAGGCACTAGGGATACAAAGTAAAAAATGAAAAAAAAACACTATTCAAAGAAAAATACTAGGGAGAAGGCTGGGGAAGCAAAATTTACATTTCAAAATGCCACTTCCTTTGTCAACATCTCTTTTGAGCACTTCAGTTAAATTCTTGAGAGTTCAAGCATAGCCACCTTTATCTTATTGCTTAATGAAAGCATCTACAGCCAGGACTTCTATCTCCACCTCAGTGAGTTATTTTCTATGTAACTCTGTAGCAACTAAAACATGATACTATTTTATCTTATAAAATACTTATCCCAAAATGTAAAAAAAATACTGGGTTTCCTACACAGACATGCTACAAAAAACTTGTTCATAAAATCAATTTCATTTTTTTCTCAAATAGTTTTATCTTCCCTTTTCTGCATCCATTAAAAAAAAAATTAAAAATGACGAAACTTGTGGTCACATTTTCAAAAAAATGGTATAGCAGAGAGACTGTGTTAAATTAATGAGACATAAGTTCTGCTTGCTGGCTCTATCATTATCATAAGAATGAATAAAGTCTTTTAATTCAGACCCTAAAGTCTCCATTTTGTTTTTGGATTTCTGGATGTAAATGGTACATTTATTTATGAAGGTCAATCTTAAGAACTGCAAAAGGGAAAATGTGCAGTGTATACCTCAAAACTAACTCATATTTAATAAGTATATGCATACAAGCCCTCCATCTGGGTTTACTGGCAACCAAAAGAAACATGACAGAACTCTGGGAATTTGATGAAGGTGTCAACATACTAGCCTGACATTAGTGCAAATTTGGTGGAATCTGCTGCTCAGCTCTTGGGGAATAATACATACACACATGAATCCAGAAGAAGCTCTTAGTAAAAATGGATTAATGGATTAAAATTTAGTATTTTAAGGTATTTGGTGATCATCATCAACACCCCAACAGATTACTGTTGATAGATGGTTGGACAATAATTCTCCATTTGGACTTCATTGACTCAAGCTCCATCTGATTTACTATATTTATTGGGTTAAACTGGAAGAAACCTCACCTAGGACTATTTCAACTTGTTTAAAAATCATAATTAAAATTGATGTAGGCTAAAAATTGGAACAACAAAGAGGCAAATATTAAGACCAGTGTATTTGAAGTGAGATAGCTGTATCCAGCTGTTTTTAGAATGAAAAGGCAGTCATCAGGAAAGGAGAGGAGATTACAGAGAAGCCTGGTTGTTTTTTGGTTTCATCCTTCCTTAATCTAAGAAGTGGGTGAGTGTAACAGACCAAAACCCTACCATGTTCCAAGAATTGTGGTAGATTCTGGGGATACAAAGACCAAATGAGAAAAAAAGAGGTTCTTGCCCTCATGGAGCTTACATTCTCTCTGAGACAATACAATATATCACAAGTAAGCACACAAAATTTATCTTCTTCCTTGTCCTCTTCCTTCTCTCTGTGGCTACACACATACACACACACATGAATATATACATATGTGTACATATAGCTATATTTGTATGCATATATATCAATACTCAAAAGAATCTGAAGTCTTATCACTGTAGATGTTTCCTCTAATGATATAGTACATATCCTATTCATACTTTCTTATCCTATGGGGCTCTTGTCTTGTGTCTTCTTATATATTAAGAAGGTACCTCCACCACTTTCTTCTGCCATTGGAATACATGTGCTCTCCCCTAGCTTTGTCTCACTCTGGCCACTTGGCCGGTCCATCCTCTTGTTGGATCAGAATTTTTTCCCCTGATGTCCTTTATTCTGATTCTTATTCATTGACCCTCACTTGGTGTTCTTCAGACTGCTCAAACCCACCATGTTTCTATCTCTTGACCTCTGAGTCCTCATAAGAATGTAGGTCTCTAGCTGGAAGGATCAAGCAGTCCAACACTTTGATTTTTCACATGAGGAAACTAGATTAGGAGAGGTGAAGTCTAAAGTCATACAGAAAAGTATCAAAGGCAGAATTTAGACTCAAGTCTTAAGACTCCAAGATCATTGCTCTTTACGCTTTATCACCCTTCTTTCCATTGCACTCATTTTTAATTCTTGAGACTATAAAGTTCCATGATTCACAACCATAAAATTATATAGGTAGTATAGATATTTATATTATCTGCCTAAGGTAAATGTGTGTAAAATAATTATATTTATATATCTATATATACACATATGTGTGTATTTATGTATATATACACAAAGGGAACTCATCTATTAGTTTATTATAAAATATAAACATATATGTATATGTGTATATGTATATGTTTTTATCTCTCTACATTTACCTACCAACCCATGTATCCCCACCTACCCACATACATAATTTTCATATGGGATATTCCATATGTGCATATCCCTCATTCCATATACGTGAATAACATATAAATACATATATAATGTATGTATGATATATAGAAGGTTCACCTTTAGAATATGATTCTCTCTCTCTCTAAGATACATTTATATATTTTATATATGGTTATATAGATTCAAATATATTTTCTTTCTTTCTCTGTGTGTATGTGCATGCATATTTATGTCTATATCATTTATATCTAACCACCATCCACCCCATACACACATGTATACACACATATAGTTCATCCAAAAGTATATTCATTATACAGTATATATATACATCATATAGATATCAGTTTGTATTACATAACATACTGCTAGATGGATTCTCTCATTTGGTCTTCCATCTACATATCATATCTGGACAATATATACATTTTTTATCCACTTGGTTTTTCCTATATAGATGGTTTGTTCATGCTTCTTAAATGGTTACAGATCTCTTCCAGGAGGCTCCTCAGTGTTCTGTGGCTTTCTACTACTTGCACAGAAGTCCTCAGAACTTCTAGCTTCTAGCAGATTTCACCATCCACAGAGAATCACTTATGTCAACTTGTATTTTGTTCTATTTTTCTCCAGCATTCATACCTTAAAAATGAGTAAATGCTACAAATTAGGGCTTGGTTTATTATTTTGTTGATTGTCTAGACTTAAGAAAATAATGGAGAAAAATTTTAACAACATATTAACCTTAAAAGTTTGACATGTGTATATGCCCCTGCCCACCCCCAGATCTGGTTGTCAAATATTCAGTAGTATATTTTTGACTGCAGTCCTTAAGGAGGTATTTATCAGCAAATAGTAAGTATAATAGGATCTTGTGTTCTCTGCATCTTTCAGTTAGTTGTGTGTGGTGAAAATGTGGCGTATTGTATCATATCACTTATGAGAAAGGTTGCTAGCTTCCCTTTATCTGCAAACCCTCAGGGTACTCCATAGAACCATGAAGGGGAGATGTAATTTGCTTGGTTCTGGGGGAATGAATCAGAGTTACAATGCAGAGAGAGAGAGAGAGAGAGAGAGAGAGAGAGAGAGAGAGAGAGAGAGAGAGAGAGAGAGAAGAGAGAGAGAGAGACAGAGAGACATACTGAGAGACACACAGAGAGAGATACAGAGACACACACACACACAGAGACACAAAAAAGACAAAGACACACACACAGAGAGACAGAAAGACAGGGAAACAGAGAGAGACAAAAAGAGAGACAAAGAGATGAGACAGAAACAGAAAAGAGACAAGAGAAAGAATGCACTAAAAACTGAGGTTATCAGGAAAGGCCATTTGAGGTTCTGTCTGAACTGTGCTTTAAGGGAAGATAGGAATTTTAAGAGGTGGAGATGGAAGGGAGAACCTTTCAGGGGATGACTTTTACAAAATCTTTGAAAAATAGCATGCCAAAATAACCTGCACTCTGCCTGAAGTTATTCCAAGTGGACAGGAAAGTTAAGCTTTCAGTAAGAAAGGTCTCCTCCCTACCCCCAAATGGTTAAAAGTTTTGAGAAAACAAATTGGAATTAGTGATGATTGTTGGATGGTGACTTTGAAGATTTCTGAAGGAACGATGAGTTGAGATAAAAATAAAACTGTGAGGAGACTGAGAAATATGTCGCTATTTTGTTGAAGAGTTTGAAATGTGATTTCAGAATCCTTCTGCCTTTATTCAGAAACTGAATCAAAAACCCTACCAAAATCATTAGCAGTTTTGCATGGCTCATTGAAAAGGTGAGTTTTATCTGACTAATCTATTACCACCTCTGAAAGGTTTATCACAACTGAGTATTATAAGTCCTTCAGAAGAGGATAGAAAAAATATGTTTACACAGCCTTGAAGACCTACTGAAATCAGCACCATGATCTGGATACTGGTGGTGTAAAATGGATCATAATGGTGCCTCTTGCACAATGTGGATTTAGAGAACCAGGCATTATAGGAAATCTGGAATATCTTTTGAGAATTCATTTGCCCCAACCACATTTTTTATTTTATTTAGGGGTTTGTTTAGGAAGTCGCTGTCTCTTTATAAAGCCCCATTAAGTTCCATTTACAGTTTTATGTAGAAGGGACTTTATAGGGCATCTAATCCATCTACCTTATTTTATAAAGAATTTGAGGTCTAGAGAAGTGAATGATCCTTCCCCAAGGTCATGTGGATCTAGTAAGTGGCCCAGTTGTGAATTCAACCATTATATAAGTGCCTTCAATGTTATTAGTTTGAATGATGATAATGAAGAATATGGTGAGGATAATGACAATAATAATAGCCACCATTTCTATCTTACTATGTGCCAGACAATGTGCTAAGCACTTTATGAATATTCTCATTTGAGCCTCACAACAACCCTGAGAAGTAAGTGCTATTATTGTCCTCATTTTGCAGTTGAAAAAACTGAGATAAACAGAAGTTGAGTGATTTGCTTAAGTTCTTATAATTAATAAGTGTCTGAAGTTGAACTTGAACTGGGGGACTTACTGATTCAACAGAACTGTATCCACTGACCTAGAAATTTGATTCCCTTTAAATTAGTTTGATTTTATATGTTTTAATTTGATTCAATTAAATCCAACTTACTTCATATTAAATTCTAGAGCTGTTTATTGAGCCCCTACCATGTGAAAAGTCCCAGACTGTGGATTAGAATGAATATGTAAACCCCCCATTATTTCCTATGTAGTCACTACTAGAAAAATTTGCTAGATCATTAAAGATTGCTTGTTGACTGAATGAATGGTTTCCTTTTGTGTCCTCATTGACCAATATATAGCTGAGTGTTTCTTGATTTTGCAGTTATAATGAAGCCACAATAACTTAAGGAAGTTAGCTTCTTAATATGAATACAATAGCAAGATATATCCTCTGAGGCACTAACAACTCTAAGAAGAAAAAGTACTTGTGTTGGGAGCGAATAAGTGAACGATACTTGGGCTTAAAGGAGGTTAATAAAGAAGTGTGTCAGAGACCACTGTGATGACAGTTTTTGTTCATATATTTATTAAGGATGTGGGAGAATGAAGGATAAATGGCAAAATTACAAAATAGGCAGCTGAGGTGAGATAATTTAAGTTGAGACAAGGGAGGAGGGTGAATCATATTGAATATTCTAGACACTTCTGCTTTTAGAACTACTGTAGAAACAGAAAAGTCTGAAGGGACACAAGGTAAATGTGTTGGAATTCTGGCAGGCATTTGACCCTTCCTTTGAAAGTTGAACATGTTCTTTAATTTGGTATTGAAAAGAATAAATATAGGCAACATACAGAATATGGATAACATGGGAAGTGCCAGGTAGCTGATCCTATTTTTATGTGGGTTAGTTGAGGAACAAGGCCATGACTAATGAACGTCCCCCAAGCAGAAATTGTTTCTTTCCTCCTTCCTCTAAAGTCACACATTGTAAATGTCAGAGGTGGGATTTGGACCTATATCCACTGAGCTTTGTATTGCTCATTTTTGGCTTCTCCCCCTTCATTACCTTCTCATTCTTTTATTCTAGTCTTTTACTAATCTGTTGATTCTACCCTGAAAATATTGCTTCCATCTCTTTGTTCCCTCTTCTTTACTCAAATGATCACTATTCTAGCTAAGGCTCTTGCTCTGTCACTGCTGGATTGGCTCATAATTCTCTTCTCTTTCCTATCTCAATCTAGCCTCAACATTTTTGCCATAATAATCTTTTCAAGGTTGAGTTCTGACCAAATTAGTCCCCTTCTGTGGATCTCTAATATCTTTTTGGTCCGCAAACTCCTCATCTTAAAATGTTAGACTCTCTGCAATGTCTCCCACTTAGATGTTCAGACATTTCTCATCAAAATCTTCATGCTTTATTCTCTAAAACTGTTCTCTTGCCATGTTGCTCCACCAAATTCATTTCATTTCACACCTGTGTGCATTTGTTGTTGCTATAACATTTCCCTTAATTTTATCTTTCAGACTCCAAGACTCAGCTCAGATACCAACTTTTCTATGAAATTTTCTCTGATTTATTCTCCTATCTCATACCTTCTACTCTAGTTGTACATGTTTTCCCTCCCCTCAACTTCTCAAATCACTTTGTATGATGCTGATCTGTATCTCAAGGACCTCAGAGGCTCCCTATTGTACTTTGGATAATATTTGAATCCCTTGGCCCAGAATTTCAGGCCTTCTACAGTTTGACTTTCACCTATTTTTTTTTTTATTGTTTAAGCTTTATATCATTTTACTGCCCTTTATATTGTGAAATGTGGCTAAATTATCCCATTAACTCTCATCCTGCCCTTTTCTGTTTTAATGCCTTCATACTGGCTATCCTCTTGCCTATTGAAATCCTTCCCTCCTCCTGTCTCTCCTTGCTCTGCACACCAATAGAGTGCTGAACCTGGCATCAGGAAAACTCGAGTCCAATACCACACTTGCTGACTATGTAAACCTGTTCAAATGACTTAGCTTTACGCTCTCAGTTTTGTCCTTTTTAAAATGGACTTAATAGTAACATCTACTTCAAAAGATTATTGTGAGAATCAAATGAGAATTGCTTTATATGTATATATATATATGAGTTGGAATAAAAGGGAATTGGGAAATATTTAATAAAATAAAAATACAATAAAACACAGATAACTAATTTTCAAAACTGTTGATATGCAGCCTGGAGGAGCTTTTCATTATGTGGCTAAAGTATTTAAGCTTCAACTTCAGTATTTGATCTTGAGTGAATAGCCTGAATTAATTTCTTGAAGTCAGAAGATCTGGATTCAAATTCCACAGGTTTCAAAAGGTATGACCTTGAACAAGTAACTTTATCCACTGACCTAGAGATTTGATTCCCTTTAAATCAGTTTGATTTTATATCTTTTAATTTGATTCAATTAAATCCAACTTACTTCATATTAAATTCTAGAGATGTTTATTGAATCCCTAGTTTTCTCATCTATAAATTGAAGGGTTTGGAACCAGATGATCTCTGATGACACTCCTAACTCTGTCTATAATTCTATGAATCCAGATCATTTGATTCCAAATCAAGTTCACTTTTCATTCTATGACATGTTTATGTGTAAGATTGTACATTTCTAGAGGTCAGGAATATGATTTTTTTCATTTTTATTTTCTTGATATTTACCACTGAGTCCTGAATATCATAGATGCATAATAAATGTTTGCTGTATTGGATGGATATGGTTTTCTATCTTCTCTGGGAAATAAACAGTAAGAAATAATCTTTTTTTATTTTTATTTTTTACTTAAAGCTTTTTATTTTCAAAACATGCACAGATAATTTTTCAACATCAACCCTTGCAAAACCTTGTGTTCCAGATTTCCATCTTTTCCCCCTACCCCTTCTCCTATACGGCAAGTAATCCAATATATGCTAAACACGTGCAATTCTTCTATATGTATTTCTACAATTATTGTGCTGCACAAGAAAAAATCAGATCAAAAAGAAAAAAAATGAGAAAGAAAACAAAATTCAAGCAAACAACAATAAAAAGAGTGAAAATGTTATGCTGTGATCCACACATAGTTCCCACAGTAGTAGGAAATAATTTTAAATAGGAAGAAAGAGCAATTAACAAAGCTTGTGTTTGGATAAAATGGCAAAAAACTTTGGAAGCAGGTAATAAGGAATATATAATCGATTCAGTTGGTGGTATGTACAGTGGAGAGTCTAGTTTTGAGGTACTGCTATCCCCTTCGGGGGTAGAGGAACAATATCAGGTCTTGCCAGGAAGGAATCTCCCTTGGGTGGCCTGTATTGGATGGGAAGGGGTGCTATCTGATAACTTTCTGTGTTAACTAATTAGTCTTGCTTATTGGGTCCCGAGGCCACTTATTTTCATGCTATATTGAAAGATATAAAATGATACTAGTATTCTCTTCAAATTTCAGTACCCTGGGGAAAGCCTTCCCCTTGTTATGGTTCTGAGCAAAAGGGATTTTGTATACAGAGTATACAGAAGGAAGAATTTCTTGACAGTGAGGTTCATCAGGCAGTGTAGTAGCTTACCAGAGAGAGGTTCCACAGTTACTATCTCTGGAAGTTTTCAAAAACAAGTTGTTGATTACTTGAGAGTGATATTTTGGGTATTTAGGCCAATCTGTAGATTGATTTGTCTTTGCTACAGTTGAGACTGTTGAGTAATAGAAATCAACAATGGTAAGGGCAAATGGGGAACTTCTTTCTGAGTTAAAGATAATATGAGAAGCTCCACAGGAGAGTGAGTTCCAGCTGTGCATCCCAGAGGACTGGATGGAGAGTGGGCAAGCCATGATCCCCAGAGAGGTTTCTGATGCTACTTTCCAGCTACTTTCCAGGACCTCCAAATCTCCAAAAGAGGGCCCGTCTGTGGGGATGCTAAAAGTGTGTTCTGAACAACAAAGGGGAAATGGGTAATAAATGATATTCCTTTGTGCTCTAGAGTTCTGTGAATTTTAGTGGGGATTACATTTAAAATAAGAGGGAGCATACATGCACCCTATTTAAGAAAATTGTAGAATTCCTTGCCAAATAAATGCTAATTAACGCCATAGTGAAGGCTGGAAGCCAATCACTTATTAGCATATGGCTGGAGACACTCAAATACCCCAAACACATGACCTATTCTGGAATTAAATCTAGGTGAGGTTAATGGGGATCCTTTTAAATTCTGTCAGTTTTAAAAGGAAAATATCATCTCTTTTTAGAGTAAGCCCTCATCTTAGGGAAACTGACTAATTGAAGATCATCAAGAGAATTGTAGTCCAAAAACTATATCCATATCTGTATTTATATCTATATCTACACACATAAACATATATATATAAAATGTCTGTTTATTATCAGGCTTAAGCTTTCATCTGCAACTGTCTTAAATGTCACATAAACTCAGTATTCTAATCACCATATTTCATGGTTTTATAGTAATAGAAAAAGAATCATTTACTGAAGAAAATGTTCCAACAATTTGCATGTTCAACTGTAGGGGGAGTGAATATTCATAATAGGAAAAAATTCATTGCATCCAGTGAACCTAATGGTTACTGGAGATTTGTAAACTTGTAAATATGATCAAAATATAAATATTGGTGTGTTCTCAAGATTGGGTATTATGCTGTGTTATTAAATCATTAAAAAATCCTCAACTTTTACCACAATCAGATTTTTGAATGCTTAATATCCCTCTTGATATGTTTAACTAGAATGCTTTTTTTCCTGAGTGCAAATGGATATATTAATTTCCATAAAAGTGTTATCTTTTTTTTACAGTATATTTAATTTAGATCCAGTTTCTATTTCCACTAAAATAATTGCTTATAATACACAGACTCGATTTTATATGACTAATTAGAACAGTGCATGGGAAAAAATAGGTTTGCAGGTAATATTGAAATTAAATATGTTAATCTCTACCTCAGTGTGCACATTTTATATGAGCCTTAATTTGCCATATAAATTATAGTCTGTGTTTATAAGGTGCCCTTGAAAGAGTGTCCTATTTTTTGAGCATAATACCACAGGGAAACAAATATACAGAGCTTTTGGCTATAGACTAAAGTTGCATAAATTAAGAAGAATGCCATTGGTAAGTGGGGTACCTTGATTTTTAAGCACTTGGAATCCTTAACACTGAGTTTGGAGTTTTTTAATGTATTTTGGAGGGTATTGTTACTAATATTAAGATAATAAATAATATTTAGTTTCAATATCACACCCTTCAGCCAGGGCATAAATTCATTTTGAGTGCTGGGGTTGAATTAATGTATAATAAACATACTGCAGTTTGCTATCAGGAATTCTGGATGAAATGCAGGGAGTCGGGTCTTTGCTTATGCATTAGCACTGCCAGTCTTGCTCTGTTTAATTTTAGCTATTTATAAAATTGCTCTATTGACAGTCCTGTTTATTTTAATGTGATTGCTTTAAGGTTAACTGGGAATGGGGTGGGTATGGTGGTGTGGGGCTGTGTTTGCTGAGCTGGGGTGTTGGTACACGAATACTTATTCCAAACAAAATCCCTTTCACCATTGTCCACCTGAAATTAAGACCCTCACGTAGTTTAATTGAGTGTTTTGAGGTGTTTGTTTCTGGTGGGGCTGAGACCTCAATGGAAATTTGGAAGGATGGGGTATCTCAGAGAGCAGCTGGGATGCTCTGGACCTGGGCACCTCAGTGATAGTGCTAGACAAAGATAGACTGGGATCCGTTAGCAGAAACAACTGCCAGCTGCTTCTGAGTGTAATGAAAACCATATTTACAACATTATTTTTCTTTAACAGGTAAGGACTGTGTCTCATTCCCATGTAGGACATTTGTTGAAATGCCGAGTTGAAAGAGTTGTGATTTAAAAATAGTTCTAGGTCAGTAAACCTGAAGAGGTCAGTGACAAGAATTCTCTAGAAAAAAAAATCAGGCTTGAGAGCTGTGCTAGCAATAGGAACATTAGGAAAAGTTATTATGATTTTAAATTAATTTTCATGGCTTAATAAGTCACCGGTTACTGTAATATATATTGTCAACTTTTAAATGTCTGATCTTTTGATGCTCATGGATTTAACTGTAGGTCATAGAGGAATGCAATCAATTCCAAAAGACCATATTGGGTTCTTTTGTTATAATGGAAGTTGATTGTATAGGCTATTGCTTAAAATGAGTGGGGTATCAGCTGTGATATGTGAGGTTTAAATTTTCACAGTGATTGTTATAATGTATATGGCATGTATTAAGAAGCAGGGTGGCAAAATGAAGAAAGCCCTTGGAAGATGGGATTGGAATCCCATCTCTCAGTTCAACTGATTCTCTGATCCCAGCAGGTCATTCACATTTCTGAGCCTCAGGAAACTTTCTAAGATTTACATTTTATAGCTGGGTTCCTGAATTTTTAGTGCAACATTTGCTAGGTCAGGACTTCATAATAGTCTTAAGAGTTAGCTTATGCTAATATTTTATTTTGAACCAGACTTGTGATATCATTGCTATAGGGAACTCCAGATGAAGAAAATGCTATCTAACTGGTACCTGTTCTGCAATTCAGTTGTCTGGGGTACTAAGATGTTAAATGACTTCCCCAGGGTCATACAGTTCTACGAGTCTATTTTCTATATCTTAGTCATATTTATATAGCAACTTATAAAGCATTCTACTTATAGCCATATTATTAGATCAGCTATGCCATTGATGGAATTTAAACTGAGAAGTTAGCTGACTTGCACAAGCACAAAGGGAGCAAGGGTCAAAGTCAGCTCTGGTCTTTGGGCTAACATACAATCCATTTTCTAAATGTATATTTCTGCCATTTCCCCTATTCTGCCTCTTTTTCCTAATGTGGGAGTTTTCATAGAGAATCCAGGCTAGAATTCAATCTTAAAAGCCAGATTGATTTGTTTCTTTCAGTCAATAAATGCCTCTTATGTATTAAATATCTCCTATGGAGATATAAAAAGGCAAAAGACAGTCCCTGCCCTTAAAGAGTTTATAATCTAATAGGGGAGACAACATACAAATATATGTACATGAATATACATATACAGCAAGCTATATATAGAATAGATCAGAAATAATTAACAGAGAGAAGGCCACTGGAATCAAGAAAGGTTAGGGAAGGCTTTCTACAGAATGTCGGATTTTCATTGGGATGCAGAGAAAGCCAGGGAGGTCAATTGTGGAAGTGGAGGAGAGAGAGCATTCCTCATATGAAAGATAGCCAGAGAAAATGGGAGCAGAGAGATGAAGTGTCTTGTTCATGGAACAGCCAGGAGGTGAGTGTCTGGCTGATTTAGTTGCATAATCTTAACTAGAAATGTTGACATTTGGGATGATCACCACAACACATTCTAGGAGAGGAAAGAGATCTCATATCTTTGGAAGAGACTTATAGAGACTTACAGGAACAACAGCTCTTGTGAATGAGTTAAATTGAGATACTTCAAGACTACTGGGGTAAAACTTAGCTGTGTGGGGGATGTCAGCAATAAAAGTAGCTTGGGCCTAGATAGAAGAGAAATTCCTTTGGGATATGGCAATTGAGAAAAAGAAACTGGCCAACTTATAGGTAGCTATCTTAATGAGTTATTCTGCTATTTTCATCCCCCCAATTATTGGTTATTTGTAATAGTCTTTTCTTTTTCAATTTTGACTTCCAAATTCCCTCTCTCCTACTCTTCTTGCACCCCCTAAAGAAGACAAGCAAAATGATATCAATGAATTATGCATGTGAAATCATTTAAACATATCTATATTAATCATACTACAAAAAGAGCAAAGAAAAAGCAAGAAAATAATACTGCAGTTTTTTACACTCAGAGCTCGTCGGTTTTCTCTCTGGAAGTAGATTGCATTTTTCTAACATGAGAGCTTTCGAATTGTCTTGGATCATTTCATTGATCAGAGTAGCCAAATCTTTCACAGCTGATGATCACTACAACATAGTTGTTACTGTTACATAATGATCTTTTAGCTCTTCTCACTTCACTTACGAAGTATCAGTTCATATATGTATTACCATGTTTTGTTTGAAGTCACTTTCCTCATAATTTCTTATAGCTATTGCATTCAATCACAATTATTATATCACAACTTATCCAGTCCTCAATTAATGATGATCATGCCCTCAATTTGGAATTCTTTTGCCATCACAAAAAGATCTATTACAAATATTTTTATTAATTTATTTTATTTTTAAGTTATAGAATAAAACAAGCATTTCCATAATATGGTATAAAAAAGACGGTTGCTCATGAAATTGCAAATCTATTATGTACAACTTGCTATTCTTTTAAGTTTTATAATAAAGTTATCATATTAACTCCTTTCTCCTCCATTTTCCCTCCCTTCCCAGAGATGGCTATTGTTAGGCACAAATATATATGTATATGTAAAATCATTCTTTACATACTTTTTATGTAGATAGCATCTTCCTTTATATCTCCTTTGTAGTTAATTTGGGTATTTATAATAGTCAAAATGACTTAGTCATTCAGAGTAATTCTCAAAACCATATTGCTATTACCAAATGCAATGTTCTTTGAGTTCTGTTCACTTCACTCTTTATTATTTTGTGCAAATCTATCACCATTTTCTACAATCATTGAGCTCATCATTTCTTATAGCACAATAGTATTCCAACACAAACACATGCCACAACTTGTTCAGCTATTTACAGTTGATGATCATCTCCTCAATTTCCAGTTCACTGCTATAAATATTTTTACACACATAGATCCTTTTCCATTTTCTTTGATTGCTTTGGGGATTAGACTTAGTGGTGGCTAGGTCAAGAATTATACAGTTTTATAGCCTTTGAGAATAGTTCCAAATGGTTCTATAGAATGATTGTAATAGTTCACAACTCCACCAACAGTTTATTAATATACCTATTTTTTTCTCACCTCCTTCAGCATTTGTCATTTCTGATTAGTGAAATGTAAGGTATTTCAGAATTGTTTTAATTTGTATTTCCTTCATTAGTGATTTAGATAACTTTTTGGATGATTATAGATAGTTTTGATTTATTCTTCTGAAAAATTCCTGTTCATATCTTTTGACCATTGTCAACTGGGAAATGTTTTTTTTTTAAAATAAAGTTCACTTAGTTCCAAATATATTTGAGAAAATTAGGCTTTTGTTATAGAAATTTGTAAAATCTTTCAATATTAATTCATCGTCTATGACATCTTTTAGCAAAATGTAATTTTCCTTTTTGTCTCTTTTAAATTGGCTCTATTTTTGCTTTTGCTTGGTCTGAGATCACGATTCTTATTGATTCTGGCTATTTTTTAAGTTCAATTGTTTTTTCCCTTCTGAAGAGAACAAATGCCATCTGCACCTTTTAAATTTTGGCATCCTAGATCAAAACTGCATTTGTCTTGTTCATGTTACATTTCTTTTTAGTAGGGCTACCTAAAAACCAAAACACTGAAAAAATAGTCTTCTTGGGTCTCACCTTGCATGAGATTGTGGATCTCTAATCAAAAACAGATACTGCCTCATATAAAGTAAAAGGCAAAATTCCCTTCCTCATCGCTATATATAGAATTTCCTAGTAGTAAATCAGGTCTGAGCTTGATTTCTATTTCTCTCTCCCTTTTTTGCTTTTAGGAAATAAAAATATCCAGGAATACTTTTCTTTCTGGGGAGAAGAGAGGGACTTTCAAAGGCTTGGTAGAAAGGAAGGTGTTCTCTTGTTAAGAAGCATTGTAGAGTTTTTTTAGCCACTTGACTGAATACTTTTATCTCAAAGTTCCTACAGTAGATGGCTTTAGGGAGTTAAGTGCTAGGCAAAGAATTGGGGGCTGTGGCTTTTATAGTCAGCAGGTCTAAAAGGGGATTAGATTTGATGACCTGAAGCTGCCAAGAAAAAGCCTTAATCCTGAAGAAATATGGGCTTGCAATTTCCTTCCATACACATACCAAGAGAGGACACTAACAAGATAGCAATCAGATCAGTAAGGGGTCAGCTTGAGAATCCCAAGCAAGGCTTTTAACATAATACTTAGCACAGTGCCTGGCACATTGTATTGGCTTAATAAATGTTGATTGATTGATTTTAGCTATTTGTCATTCTGCTTCCTAGCCCTGGATTACTGTGTTTATTGAAATGTCTTGAAGACTGTTAGATTTGGCTTTATCATACCCCTGGTAGAGAGGGGTATCAAATAAGTTTTGGGAGAGAGAGAGGAAGAGGTACTTCTGAAGCCCAGAATGCATAAGAATGGGGGCCTTTGGATCTTTTAATTCTTACTTTTAATAGTTTTTGGAACTTAGTTTGGGTGGAGGCTGTATGATAAAGTGGAAAGAGCTTGATTTCCTGGGTTCAAAACTCAGCTCAGATACCTATAGAATTTTGAGCAAGTCCCTTTACCTCTCTAGGTCTTGGATTATTCATTTATAAGATGAAGAGGCTTGGAGGTGGGGAGATGGTATAGTGGATTGCAATGGATTTTTAAATATTGGGTTATGAGCTCTGGGGGCAAGTAACTTAATTTCCCTCAGCCTTGATTTCCTTGTCTGGAAGGTGGAGATAATAACAACAACCTCCTAGAATTGTTGTGAGGATCAAATTGTTGTTGTTATTATTATATTTCTAAGGTCTTTTCCAACTTTATGATTTTATGATCCTTCTAGCTCTAAATCTATGATATGGCAATTAGATTGAAGCAGCTTAGTGTAACTGACAGATAGAATTAAGTTGGGAGACAGGAAATTGTGAGATCAAGTTCTATTTCTGACATATACTGGCTGTGTGCCCCTGAACATGTAATTTAACTTTTTAGGTCTCCTTTCTCCTAGACAACTCCTTAAGGTTATGAGTTATAAAGTAGATTTGGATCTTCATTTATAAAGATATTTGAGTAAACCAATAGAATTGTGGGTTCTTTCTAAAAAAAGAAAGAAAAAAAAGAAAGAGGAGGAGGAATAAAAAAGAGGAATAGAAGAAGGAGATAGAAAAGGAAGAGGAGGAGGAGAAGATTAGGTCAGTTCTAAGGTCTAAATGTTTATTTAAATTCCTGGATTTGAATTAGTCCCCTGAATTATAAAGTCTCATTCAAACTGAGAGAGAGAATCCAGAGCAAATAACTCTCTCTCCTCATTTTTAGAAGGGCAAATATGAGCAGCAAGAGAAGCCTTGGAAAGGAAAAACATAAAATCTGTAGTGGGTAACAAAATTCCTCTTTTCCCTTCATCTTTCCTACCTTTTGCTTGATGAATGATGACCTATGCTTTTGCTTATGAGATTGAGCCTTAGAATCTGAGGATGTCATTTAAAAAGGATTAATGATACAGTGGGATAGGAATAGAATTTATTGAATTTAGGGACCCTTAAATAAGGAAACTGCCTTTTTACCAATGCAGTCAATTTGGTCTTTCCAACTTTCTAATAGTTTTAGAGTTGCCTTCAACCCAAGAGATAAGACCATTGCTTGAGGTTTTCTCTTTCTTTCTCTCTCTCTCTCTCTCTCTCTCTCTCTCTCTCTCTCTCTCTCTCTCTCTCTCTCTCTCTTTCTTTCTTTTTCTTCCTTCCTTCCTATCTGTCTGTCTATCTACCTACCTATCTATCTATCTATCTCTAGTAGATATCAGAAGCAGGACTGGAACCCAGCCTTTCCAAAACAAATGCCTCTCAAAGCCATAATGAACTGATGCAAAAAAGGTGGCAGACAATGGATAGAGGTCCAGCTATGAAATCAAACACCTGATTTCAGGTGCTGCTTTTGTCTCATATTGGCTATGTACAAGTTATTTACCCTCTCAATGGTCCTAGATAACTCTTTAATAGTAGCACTGACTCTTTAATACTAAATTACTATATTCTTTAATATTATAAAGTTAAATCTATGAGCCCAGAATTATAAATATTAAATTCTTACTTTGTGACAAAACCAAAAATTAATAAATTCTTGCCCTTAAGGAGTTTATGCTCTATAGGTAAAGCCAACATGAAATATAGGCAGAAAAATATAAATTAAAGCCATATTATTACTAATTCTTAGCCTAGGTGTTTGTGCCCTAGCAGATTAAGACTTGAAACTGTGGCAACTTGTGGTTGTATTTTCTGTTGGTGCTATTTCTGACTGAAAATGCATAGCCAGGGTTCCCTCAAACCCTGGCTACTCTTAGAACTCTTCCCTTGAAAACTAGTCTCAGTTACCATTTGCTAACTGTGCAATGTTTTCCAAGCCTGTCTCTGCTGGCTCTGCCCTTACATTTTGACTCCAAATTTAAGTATCAGTTTTTGAATGCTTTGGCCCAATGGGATCTGCTCCATTCCAAGACTCCTGGTAAAGTCTGGGCTATTATTACCTCGGCTAAGTCTCAGCTTCACTCCTTTAGTTTTAAAGGACCCAGCTTAGGTCTCCTATCTTTGTTGAAATTCTGCAATATGCAATTTAAAGTTAGATTGACCTTCAAGCTGACAAAGTAAAATAAACAGTTTTATAAATGAAAATGGCTAATCTGAAATAGATCACAGCTAAGAACTTCATTTTTTATTCATTCTCTTCATACAAGGTCGATATCATACAAGTGAATATCTAATATTGTGCCTCTGAGTAGGGTGGGCTGAGGATGCCAGTTAGAGGGAATTAATGATATGACAAACTGGGGCAAACTGGACTATATTTTTCATTATCCTTTATTTTAGAGAGCAATTGTATTTAAATTAAAGAGTGTCTAATTTTATTTTCAAATTAGGCATCCTACTCCATAAAGCATTTGCTATAAAATTTCCCTTCTTTGGAAAGGTCTCTGAAAGAGAGGGGGTGGCTATAGTTGTAGTGATGGTGTCAGAAATCAGCACGCCTCCATCACTTAACCCTTTTACACTATATGCCCCAATTCATCCTTCTTTTCCCCAGTGACACCCCCCACCTCCTGAAGTTCTCCTTTCCCAATTGGTAATTTCATAGCACCATCATTTTAGGAAGAACTTCAGCCATATTTCATTTCATTCAAGCTGAGACTCTTATCTCCTGACTTTTTCCTCCTTCAGCCACATTACCCCAACAGGATGCCCTTTCTCTTACCTCCTCTCCTTGACAACTCCTATTTATGTGTAGTCTTCCCGTATTGGAATGTAAGTTTCTTAAGAGCTGTAATTTTCTTTTTTATATTGTACCCTCAGCATTTAGCAAAGTGCCTGTTATATGAATTTTCAATAAATGCTTTGTTTTTCTCTATACATCTATTTGTCTGTCTGTGTCTGTCTGTCTGTCTTTCCCTCCCTTCTTTTCTCCTTCTTCCCCTATGTCTATAATCTGTCTGTTGTCTCTTTCTCTCCATCCTTTTTTCTCCCATATCTCTCTATTTATCTTTTTTCTTCTTTTCTCCACCCTTTTATCATCCTATCTTTTTCATCTATTTATCTGTCTTTCTCTCTTTCTTTCCCTGAATTTCTATAATTGATATATAATATATACATAATTGATATATAAATATATATAATTGTTTGTCTGCCTTTCTTTCCCTCCCTATATCTATCTTTTTCTCTTCCTCTCTCCCTCTCATTTCTTCCTCCCTCTCATATCTATCTATCTATCTATCTATCTGTCTGTCTGTCTGTGTCTATCATCTTTTTCTCTTTCTCTCTCTCCATTGCTCTCTGTATAGTCTGTTTCTTTCTCTCTTTTCCTCCCTCCTTCTATCTTTTTCTCTTCCTCTCTTCTTCCTCCTCTCTTCTTCTATTTCTCTCATTTATCTGTTTATTAATCTTTCTCCCATTCTCTTTCTATCTCTCTCATCTATTTATCTGTCTTTCTATCTTTCTCTCCCTTCCTATTTATAATCTGTTGGAAGGACATTTATAATCTATGTCTCTTTGTCTCTTTCTCTCCCTATATTTATTTATCTTTTTCTCTTTCTCCCTCTTCCTATATCTATCATCCATTCATGTATATATGTATGTATGTACATATGTATCAATCTATCTGCTAGCTAGCTATCAGATGGCAAAGGTATGTGATGTTCTAATAAGATGGCAACATGTCACTAGAGATTCTTGCCCTTCAATACCCTTATCTCTTTATTATTTTGTCACAGCTTTCATTTCATCAAGAAGGAACAAAAATTCTGTTGGCACAGTTGCCAGGCAAAATAATGTGGAAAAACCCCAAATTTTTTATAAAACTTTCAGAAAATAACATCTGTTTCACAGCTGGCTATAAGAAGTCAATGTCAAACCACAAACTATAAGGTTAAGTAATTCATTCTCTAAATTTCAGCAGTGTTAAATGCTACCAGAGAGTCACCATGATTGCCAATGGAGGAAAGAAACCTGAGCCTGCAACCAGGAGATCTTGGGTTTGAATCCTGGCTTTGACATGTGTTAGTTATAGATTTTGGACCAATGGTTTCATTTCACTGAGCCTGAGTTACTTCATTTGTGAAACGGGAATATTGGTACTTGTAGGACATTCTTTCTATATAGTTGTTATAAAGCTTAAATGAACTAATGAATAAAAACAATTTTGCAAACATTAAAATACTATGTAAATTCAGTTAATTTCAACAGTAAATGGTTAGCTAAGAATTGGTTTGATGTGGTACGTAGGGCATTAGTATTAAAGACAAAAGGCTTGGTTTCAAGTGCTAACTCTGATCCTTCTTAATTGTATGAGCCTGGATAAAGCATAAGACCTAGCCAAGCCTCAGTTATATTGCAGGGAGGATTTAAGAAAAATACTTACTAAACCTTGAAATTTAGTACAAATGTGAGTTTTTGTTAAATATAATAATAATTAATAATAAGCATTTATATAATATTTTAAGGTTTACAAAGTGCCTTATACATGTTAATTAATCATTCCCCAAATTCTGTCAAGTAGGTCCTCTTTTACAGATAAGTAAACTGAGGCCAACAGATGTTGTCATTTGTTCAGGATTGCATATCTAGTGTCTGAGGCAAGATCAGAATTTAGGTCTTCTAGACTCTACAATATTTTCCACTGTGACCCCTAACTGCCTAAAGCACCAGCTAATATATGAAAAGTGCTTTGCAAATCTTCAAACAGTATATAAATGTTGTTCTAATTATTATTCTAGAAGTAGCCTATCTTACTGAATAGAATGTTGGGCTAGGGAGATTTGGATTCAGCCCCATTCTCTGAAAATTACTATCTGTGAGATCTTAACAATCCAGACTCTATACACCGAGTGCCTAGAACTTACCTACTGGTTGGTATACATAGTATACCTCTGTCTTCAAAGGACCAAAGGCATCAATGAATCTTGTTGCTGTTGGTCCTTCTTCCTTCCTTCCTCCCTCCCTCTCTTCCTCCTTCCTTCCTCCCTCCTTTCTTTTCTCTTTTCCTCCTTTCCTTCTTTTTTTCCTCCTCTCCTCCTTTCTTCCTTCTCTCCTTCTTTTTTCCTCCTCTCCTCCTTTCTTTCCTCCTCTCCTTTCTTCCTTCTTCCTTTCTTCCTTCCTTCCTTCCTTCCTTCCTTCCTTCCTTCCTTCCTTCCTTCCTTCCTTCCTTCCTTCCTTCATTCCTTTCTTTCTCTCTCTCTTTGTCTCTCTGTCTCTGTCTCTGTCTCTGTCTTTCTCTCTGTCTCTCTCTCTCTGTCTCTTTCCTTTTTTTAACCCTTTCTTGTTGAGGCAGTTGGAGTTCACACCTAGGAAGTATTAAGTGTCTAAGGCTGAGTTTGAATTCAGGTCTTGCTGATTCCAGAACCAGTGTTCTATCCATTGCACCACTTAGCAGCCCCCATCCTTCGTTCTTAAAGAGGACCAATGACAAGGAAGTCAATCAGATAAACCTCAGGTGTTTATTATTAGCAGCATAGTAAAACCCCAAAATGAAACTCTCCAAAAAAACCAATAACTTGACAAGAAAGCCTAATTTAGAGTTTCTAATTGCTGACTTAAATATCTGAATTAGTTCCTGACCTCTTAGATTATATACTCTAAAAATCCTGCTTTCTCTTATGTTCAGGGATCTCTTGGAACATTGGACTTTAATGCTATTGTAGTTTTTTAAAATTCCGACATTCATGTTAACTTTCAGGAGTAGAGATAACCTCTGGTTGATTTAGAGGTCTCTCGAGACAACCTCACTCCTCTTTTTAATTCTGTCTTGGGAAAATCCAAACTCAGAGGTTCCAGAATCCAGATAGCCCATGAATCCTCTTATTACTCAGTGTGAGCTGGTGGAGAGAGAAGAAATGTACATGTGTTGAAGAGCCACAATGTGGACAAGGTGACGCCTGAAACTCCGCAGGGCTGAAGGGAGGGGGAGCTGACTTCTAGAGCAGTGACTTAAAAAAAAAAGACAAAGGTTCTATCAGCAAGTCAAATTCTCCATCTAGCCTCTTCCCTCTATCACCATTAAGAGACTTGCCGAGATCCACAGTCTTTAAAGGGCAGACAGCATGGAAGAGCCATCATGTACAATTTAAAGTAGCAGCTAAAATTGGAATGGTCACAAGAAAGCCTGTTTCCTAGCAATTAAATTGACAAGCTGTCTATGATTACCCTGGGGAACTTGGCAGCTGAGTGATAAAAAGACTACAGAGTGCCAAAAGGTCTAATGCAACTTACTAGGGGGACAAAGCCTGCATCTGCTTAATATACTGATTGGGAAAGTTGGGGAAGACACCAGCTAAATTAGCTGAGTAGAGATAGCACTGGCACCTCTTGCCTCTAACAACCCTTTGAAGTTATTGGGGTTGTCTGTGGAAAACCCCCCTTGGAAAAGACCTGTAAATATCAGCAAGCACAAAAAAATTGGTGTTTCAAAACTCACTTCCCTTAATACCTGACACCAGTCGTGTGTGGGTCCATGCTGACAGCTAACTGTCTGCAATGAGCAGAAGTTTAGAAAGCTATTTAAAAAAAAAAAAGAAAATGTGACTTCCCCCCCAATCCAATCTGCAAAATCATATGAGTTTGGAATATCTTTTACATATCCATGGGATTCCAATGCAGAAATTTCTGAAAGTAGAGAATCTTGGGGAGATGGTGGTGAATGGATGATTTTGTGGCAAAGGAAATAGAGGGGATTTCAACCAACCCTTGGGATTTTAAGGGTAGGGGATCTTGGGAATTGGGAGAATTTGAATGTAGGCTATTGGGGAAAAATCAAATGAAATCTTTTCATTTGTGAAAAATGAGACTCACCCTTCATTCCTCCCTTGCTCTCATTCATTTCATCTAATCTACTTCTTAGAAGGCTGGAAGTGTATGTCAAATAGAGGAAAAGTAGGTTGATGTAACCCCCTCTTTTTCTAGCACCTTCAGAATCAGAAGCTAGTATTAGAATAATACAAAGAAGAGAACATTTGACCTGGAGTTGGAAAGTCTTGAATTTGAATCTGGTTTCTGCCACTTACTATTGTCAAATCACTTCAACTTTATGATTCTCAAGTTACCATAAAATGGGGCTAATTGTTACACCAGCACCTTTCTTATAGGGTATTTGCAGGAGATGATGTGGGTAAAGTTATTTCTAAACCTTATAGCTCTATGTGGACTCTATATCTATTTTGGCTATTAGATCATGTCACTTGTAATGTTATTCGGTTGTTTCAATTATATCCAGCTCATGGTGATCCTATTATTTTTGTTGTTGTTTTGTTGGTTTTTGTTTGTTTGTTTGTTTGTTTTTGGCAAAGGTACTGGAGTGGTTTGCCATTTCCTGTTCCAATTCATTTTACAAGTCAGGAAACTGAAGGAAACAGAGTTAAGTGACTTTCCCAGTCACACAGCTTATAAGTGTCTGAGATTGGATTTGAACTCAGGAAGATGAGTTTTCCTGACTCTGAGTCCAGTTCTTTATTCACTATAGTGCCACCTAGCTGTGACAGCCTTTCTCATAATACAATACTATTATACAATGCTTTTTTACCTTTGCTTAATGGCATCTCCAGCTTCCTTCAACATGTAGCTTCAAACTCTGATTTCTTTAGAAGATCTCTCCTGATGCTCCCAGCTAAGAGGATCTTCCTCTCTAAAATTAACTTCCATCTGTGCTATTCATGTATGTGCAATTCATCTCTATCATTAGAATATAAACTTTTTGAGGGCAGAGTCTGTTTTTACTTTTCCTTTGTATTCCTTGCAATGAACATATTTTCTGGTCTGTAGTAAACGCTTATTAAAAGCTTATTGATGGGTTGATTAGTAAAATGTGACTGGTACCATTTCAGACACTATATCGGATTTGGAGTAAGATATGAATTCAAATCCTGTGTCAGATACTTATTAGTTGTGTGACTCAAAAGAAATCACTTAGCTTCTACCAGCTTCAGTTTTCTCATCCATAAAATGGGGATAATAATAGCACTTACATCACCATTGCTTGTTGAGAGTATTGATCAAATGAAATAACACATATTTAGCTCCTTAGTGAAACTTAAAGCATGATATAAATATAAATTATTATTATAATGAAGATAGAGTTTTAGATGAATTCATAGAATGTTGGAACATCTGAAAGAATTATTTTAAATAGGATTATCACAATTATTGTTGTTATTCCAGGCCTGTGATTTCACTGGCATGGAGGATTTCTAATATAGAAACTCCATTAGTATAATTTTATAATTATTTTCTAAATTTAGAATCATAAAGCCATATTTATAGACCTTAAAAGGAATTAGGACATCTAACCCAACACCCTCAATAGACAGATGAAGAACTGAGCATAAGAAAGGTTAATAAGTAACTTTCTAAGTCAGACAAGTATCATGTGGGAGAGGAAAGATTTGAATCCTGCTTCCCAGCCTCCAAATGCATCACTTTTCTCCCCACTGCACCACATTTCTTTGCAAACGATAGTCTTAGAGCCCCCTGCAGTACTTGTCCATCATCTTAAAGATAATATGTGTCAGTGGTCGGACTTGGACTTAGGTCTTTTAGATTCCAAAGCTTAATCTCTATTTTCTCTACCATATTGTCTCTTCTAAAAAGGCTATAAGATTTTTGATCTTTATATTCCCCCTTTCTTTAGTTTCAGAATCAAAGAATTTCTAATTGGTTGACCCCATTGCCTGGTCTTAGAGGGCATGTATCAGTTTTATAGACTTGTTTGGGATCCTGGCTCTAAAGTCACCCAAAGAAATAGATTCTTGACAGTGTTCATGGTTTACAATGATCTAGCAAAAATGGAAAATGATGATGAGGAAGAAAGTTTCTTGACCAGAAATGGAGAAGAAAATGAAAATTAAGAAAGAAACAAAAAACACAAAGAAAGGCTTTAATGTATAAAATTTCTCTTAATCATATAGAAATAATCATATAAATTTAACACTCAAACTATCCCCTTTGGGAGCTAGGGGTATGAGAATTTGTTGTTATCTTGTCCCATTAGAAGTATTCTGAAAAATCTCATCTAAATTATAGAGGAAAAAAGAGAGATAAACCTTGTATTATTTTCTCTCATAAGTCTTATATATATAATTTTCTTCTGGAAATAATAGTCACTAAATATCCTTTTTTTTTTTTTTTACAATTGTATATTTTTATTTTCCCATTTTACATATAAAACAATTTCTTAATAGTTTTTTTTTAATTTTTAGTTCCAGATTCTCCCCCTTTGGAATATATATATATATATATATTTAAGAGGCAACATGAAGAAGTAGATAGAATGCTGGATTTATATTAGGAAAAAGAGACTCAGATCCTGCCTCACATACTTATTAACCTGGCAATTCACCTCATATCTCAAAACACCACTTTCCCCATCTATAAAATGAGTGTTAATACTTGATCTAGTTACCTACTTTTACAAATTGTAGTGGAGCTTTGGAATATTTTAAGGCTTTAGAAGCCTTAAAAACTGCGAATGTGAGTCAATATGTGTGTATATATGTATATACAATTACATACAAAAGATATGGACATGTAGATACATATATAATACAAATATATTGATTTCTACAAATTGTTCTAACCTGAAAGTGCCACTAGTTTTATGGTACAGGAGAAATCCTTACAATGGTACCATGTAACATAAGATCTCATATATTTTTCCATGTGAATTAATATATTTTGATGATGATAAGGGTGATTTTAAACAGATGGCAGCACGGCATTCTTTCAAAAAAGAAGTCTGGGATTTTTCTAGATTATTCAGAGTGATAGGAATTGGGATTAATACTGATAATTGAAGCCTACAGAAAATCACCAAACCTAATTTTATAGTTCCATTCTCCTTCCTCAGCAAAACTTAAGTCCCTACTAATAACACATAGTTAAATTGCATAATTCAATTTTTATGTTTTTCTTCTTGTGCTCCAGTTGAAGTGCCAACAAATAGTTAAACAGCTTTTAAAAAGACAGTAGGAAAATGAAAGAGAAGCAAAAGATCTAGGGGACCCCGCAATGCAAGAACTGGATGGAGCAAACCATTTGTTGATATTACTTTGGGTCACCCCCACATGGACACTTATGAAATATTTTTTAATGACAAGGATTGTTGTTTGGTCATTTTTCAGTCATGGCAGACTCCCCGTAACCTCATTTGGGGTTATCTTGGCAAAGATACCATAGTGGTTTGCCATTTCCTTCTCCAACTCATTTTACAGATGAGGAAACTGAGGCAAACAGTTAAGTGACTTGCCCAGGGTCACACAGCTAGTAAGTGTCTGAGACTGGATTTAAATTCAGGAAAATGAATTTTCCTCATTCCAGATCTGGATCTCTATTCACTGTGCTACCTAGCTGCCCAATGACAAGATACAGTCATATTTAAAATAATGGTATAAAGACATCCACACCAGTTTATTCTCTTAGATCACAATGTCAAGGATGGCCTGTTACCTTCCCATCTGTCTTTTGAACAGGAAATAAATCTCTTACAATTGTTAATTAGTTTTTTAAGACCATCATTAACCTTACAGGGTAAGGATATGGAATATTTCAGGAATGTGGCACAATAATAACTGTCAAGTATTCTCATGAGAATTTCACCACAACTTTACAAGGTACTTGCAAAAGGTATTTTCCTCTCTATTTTGCAGATGAAGAAACTGAGGTAGAGAGAGTGACTTTTCCCAGTCACATAGTTGAGAAGTGTCAAAGCTAAATTCTTCCAAAATCCACTCTCAGCTCTCTAATCTGGCAGCTAGATGGTGCAATGGATTTAGTGTTGGTTTTAGAATTATAGTGGATAAAGTTTTCACCTTGGAGTCAAGAAGAGATGGGTTCAAATGCTGCCACATATACTTACATAACTGGATGATCCCAAGAAAAACTTTATAGTCTCAGGTTCGTCATCTGTAGAATGAAGATAATAATAATATCTCTACCTGTCAGGGTTGCTGTGGGGATAGAATGAGATAGTATTTGTAAAGTGTTTTGTAAACCTCAAAGGGCTATATGAATGCTAGTGATGATGATACCGATTACCTGTTATGCCAAAAACTTTGGAATACTTTCCTCAGATGAACTAAGATGAAGAGGTCTTTAATGAGACTAAAATGTAATGATTGTCTGGATGCCCGACTCTTGAATCCTTCCAGTCCTGCCATTTGGAGGCTTTATGCCATCTCAGGTCCTGGGACAAATGCCCTGGGCAAGATAAGGAAGGAAGGAAGCATTTATTAAACACCTGCTTTGTATTAGGCACAAAGTGCTAAACACTTTACAAATATTATCACAAGGGAAATATAAGGCCTCTTGGTTCCATAGTTTGGGTAGCTCAGTAACTGAGCCCTACCCTGGTGTGCCAGTTTTAATAACTAGGCTCTCCTTGTACCTCTGGGCCCGAGTTCTTGCCTTTTTTACATTATTCAGTTCCTCAGTTTCTCTGGGACAGGGTCCTTGTCTTATTTTTGCCAGTTTTCCAAGATCGTGGGATCTTGCCTCTGATTCTCAGTGCCCATAACTGGGTTTCGGCTCTCTAGCCATACACTTCCTTGGGATGACTGCCTCCCATCTTGCTATGTTTGTTTTGTAAATATCCTGTGAGTATAATATATCTTTCTGTTGAAGAGTAAGCTCCTTGAAAGTAGCCCCCTGTGAGACCCTAAGATCTCATGCTTATATTTGTACTCCTAGCACCTGGAAAGTGTCCAGCACATTGTAGGCACTTAATAAATGCTGTTGATTGTTCGGTGGCGTTTTTGGGTGGCTGCCAGGACTAGTGAAAATTATCTGTCCTAGTCCCTTGATATTTAGTTTTTCCATATAGCTTTCCTCCTCCTGCGTATCACTGGGATATACCTGGATTATCAGTCTCCTTCCCAACCTTGGCCAGTGCCTGAATCTTGGCTGTTACTGGCTCAGCCAATTTCATCATGATCATTATGATCATGATCATCATGACAATAAATGATGATAATAAAAGCTGTTGCTGTTCAGCCATTTCAGTCATGTCTGATTCCTTATGACCCCATTTGGGGTTTTCTTAATAAAGAAACTTCCTTATTACTTCATTTCAGGGCAGAGTTACTTAGAATAAGGTAGTACTAGATTATCTAGACTATTTATCATTTCCTTCTCCAGTTTATTTTACAGATGTGGAAATTAAAGCAAACAGGGTTAAGTTGATTTGTCCAGGATCACACAGCTAGTAAGCATCTGAGACTGGATTTGAAATCAGAAAAAATGAGTCTTCCTCACTTCAAGTCTGGCTCTCTATTTATTGTGCCTCCTAACTGAATAATAATGATGATGATGATAATTTGTAATAATAATAATAAATGCTAACATTTATACAGCATTTCAAGTTTACAAAGCACTTTCTGTATATTATTTCATTTGCTCCTCAAAATAATAATGAGTAGAGGTTGTAGATGAGGAAACTGAGGCAGATAGAGAGGTTTAATGACTTGTCTATGGTCACATAGATAGTTAAGTGTTAGCGTCAGAATTTGAATTCAGTTCTGCTTCAGACTAGTGTCCTCACCACCACATCACTTTGCTCTCCCCCAGGTACTGATGATAATTGTTTACCATATCTCACAAGATGGAGTGATCTCTTGGTATATGGATCCATATAATGACTAAGACCAGAAGCAAGATAGCATTGGGGCTATTGCTAAAGTACACTTGCTACTGATGTTTTAGAATGCAGTTTCAAAAGCTCACCAATTTCCAGAGCACTAGGCACTTACCCATTAAAATTTTCAACCCTGGGGTATTAAAAAATGAAAGAAAGCTATTAAATCTTTTCCAGCTCTACCTTCTCATCACTCATTGCAGGGCAGGATTACTTAGAATAAGGTAGTACTAGATTTGGCTTTCAAAAGCTCACTCGTTAAAATCAACTCCACTGAACTGAACTTTTTTTTTTTTTTTTTATTATATTTGTGTAGCTTAGAAATGGCCAAACTGTGGGTGTTCTTTCCTAGTCAGGAGAACATTATGCATTTCTGAGGTAAAACAGAGATGGCTGAGTGACATTTTAGGGCAAACTTCTAATTGATAAGTTAGAAAAGGGAAGGAGCAGAGGATATGCTGATCTCTTCTTATCTTTCAATTCTGTGATTCTAATTTAGAATCTAATTTAGGACTGTTCTGGACCTGATATCAACTAATAAAGACCAATTTTTATTCCCAAATCATGGCAACCTTTTGAAGAAGTGACTATTTCATCATTGAGTTTGTGATAAATTGGCAAAGTCTAACATCACCCTAGAGTTTGGGTACTGAATGGATTTTTAGGAGCTCAGAGAAATTATCCCAGGTGAGTCATCTAGTAAACATTAAGTACCTCCTATGTGCACATGTGCTGTGCATATGTTCTGGGGAATACAAAGAATGGTAAAAGTCAGTTTCCTACTCTTGAGGATCTTGAAGTCTAATGGGAGAGATCACAAATTTAAAGTCATTAAAGACCTAGAGGCTTTTGAGTTCAGATGCTATTTTACAGATGGGGAAACTGAGACACAGGAAAGTGAAACAACTTACTCAGGATCCCACAGTTAGGCAGGATTTGAATTTGGTTCTTCTAATGCTTAACATTTTCCTAGAGAAGATCTCAAGAATAAAATTCTTATAGCATTAACATAAATAAATTTGATAAAAAAAATAAAAGGAGGATCTGCCTAAAGAAACTGACATTGATATCAAGGAAATCCATAGAGCAAATTAGATTAAAAATAGAGAGATAGAAGCAAAGACAGGTAGATACATTATGATGCATATGAAAATATGCTAAGAATCTGTAAGAATTGTATCATAAGTATGGAAATTAAGGGGGAAAATGAGTGGTCCAAAAAAAGAAAAGGAAAGAAACAAAAAATCCAGACTTTTAAAAAAGCTATGTTGAGGACCAGAGAAAGATTTTAGAAAACGAATAAGTTGGCGATTTGGGGTAAGTAACATGATAATTGTAGATGACAAGGAGAAGTTATAACTATTAAACTGTCATTTTACTTATGTTTCCTTTGCTAAAGAAAATAGTTTCTGAATGTAACAAAAATGGTCAATACAGAGTGAAAGCCAAAGATACACAAAATAGGAAGAAAGTCCTTGGTGCTTTGTGGTACAGTGGATAGAGCTCCAATCCTGGCATCAGGAAGTTTAAATATAGCTTTGGATATTACTAGTAGTGTCAAATCACTTAACCCTTGTATACCTTAGTTTCTCACATGTAAAAGGGGGATAATAATAGCACCCATCTGATGGGCTTGATTTAAAGATCAAATGAGAGAATAATTATCTTGTCCTTAACATGTGCCTGGCACACAGTAGGTGCTTAAGAAACACTTGTTTCTTCTCTTGCTTTCCCATCTTTCCTCTTCCTTTCCCTTCCTTTGCTTTCCCTCCCCTCAATGAGCACAAGTTGCCAGCTCTGAATGAACATATCCCAGGATGTATATATAGCTAGAGAATGATGGATGGGATTGCTAAATCACTGTTGGTAGACTTGAGAAAGTCTTAAGAGAATGGGAGAGAAGAGGTATAGGAAATAGACAAAGCTTATCCTGCTTTCCAAGAAGGGATGGATATGTAATCTTAAAAAATGAGATGAATGAGATTAATTTCAATTCCTTGCCAAATTCTAGAATGAATTTTTAAAGAGCTAGTTTGTGAAGGTTCTGAAATGGAAGCTGTGATCACTTAAAAGCTAGGAGTTTATCAAGATCAGAACATGTCAGACTGTGATTTTTCTGTTTTTTTTTTTTTTAATGAAAAGATCAGAAAAATAGTAGGGACACAATTTACTGAAGTTTTTAGTAAATTATTGGACTTTCTTGATATATTTAAGAATAAAATGGAGAAATATGGGATAGATCAGTGTTCTCAGAATCAAATAGAAATGGATTCCAATAGGCTGTTATAGTGACTTAGAAAATCACATATTAACATTATTTATGTTGTATTGTATTATTATTATTATTTTTTTGTTAAACATTTTCCAATCATACTTTAATTCAGAACACATGGAGGAGTACAACTGGATAGTGAGTATGACACCTCTGAGGTAGATAACAACATTTTTTACCTGGATTTGAAACTGATTGAATGACTACTCAAACAGATTATCAACCTAAAGGAGATCTCTATTTGAGTGTTCCATTGATCTGTTTATAACATTTATATGAATAGTTTGCATAAATATATAGATGACATACTTAACAAATTTGCACTTGACCAAGAGAGAGCTAAACCACTGGACAAAAGAATTGGCATTCCCAAAAGATCTTGATAATCTAAAACAATTATGCAAATCTAATAAAGTTCAATTCCATTTTATTCATTCAGTGAACCTTTATTTAATACCTCTTTGTGGTTGGCACTATGCCAGCTGCTGAGCATATCATAAAAATGAAATAGTGCCTGTCCTCAAAGAGCTTATATTCCACTGGGAAGATAGAATATATACACAGATGAAGAAAAAATATTTATCAAGTAAATATAATTTATATGAAGAGGGAGAGGAGCAATAACAGGAAAGCTGAGGAAACGACTTGTGGAGAAAAAGCAAACAAATATGCTTGGGCTCAAAAAATCAACTACCCACATACATCATGGGAAGAAAAGTGGCAAGACAATGAATGATTTTACTGAAAAAGGTCTGAAGGTTTAAATGAACAATGAGATGCCATGAATCAACAGTGTGACCAAGTAGCCCTCCCCTCTCCTCTGAATTAGCTTGATTTTACATTGCATTAATAGAGATTTAATTTTTAGAATGAAAGAGTTCATAGTATATAGCTTTGGTTAGAAGGCATCTAGAGTTTTATTTATAATTCTGGGTGAAACAATCTTGGAAGCATATAGACAAGTTGCTGTGCTTTCAGAGGAAGGCAACCAAGCTAGGGAGAAATATGGAATTTGGAATATTTGAAAGAAATGATGACATTTAGCCTACAGAAGAAAAGTCTGGGGTGAAATATGAAACTTAATACTTTGAAGTACTCTCCTTCCCTTCTCCAGCCTTCTCTTCCCTCCCCTTCTCTTCTTTTCCCTCTCCTTCCCCCTTCCATTCTTCTTTTCCTCTCTGTCCCTTCTCACTTTCTCATTTTTCTGTCTATTTCCTTTATTTCTACTCTTTCCCCACAATTCTTTCCCTTTCCATCCTCTTTACCTCTATTCTTTGTCATCTCTATCTCCTTTCTCCTCCCTTTCCCTCTTACCATCTTGGAGCAGAGACAGAGGCAGAGGCAGAACTGATTACCTATTGAGATGCCATTCTCACTCCCCTGACACCATAGTGTTCTCTTTTTAAAATAAGTCAAGGCAAAGAAGGGAAAAACTTTGATTTTGGAGAGCAGAATTTGGAACAGTGGATAGTAGATGACATCTAGACTACTATGTTTATTTCTGGCCAACATAGTTTGAGAAGGATCCTAGTGAATTGGAGACTGTCCAAAGAAAAACAATCAGGATGGTGAAGGATCTTAATTCCGTGTCATAGGAAGATTGGTTAAAGAAACTGAGTTTAGAGAAGCATTTCAGTTTAGAGAAAAGAAGACTCAGGGACAACATAATAACTGTCTTCTAGTATCTAAAGAACAGTCACCCGGAGGCGGAATTATAGTAGTAGACCCATAATGTACCGCTCTGACTAGATGGCTGCTGAGGTCTCTCAGATTCCGAGGATCTTAGAAATTGCATTAATTTAAATTAATTTAACAACAACAACAACAACAACAAACTGCTTACAATGAGCATAAATGGGCTGACTCAAGAGCTAATGGGTTTCTTATCACTCTAAGTAAGTAAGTTGAGGCTGGCTATTATAGAGGAGATTCCTGCTAATGGGTAGATTGAACAATTTGATCCCTGATATCTCTTCCAACTCTGAAGTCCTGTGGTTCTAGGAAGCTGTCCTAGACTAGAGTTCAGGCAACCCGGGTCCTTCCCTATGCTTGGTGCAGACCAGTTGGTTGACCTTTGATCACTTGAGGCTTAATTGGTCTCAAGGTACTTTCCATTCTGTCCTGATACAGTCCCTCTGGAATACATCAGGCAACAGCATTATCATTCCCGCTCTTCTGATGAAACTCTTACAAGGGTCTACAATTCATCTTGACTGCGGTAATTCTTCTCTTCCTTCCCAGCCCCCTCCACTTGTCTTCTCACTGCAAGGCAATTTGTCACCTCATCCTTTTCCCAAAACAGCATCCAGAATCTTCTTGGTTTCTATCCACTATAACAATCCTGTGCAATATTACTTTTTAAACTATAAAAACTTCCATAGCTCTTACGCTCTTTCTCTTGGTTTTGATCTACACACATCTCTGTCACAGCTCAAAAATCAGTCCTTATTTTGTTTCACAGATGCAGAGCCTTACCCTCGTCACATTGCTTGTTTATTGCTATATTCCTCTTAATTTTTTGAATCCCAGCCTATCCCTTTCCACTCCTATCACATCCTATCTCTTCCATTCCATTCCAGTTGATCTCACTCATCCCATCCCGCTCTATCCCCATCCCATCGCTCTCATTCCATGCCATTCCATTCCATTCCATTCCACCCTATGCCATCCCATCTCTCTCATTTCATCTCAGTCCTGTGCCATCCCATTTGATTCTATCTTATTTTGTCTCATCTCTGTTGAGCTCCTCCCTGCCCAGCCCAGCCCGGCTCTCCCCATCCCATCTTTTAGACTTTATGATTGTTATTCTTCCCATATTTTGTTAACTCTATTCCCTAAACTCCTTCATCTCCCCTGCCTTTTCTAAAATGCTGCCACTTGATACATTTTCAACCACCAGGGGAAAAGTGCTGGACTTGTAATCAGGAAGAACTTGGTTCAAATCCTATTTCAGATACTTAATAGCTGTGTGATTCTGGCCAAATCATTCTCATCCTCACTTTTCTCATTTATATAATAGCTATAATAATAGCTCGTAGCTCTTGTTGTTTCAGGAAAAAAATGAGATATATACATGATATTGTTTGTGATTCCTAAAGTGTTTATGCAATTCTAAGTTCTTATTATTTCAGTCTACATTACAGACAACTTGGTGTAATGCAAAACCACTGGATAAAGAGAGTTGGATTTTAGTCCTCTGGCCCTAGCCAGTGGGGGATGTTACATTAAGGTATTTCATTTTGGGTTTCAGTTTTCTCATCTGTAAACTAATGGAACTGCTCTATGCCTTTTCTGAAATCCTTTCCATATCTAAAACTCCCTGATTTTTCTGATTTCCTTGTTGTTATAGCTTCTCCTTGCAAAAAAGGGTCTATTTAAAAATACTAGTATTCTTCTTTTAAGGTTGCATGGCAACCTTAAAAGATAGTCATTAAATTATCTGATTTTTAAGGAAAAAATAAAGTTGAAGATAAGCCAGTGAAAATAGAGGAATCTAGACATGACAGGTGTAACTGTACTGCAAGATGCTAAAAGAGCTATAAAAGATGACGTCAAAGAAATGCCCAACTGAAAAAGAAGATGGGCTGGTTTTCAGGGAAAGGCAAGAATAACAGATAAGACTGCTCTCATGCTGCCCTGGTATATTCCTGATATCAAGTGAATGTGAGGAAGGAATCAAATTGGTGAGTGGATACCTACTCTTTCACCCCCTCAAGGATTTGTGGGAGGACAAGAACAAAGGTAGCAAGGGATGGGCAAGGACTGATGGGTCACTATCTGTATGTGGGAGGAGAAGCCTACACAGCTGATATAATTAATACAATTCCCCCAGTTGATAAATAGTCAAAAATATGAACAATTTTCAGATGTTGAAATTAAAACCATCTATTGTCGTATGAAAAAAATGCTCTAAATCACTATTGATTACAGAAATGCAAATTAAAACCACTCTAAGATACCACCTCACATCTCTCAGATTGACTAAGATGAGAGGAAAAGATAATGATAGATGTTGAAGGGGATGTGGGAAAATTGGAACGCTAATGCATTGTTGGTGGAGAAGTGCAATGATCCAACCATTCTGAAGAGCAATTTGGAACTATGCCCAACGGGCTATAAAACTGCTCATACTCTTTGATCCAGCAGTGCTACTACCTGGTATCCCAAGGAAATCATAAAGAAGAGAAAGGACCCATATATGCAAAAATGTTTGTAGCAGCTATTTTTGTGGTGGCAAAGAATTGGAAAATGCATTCATCAGTTGTGGAATGGCTGAATAAGTTATGGTATATGAATGTAATGGAATATTATTGTTCTATAAAAATGATGAACAAGCTGATTTTAGAAAGGCCTGGAAAGAGTTACACAAACTGATGCTATGAAACAACCAGAAACAAAAGTACAGTGTACACAGTAGCAGCAAGATTGTGCTATGATCATCTATGAAAAACTTGATTCTTCTCAGTGATTCAGTGATCCAAGGCAATCCCAATAAACTTTGGATAGAAAATGCTATCTGCATCCAGAGAGAGAACTATGGAGAATGAATGTAAATCAACACATGCTGTGTTTGCTTTTTTACTTTTGTCTTCTTGTTTTTTGTTCCCTTGTGGTATTTTTCCTTTTCTGATTTTTCTCTCCCAAAATGATTCATAAAGAAATGTGTATTGGAAAAAAAATAATGTACATGTATAACCAGAAAAAAGAAAACCATAAAAAAAAAAAACCAATGGAGAACTATAGAGAATATGTGTAGAATAGCTGTGAGCCTTAAGGATAGAATATTGTGGTTGAAATAAAAATCTTCTTTTAATTTGTAGGAGTTGATCAAGTCTGGGACCTCTTCAAGTTTTATGAGCTGAGGAATTCTGGGCAAATCACCCCACTGCTATGGATTTCAAGCAACTCCCTGGGACTTATTGTCTAAGTCATAGATGGATATTCCTTGACTGATGATAATTTCTGACACTTATCTAAAACTTTAAAGCTTGGGAAGTGTTTTCTATACACAGTCTCATTGACCCTCACAACGACCCTTTGAGATAAATACTATTATTATCCCCATTTTACAGATGAGGGCACTGAACTCAGAGAGGGTCAGATGTAGACCCTCAGGTATGCCTTTCTGAATATCTCTAGATAGTGATTTGCAGAAGGGAAGACTTGCATGAGACAGATATTCCAGAAAGATAAAGGTACCCAATGACAGTGAACGTGGCAAAGCAAAGGAATCATGGAGCTTATTTAAAGTCCTCATACAGAGAAAATTGAAGGCCAGGGGCTTGGCAGGAAGGCTGCAAGCAGTGAACAGACTTCCTTGTGCCTAAGCAAGCAAGGTTGTGGTTTATTAGACTTGATTAAAGCTGGTCAAGTTAAATAGATTCAATTGCAGTTTGCAATAAGGGTAAACATGAGACCCTCCCTCCCTTTCTCTTCTCTAGCCCAGGACTTTGAAAAAAAAAGTATCTTTCTATCATCTAGAGAATTAAGTTTCCATCCTATAATAAAAAACATGCCCTTCACTTCAAACAAAAACCAGTTATGAAGGTGGATCCAGGATGGGAAAAAACTGAACACATTATTCTACATAGCTGATGTGGTACATTTGAGGCATAAACCACTGCATATCCTATAAACAAGTGAAGAGCCCCCCATCAGTCGGGTCTGGACCAGCGCTATGATAGATGGCAAACCGGAGGTCATAAAATAACTATCAGACTCGAACCATGGTTTTATCAACAGTTTTATTTTCTCTGAGACAAGTTATTCTGGAGGACTGGAAAAGCATCGCCTGTATTTGAAAAAGGCCTTTTGCGGCTGTGAAGTGCTCGCTCTGTTTCATGGCCCCGACTTACGTTTACCTCTGCTACTCGCTCACTCGCACACCACAAAGTTACTTTCTTGAACTCCTGCACAGAATGTATTTTGGCATAACGGGGAGCTTTCAGAGGTTTTATTAGCCCCCTGGGTTGGCCCGGAGAAAAATACACTTGAAAATGTAAGGCACAAACTGAAAAAATATTATTTTGACTCTAAAAAAAGCCAAGAAGATATAAAAACCTGAAATGCTCAATATACCTCTGTGGATTTTTCTTTCTTTCTTTCTTTTTTTTTTTTTTTTTTCCCTTCCTTCTGCTTAGAGAAGCGGAGTGTGTGTGTGTGTGTGTGTGTGTGTGTGTGTGTGTGTGTGTGTGTGTGTCGGGAAGAGATGTGGGAGCTGATGAGCATTTTATTCTGTCTCCTTTAATAGGAATTTTCAAGTAGTCAATACATTTCTCCTTTGCGAGGCCCATTTTTAGACGGGATGGGAAGTCGGGAGGATGGGGAATGCTGATGCTTTTAGGGTACCCTTCCACCCTGATCCTACCCCCACCCCCATATCCACTTATATATACGACAGGGGCCAGTTTCCTCGCGTCCCTCTTTGCTTAAAATAAAAATCCCAAACGCCGATGAATCCATGCAGTAGCGAGGTGTAGCTGGGAGAAAGGTCGGCCTCCCTGCGGCTGCTGTACCATCTGATGGCGAGATTTCAGCCCTCTTCCTCGCCTCCCCGTGCAAGCACAATGGTATTTCAGCTCTAGTCTGTCTGCAGCGCGCTCCCCCCTTGCAGCCCCCCCCCCAAATCTACCCCGGGCCTCCCCGAACAGTGCTCCTAGACGCTGAGGGAGGCAGGCCATTTGCAGACGCTCGTTTTCTCGGACAGGGCCGGCGCGCACAAAAGGCAGGAGCGAAGTGGTTAAAGACAAAGAGGAAAATTGCTGGTGCGGGGGGTGGGGTGGGGAGGTGAGGGGCGCTCGGGCTGAGCCCGTGCCTGCAGCAGGAGAGGGCGGCAGCAGCTGCCGGGGAGAGGCACGAGCGAGCGGGCGGGCAGGAGCGGGGAGCTGGGAGCTGGGAGCGAGCGGAGCGGGCCAGAGCGCAGGGGCGGCGGGAGCCGCGGCGCCCAGAGACACCCAGAGAAAGGGCAGCCCCGCCGCCCGCAGTCCTCAGCGCGGTTAATCACGCGCTCCCCTCTCGCGGCTGATTTGCAAGAGCAGATTAATCAGAGCGCGCGGCTTGATGAAATTTGCTGTTATTGTGCCCATTTTTAGCAACATCTTTTATTATCTTCATTATTCATTTACAGGGGGACCGGCATCAATTATGCAAATGAGTTCGCAGACTTTGCAGATTACTTCATTTGCTGCTATTGTTTGTGGAAATTTAATTATTAAATATTATTAAGCTCGCGTTTTCTTCAATTTTCCGAGGCTTAGTTTCATTTGATTTTTCCTCCAGCTGCTCTTCTTTCCTTTCAGTGCCAAAACAGCCCCTCATCAAAGCGGCGCTGGCATGTGAAGACCAAATAAAATCTCTTCAATTTAATAATTTTGATGTTAGTCCCTTGTTCTCAGCTGCTTGCTCAAAGCAATGCAGAGAGAAACGCCGAGCACATTCAATTTAATGAGCAGAAATTGAATTCAAGTTTGTTCGGAATTGACTTCAATTAAGCAGAGTCTTAATGATAAATTAATCTCTTTTCTTTATTCCCCAGAATTTGTTTTTCAAAGTAGGAAATTGGACTGCATTGAAAGACCGAAGAAAGAATACCAATTTTAAACTCGATCCTGGGACTGATAGCAAAATTTAATTCTTTATAGGAATATACTTGGACAAATAGCATGCGCTCTATGGCATGTATTATAATTTATATTCATTGTTACCGCTTCCACTTTCATGGGTGGATAAAATGGCAGCTGAATTAAATATGGGCTTGTAATAGACTTCAGAGTTTTAATCTTTATTAAGAAACTCTAATTGAATGCATAATTAGCTTTTCCGGCTTTCGGAAACTAGGTTTAATATCTATGTGGACTGCAAACATGGATCAGGCATTTTCAAGCCATTTTTTTTTTTTCACGAGTTTTATTTTTGAGGACAAATGATCACTCTGTATATGAGATCTGATTTCCCTCTGAAACAGGAAACCGAGAAGCAACAAATTCGCTGTCCCCCCCGGTTTTTGGCTGCAGAGACGGCGACTGGTCTTTATGGGAACTGGGGCCAAGGCTGGTAATTTTAAGTTCCTTTTATTAAAACCTCTAATATTCCTCTGGGCCACTCGAATCCATTATTCCTGCCTGGGCCCTGCTGAAATCTACCACGAAGCTACTTGGGGATTTTAATGAGGACGTCCATATTGATTGGATGGTTACACGGTTTGGGTTAGCTGCTGCCGTCAAAAATGTACCTGCCATTTTTTACCCTTGAATCATGGATCATCTTTCCCGGAACATGCAGTGCATAATTCTCCATGCTCCGTCTGCAAAGCACTGTATCTACATATGCCAAAAGTTATTATTGCCGTTCCTTTAGGATTGACCTTAAAAGAGAAGATGTTCGTTCCAAAGAACTTCAAGCTGTTCACTGCAGTGGATTCATAGTCACACATTTTAAATCAATCAGAGTGAGAAAATACATTTAGGATGTTTATGTTTCACTGATCTGCATGGGTCCTCTCTCCTCCCACTCCCCCTCTCATATTCCCACATACGTTTCCATCACCATCAGTCACAGTACATGGCAAATGGGTTCTTTTTTCTTTTCTTTCTTTTTTTTTTTAAACATGAATTTCTTGTGATAGAAGGATTATCTTCCCTGTGGCATTGCTGTATTATGGATCTAACATCTTTTCAAGTAATATTAAGTGGCCACCTGCCCTTCCTAGCACTAAAAGATTATAGGTTTTCAGACAGAAAGATATAGTGAAGTCTGAGTTTCAGAGTTTTGAGCCCAGCTCTTTTGAGTCTAAGTATCTTTCCTCTATGGGTCTCAGTTTTCCCTTTTGCAAATGACAGAACTGACCTCCATGATTTCTAAATCATTTCCAACTTTAAAATTCCATGACAAATCACACAGGATGTCCTCCTCATATTGAAGAGGAAACTAAAGTGGTGAAATGACTTCTAAACATTCACATAGTTAGTGGGAGAACCTGTACCAGAACCTAGATTTTTTAACTCTGCCATGCTATTTTCTAATTATGGCTCTTAGCAGAGCCATACCTACGTAGGAATTTTGGAACCTGAGAGGGGAGCTCACTTGGTATGATCTGTAGTTTTTGGAAATAGAATGGAACAGATAGAGTAGGAAGTGTGCCTGAGGATTATACAAAGTATCTGTGATGCTTAAAAATTTGGCACATTTGGGGATGATGGGGTTAGAGATCTTGGAGAAAAGAAATACATCCTTAGATAGCAGTGTCAGAAAGCTATATTTTCAGTACCAAACAGCACCAGTGAAACCCAGTTGTCTCACTCATCTCAGTTTTGTCTCTGTTGTTCAGTAACTTCTTTATGCAAATATATATTAGATCTTAGAATCATAAAGTTGGAAGGGACCCGAGAGGTAATCTAAACCAACCTCCTTCTTTTAACCTACAAAGTTGTTAAATTCTTTGCGCATAGTCAAATAGGAAGTTTGGAATTAATTTGATGTCTTCTTTAAGCTAGGAGATTTACCTGAAGTCTTGGTAACTGAAAAGCTTATAGAATTGGGATTCACATTATAATTATTGGACCTGGAGTTACAAAACCAGGTTTTGATTATCGACTCCAAAATTTACTAACTTTATGACTTATGAGCCAAATATTTGATTCTGATGAACCCAATTCACTTGGCACAAATAAAACATCCTTGGCATGGAAGAATTGGCATATATGATTGCTGAGATAGTGCCAGTGATATTTGAGATCATGGAGAACAGTAGTACCAAAGGATTAGAGAAGAGCAAACATTTTCAGAAAGAGAGAGAGAGAGAGAGAGAGAGAGAGAGAGAGAGAGAGAGAGAGAGAGAGAGAGAGAGCGCAACAGATAGAGACAGACAGACAGACACACAGAGAAGGGGATGAAGGGAGGGAAGTGGAAGGAGGGAGAGAAAGAAGGAGGGAGACAGACACACAGAAGAGTTTAGCGCCTCTAAGTAATGGATCATTGAGCTTGACTGTGATTCCTGGCAAATTTCAGAATGGATAATTAGAGAAATAGAAAATAATCTAAAAAAGTAGTGGTACAGAGAGCCAACATAATTTAGTTAAGAATACTTCATATCATATTGACTAGGTTTCCTTCTTCACATGGTTATTAAATAAATAGAGCTGAAGAAGTTATCTCGAATTTATCAATACAAATGATAAACTATCAGATTATTTTGGAGGAAAAGATGGAAAGATATGGAGTGTATATGGATGCTAATATTACAATGTTAATTTAACATAATGGTTGTGGGGATAGAGTTGTGTATTACAGGTTTAGGACATAATTTGGCTGGCACATATCCGATAGCATCCTTTATTCTCTATTGTCTTTGTCTCTGGTTATTTAATAAGTTATACCCTGTTATAAACAATAAGTTTATTTTTAAGTACATGAATAATATGATGGCATTACCAGCTCATGCAGTCTCCTTCTTTGTTGCTTTATGAAGTTTTTTTTCCAAGCAAAAACTTGATAGCAAAAGTTCAATAACTTAGAACCCTCAGAAACAAAAACTCTTAACATTAAGTCAGAGGTTTAGCTCTCTGCCCTAATGTAAATGCATGTTTATTGCTATCTATAACTATATAGATACGTGGAGGTATTCTTAAGGGAGGAATACCTTTTTTGTTGGAACTCCTCTTGGTCCTTGAAGACATAGGTTCAACCAATAGTTTCAGCCCAAGACCTTTGCTCAGAAATACTTGTAAGATATGGTCAATGGCCCTCCTTTGACTTTCTTTTTCACATGCACACCTTTATCATATTGTATCTTGGGGAGGTTCCCAATGGACAGCAACAAGGGTATATATTTAGCCCACTTGGTTTCAACTTTTTATCTGTGATTTGGGTAAAAATAAAGATAGGCAAATGGCAAGAGTAGAGTCTCAATAAATATTGCTGGGTTGGAGCATTGAGTTAAACATAAAAAGATGAAATTCAAAAGAAAAAAAAAGTATAAATGTTCTCATCTGGATAATGAGAAGATTGTATCAAGTGACTCCAAAGTACCCGTTAGCTCTAGTTCCTATGGTTTAGTTAAGGGTAGAGATGAGGGTAGAATCTTTGTATTTGAAATTTATGTCCCAAACTCTTTCCCATATGTGATGCTGCCTTGTGTAGGTTTTGCCCTTATATATAGGCCAGTTTCTCTTCCCAGTCTCAGCCATTAGACACTTAAGGATCATCTTCCTTGACCCCTTTAGGACATGTGCAATAAATTGCTGGCTCCTGATTTTAGACTTTTAATTCACTGATTTGGCATTCCCCAAAATGGCACTGCAGGAATTTGTAATATTCTCTAAATAATCAAAGATTCTATTTTATTTTATTCTCACTTAAGAGACAGTCATTTATTTATGTTATATACAGCAACACTCACTTTAGAAGACTTGTTCCTCAATCAATTTGGATAAACACTGGTTCACTACAATGTGTTTCAAGCAGCATTCTGAGGAAATCTTGATGCTAGGAATATTTCCCTTCTTTATATAAAAAGTGAAATCTTGTATGTACAAAAATCCCCCTTATTTATGCTGTGATTATTTTTAGTATCAAATAGGCTTAACTTTCTTGATTCTGTTCTAGATTTTTTTTTAATGCATTCCCCCCATCATTTAATTTAATTGCACAAACATTTATTAAGTAGTTACAACATGCAAAGCCGTTTGCTAGAGCCAGGGATAAAAAAGACAAGATACAAAACAGTCCCTGTCATCAAGGAGTTTATACCTTTTTATTTACTTTGTATATACACAGATACATAGATCTCTGCCCCTTTACAAAAAAAGGAAAAAAAGGGAAAAAAGAAATTTACATGATAGCTTTATTATATGTTTAAAAGGAGTATTAAGTTGTACATAATAGATTTGCAGTTTCATGTGCAATCATCTTTTTTTATTATACTATATTATGGAACTGCTGGTTTTATTCCATAAATAAAAAATGAAAAAAACTAAACAAAAATATATTTACATACACACATGTATGTGTGCATATATATGTAAACTCAAAATTTATATATACATATGGTCCATATATGTGTGTATATCTGTCTCTCAAGGTTTTATATACATATACATATATATGTATATATATAGTGTGTGTGTGCATGCTTGTGTGTGTGTGTGTGTATGTATGTAATATACAGTCCATGTGTGCATGCGTGTGTATGTGTGTGTTAGGCAATTACTTTCTATTGGTGCAGATAACAGATATATGTATGTATACACACATACATAAGCATACACACAGAAATCTCTCTCTCTCTCTCTCTCTCTCTCTCTCTCTTTCTCTCTCTCTCTCTCTCTCTCTCTCTCTCTCTCTCTCTCTCTCTTCTTTCTATATCTCCCTATAGAAACTAATCTCCTTGAGGTCAGGATATGTTTCTTTTCTTTTTCTTTCTTCCTTCCTTCCTTTTTTTTCCCCTGGCCTTTGTATTTCAAGACTTGGAGTAGTTGGCACATCAGAGCCCCTTGGTAAATGCTCATTGGTTGATTGATTCTCCTGGGAGGATCCAACATTTACATAGCTAAGTAAGCACGAGATAATCTGAATAGAGAGAAAGAGCACAGATAATTTAGAGGGATCAGGAAAGGCTTTCTATAGGAGATGGTCCCTGAGATAAGCTTTGAAGGACGATATACATTCTAGGAAGCATAGGTGGGAAAAGTGTTAGACCTCCCCATACCTGGATCAGTATTTGTATTTTCCATCCACACAACCCATGGACAGAATCAGTTTAAGAGACAGTTGTTTGCAGTATCTGTTTTCTCATTTTCATGCCTATAACAGATACCTCTTTGCAGAATAGTGAGGAAATCTCACAGATGGTTGGAAAGCATGCATTTCAGAAAGTCATTGTTATTTTCTTAAATTCTTTTTTTTATTTGAAGCAAAATTCAGTAAGACCATGGATAAAATGGAAGGATACCATCACTATTACAAGAAAATAGTGGATTTTTTTTTTTAATTTCCAAAGGAAACTTTAAGAACACAAGGAAAAAACCCTACATTTTTCAGAAGGGAAAAGATCTCATGGTTAACAAGGCTTGTGTCATTTGTGCTGATTTCATGCAAGCAAAGCTAGATAGAGAAGGAAAGGTGTAACCAAGCCTTAGGTACATTGAGGAGATGGTACATTAAAAAATATCCATTGTCTTAGATTAAGTGTAACCACTCCTAATGGGTGTATTGTGGTGGGCAAGTGACTTTGTCTACTGGCAATTTCATCAGATATGAAATGGAGAATGTAGGGAGTCATAACTAAGTCATTCACAGTTGATAATTGTGCAATTATTGCTGCAAGTGTGTACAGTGTTCTCCTGTTTCTGTCCACTTCACTTTACATCAGTTCCTCACAGTTGAGAAAAGAGAGAAGATGATATAAGTCACATCAAAGTCTAACGTATTCATGTTCAAGGAGAGCCAGAGGCCATGTCCAGAAATGTCATCAAATGATAGAACTCATTGGTGGAAGGGACCTCAGAGACCAACTCCTCATTCCAAAGATTCAGGAAATGTAAATGACTTACACAAGTAGTAAGTATCAGATGCAAGATAAAAATCCAGCTCCTTTGATCCCATAGCCAGTCCAGTGCTTATTCCATCATACCATGCTCCAAGACAAATAAGGAGACACAGGAAATGTTCATGTTTTGCTGGGAGGATTCCCATTTGGGGCTTAGACATCCCAGGATCTTACCACCACCATCATCACCACTACCACCACCACCAACTAGCATTTACAAAGCTCTTTAGTGTTTTTGAAGAACCTTATATATGCTATTTCATTTAATCTTTACAAACAACTCTTTGAAGTAAGTGCCATCATTATCCTCATTTTGTTGGTATTTAATCATGTCTGATTCTTCATGATCTCCTTTTTTTTAATTAAAAAAAGTTTTTTTTTTTTTAAGCAAAGATCCTGGAGCGATTTGTCTTTTTCAATTCATTTTTACAAATAAGGAAACAGAGGCTAGAAGAGTGAGTTTCCCAGGTTATCAACCAGTAAGAGTATGAGGCAGAAATTGAAATCAGATTTTCCTGATGTGAGTTTCCTACTCATTCTAGGGTCCCATTTAGCCTCCTCCACACATGAGTCCACTGTGTCCTCCCCCTCGTCCTCTCCTGCCTAGAGTCCCAGTGCAGTTCACATTCTAGGAACATATACTGTAAAGCCTAGCAGAGGGAAACACCACTTCCCTGCCCTTTCCCTGGAGGGCTGTTGTCTTGTCAGTCTTGACCGGTCACCATTTTCTGCCTTATTATCAACCTCTCCAGGAAAGATTCAGCCAATTAGGTTCTCTTGTCCTTGACTGCAATGTGTGCAGATTTCTCTTTGAGAAATTGGTGTATTTCACTCGACCCCTACGCATCCTTGCTTCTGAAACTTGGAGTGGTGAACCGGCATTGGCTCTGCTTTTTGATGATCTTTTTGTTCACCTAGGATGTGATTCTCCTCCTCATTCCCAAACCTATGACTTGCCCCAAAGTTCCAAAGCCAGTATGTAACAAGAAGCAATACTTGAACTTAGATCTCAAGACCAGCTCCAAGACCAGCTGTTTAGTCTCAGTCTCTGCTTCAAGACAACCTCTATTAAGCCCCTCTCCATGTGAACACACACACACACACACACACACACACACACAGACAGAGGCACACAGAAAGACAAAAGAAATGCACACAAAAACACACATACAGAGAGAGACAGAGGCACAAATACAGAGGCTAAGATCCCCCCCAACCCCCAACAGGGAGAGACAGAGACAGGGAGAGATAGAGATAGAGACAAAGAAAGAGACTGAGACACAGAGACAGAGAAAGACAGAGACACACAGAGAGAGACAGAGAGGCAGAGGAGAGACAAAGACAGATACACAGAGACAGAGACAAAGATAGAGACACACAGAGAGACAGAAAGACAGACAGACACACACACACAGAGTGACAGAGACAGTTTATTTATCTCTATACCTATTGTTTCTGACCAATTTCCTGTAATATCCTTGATGGCAGGAATATTTGTTTTGTCTCCATACTCCATTGTTAGTCCAATGTTGACATATACCAAGCCCTTGATAAATGTCTTTTGAAAAACCAAAGCTCATCAAAGCTCACCAAGTTAGGATAAGTACAATTGTAACTAGAGATAGAGTAGCACATGTGGAGAGAAGATTTGAGTAGATTGGGGTTAGATCTAGGGCAGAGACTTGGATTGACAATATATTGACCTTGAGACTTCAAACAAGTCATCAAACTTTCTGGTACTCAGTTTTCTTATCTGTAAATTGAGGTCAATTCCTGTCTTATTTCACAATGTTGTTGTGAGGATTGAATGAAAACATGGATGCAAAAGTGTTTTGTAGTTCATGCTGAAATATTTTAGCTGGTTGTTTTCTTCAAGAGAGTAAAGATTTGATTACCTTGTAGAATGGGGCATGGTGGGCATAAACAGTCTTTTAAGAGGTTGTAAACAAGGATTTATGGAGGAGAAGCAATGTAAAAGACATTAGATCCAAATATTGCAATGGACCCATGATTTTACCAACACTGAGTATTCCTTTTAATGGTGTAGACAATAGCTCTCCATATCTGGCCATCCTGTGTGACCTTCATTCATTCGCTTCCATAAATTCAACATAGAGTATCCACCTATCTATTCTATGTCCTAGAGGACTTTCTTACTTTCTTCTGACCATTGTAAGGGTGTCAGTGAATCACCCTGGATGTCTCCGTCTCTTCAGCAGCCAGCTAGGTAGTGCCATGGATAAAGTGCAGGCAGGAAGATTCCAAGCTCAAATCCAGCTGTATGACCTTATGCAAATTACTTAGTCTTCATTTGCCTCAGTTCCTCAACTGTAAGATGAGGATAATAACAGCATCTATGTGTTGTGAAGGTAAAATGAAGTAATATTTGTAAAGCACAATGCAGACCTTAAAGTACTATAGAAATGCTAACTATTGTTGTTATTATTGTTATCCCTTACTTCCAATAGGTAATTAATATAAAGTTGTCATCAAAGGAACATATGATTGGAAACATATGAAAGGTCTGTCATTTGACAAAGCAAGGGATTATGGATGGATAGCTCTCATGCTTTTTTGGTACCCTTAAGAATTCAAGAAAACCTGAAAATGGTTCCTTAGCCAATTCAGTGGATCCCTTGGGGGAAGACATGAGTCACAGAGGTAAAAAGGCAAGGATAGGTTACAGTCTACATGATAGGGAGTTCCCACACTGATAAGGTCAATGATCCACTGAATTATTGAAATACAATTTTCTCCTTAGAAGGTTTTCTATTCAGGATTAGAGAATGCTGCAGAATTGAAACTATTAGTTTGTGTGTGTGTGTGTGTGTGTGTGTGTGTGTGTGTGTGTGTGTGCCTATGTGTTGAGGGGCAAGTTTAGACAGTAGGTTAAATTTTTTTCCTTTTAATTTTTCTAATTACATATAAATGCAATCAATATTTTTTAAAAATCTGCATTTCAAATTCTCTATTACTTTCCCTCCTTTCATCCTTTATTGAGAAGGTAAGCACTTTGCTATATAGATTATATATGTGCAGTCATGCAAAACATATTTCCATATTATTTATATTGTGAAAGAAAATAGATTCTCCCTATAAAAAGACAAAGAACAACAAAGAAAAATTTTAAAAAGTGCTTCAATCTGCACCCAGACTCCATCAGGTTTTTTCTCTGGAGGCAGATGCTATTCTTTCATCATGAATCCTTCAGAAATGTCTTAGACATGTATTGCTGAGAATAACTAAATCATTCACAGTTGATCATCTTATAGTATTGCTATTACCATGAACAACATCCTCCTGGTTCTGTTTACTTCACTTTGTATCAGGTCATATAAGTCTTTTCAGGATTTTCTGGAAGCATCTTGTTTGTTACTTCTTATGGCATCATGGTATTCCATTAAAATCAGATAGCACAACTTATTTAGTTCTTCCCAGTTGATGGGAAAATTGAGGCACTAGTGCTAAGTGAAATGAGCAGGACCAGGAGATCATTATATACTTCACCAATGATACTGTATGAGGATAAATTCTGACAGAAGTGGATTTCTTCGACAAAGAGAAGATATAACTCAGTTTCAATTGATCAAGGATGGGCAGAAGCAGCTACACCCAAAGAAAGAACATTGGGAAATGAATGTAAACTGTTTGCATTTTTGTTTTTCTTCCTGGGTTATTTTTACCTTCTGAATCCAATTCTTCCTGTGTAACAAGAGAACTGTTCGGTTCTGCAAACATATATTGTATCTAGGATATACTGTGACATATTTAACAGGTATAGGACTGCTTGCCATCTGGGGGAGGGAGGGAAAAAGTTGGAATAGAAGTGAATGCAAGGGATAATGTTATAAAGACATTTTTTTCAAAATAAAAAAAATTAAAAAAAATTGAAGCTGTCTTTTAGTTTGCACAAGTATTCTCAGTGTTTAGCACAGTACCTGGTACACAGTAAATGCTTAGTAAGTGATTTAGTGACTGACTGACAGAAGATCTACTCAGTCTGCTAAAGATTTTCCTCCCATCCTAATAGATCCTTACCATAAAAATGATAGGTACTGAAACTAAGAGTCATGGACTATACTGCTTTGCTAGTTTAATAAATACTTTAAAATTAAAATTCCTGTATTCAAGAGATAAAGTTCAGAAGTTGGATTCCGATCCTCCATAGTAAATGAATGTTTGAATGATTAACATCCAAGGGAGTTGTATGAATACAGTGGCTTTAATATCAGGTTTTAAATGTATTCTTGGAGTGTAAAAGGTAGGGGATTGGCAACCTTTCTGTGAATCAGAACCACTGACCTTCAGAAACAATCAATTGAAGGTTCCCCACAAATAAAATAAACTTTAATTTGCTTCTTTTTCTCCTTCTTCAGAAAGATATTTATTATTTTATTCAATCATCATTTATTACCTTCCTACTATGTGTATGGGGTTTCTGATGCTAGTGAAAGAGAGGAAGAGAGAATCACAAGTGGAAAGAAAGTTAGAGGGAGAAATGAAAATGAGAGGGAGAGATTGATTCTAGATTAGAGACAGCTAGGTGGTGCCATAGTGCAGAGTGCTGGACCTGGAGCGACTCTAGCATCTGATAGTTGCTTACCTCTCTTACCATTTCTTTTTGCTTCACTTTCTTCTTCTGTGAAATGGAAATAATAATAGCACCTGGCTCTCAGGATTATTGTGTAGATCAAATAAGACAATATTTGAAAAGTGCTTTGCAAACCTTAAAATATTCTACAAATACTGGCTCTAGGAGAGAAAGATAAGAGGGAGGCACACTCAGTAAGTTTTAAAGTATTCATTTGAGTGGAAACACAATGTTGGTCAGGGATTCTTGAACTTGTTTTGCTCACAGTATTTTTCCGGTGATGAAGAATATCAACAAACTGTAGGAGTGTTGGCAGACTCACACATGTGCAACGACAAGTGCGAATTTCATACAATTTGTGGCACGGACTTTGAGAACCCCTAGTGCAGTGAGATAAACACTAGTCTTAGCTTAGACTCAGGCGGCTAGAGTTTGAACTTCTGTCTTGCCATGTCCTAGTGACTTGATGCTGGACAAAGCACTGAACCTGAATCAGCCTGTTTCCTAATCTGTAAAATGGAACTAATGCCGCTTGTACTACCTACTTCCCGGGTTTGCTGTGAATAAACTACTTCTAAATTTCAAAGCACTATGTAAATGTAAAGTTTCTTGTAAAGTATATACCCCTTAAGGCAAAATCATTTTAATCTTTGTATCCAAGTGTATAGGGGAGAATAAGACCTTTATATAAATATTTTTGAATTAAATTGACTCAACTCTCCCCTAGAGCCTCTTCCAGTGCTCTCCACAAACTAGACAGATCCATAAAAAGGTTTTTGAAGGACCTGAATTATATGGTTTCACTTCTGTTCTCCACTGTTCATTTGGATTTCCAAGAATTTTCTACACTCAGTGCTCCAGTTCTATAAAAGATCCATAATCTCACCAATAGGAGTACTCTCTTTAGTGCTATAAACTATAGTCCATCCTCAACGTTTTCATCTTGTCCCTGTTCTGATGGTGAGGCAACATGTAGACAGTGTGTGAGTCTAGGACAGGAGTTCCCTGAGACTTGCTATCTATGTGACCATAGGGAAGTCACTTAATGTCTCTGAGTCTCAGCTTCCCCATCTATAAAATGAAGGTGAACTAAATGGCCCCTAAGGTCCTTAAACTCTGGATCTATGCTCCTCCCATAAATCCTCCAAAAAGGACTCACCTAAGGCTTGAAGAAGGGCAGAGAGGTCTCTCTCCAGTTCATTTAAGTTTCCACTCCTTCCAATCAACCATTGGAATGTGTTCTTCTCTTTTCCCTCTGCACTAACCCACTTTGTTCTCTTACAAACTTCTTGATGACATCTTATGCAGATCAACACTGATGATGTACTGCAGCTTACTGGCATCTAACATTTGTCCTCATGTTGCTCCTTCATCCATACCCCCCCAGTTGCTGCTCCCCAGTCTGACAAGTTCCATTTCTCTCTTCTCCCCACAGCACTGCTTTCTGATGTCCCAGAATCACCTGAGGTTTTTCTCTCATGTGATTTTGTATTCTAAGATTCCAGGCTCCTTCCTGGGATGTCTTCCTTTGGGGTAATCCAAGATGATAGAATTTCTAGGCATGTCCTTGAATGCTTCACATCTCAACCTCTTTCTTATTCCCTCTGTACTTCTTTCCCTCCCTCTCTCTTGCCACTTTATCTCTATCTCTTCTTCTTCTTCTTCTTCTTCTTCTTCTTCTTCTTCTTCTTCTTCTTCTTCCTTCCTTCCTTCCTTCCTTCCTTCCTTCTTCTTTCCTTCCTTCCTTCTTTCTTTCTTCTTCTTCTTCTTCTTCTTTCTTTCTTTTTTCTTTCTTTCTTCTTCTTCTTCTTCTTTCTTTCTTTCTTTCTTTCTTTCTTTCTTTCTTTCTTTCTTTCTTCTTCTTCTTCTTTCTTTCTTCTTCTTCTTCCTTCCTTCTTCCTTCCTTCTTCCTTCCTTTCTCTTCCTTCCTTCCCTTTTTCCTTCCTTCCTTCCCTTTTTCCTTCCTTCCTTCCCTTTTTCCTTCCTTCTTCCTTCCCTTTTTCCTTCCTTCCTTCCTTCCTTCCTTCCTTCCTTCCTTCCTTCCTTCCTTCCTTCCTTCCTTCCTTCCTTCCTTCCTTCCTCCTTCCTTCCTTCTTTCCTTCCTTCCTCCCTCCCTTTCTCCTTTTCTCCCTCCCTCCCTTCTCCTTCTTCTCCTCTCACTCCTTTCCTTTCTCTTTCTGCCTCTCTTCCTCTTGCTCCCCCACCTGATTTTAGGTTTCATTAACGTGAGGAACTTTCACTAGTGAAACCCTCTTCACCAATTCAGATCAGGAATTCTCCTGAAACTTCTCTTATCCCCTGCCTGGGGGCATTGAAGAGTTCAGTGACGTGTTGGTGGTCACGGACCTGTTCTTTGTCTGAGGCGGGATTTGAACCTAAGCCTCCGTAACTCCAAGGTCGACCACTTTGCACACTCCAGCTATTAGCCAGTGTTGCGCCCTAGGCTTTTAAAAACACAGCAAGCTGCCCATATAGTTTAAAACATGGCCCCTCCTTTTCTTTATGGCAGGGAGAAAGCGAGATTTGAAAGGACAACCAAGGGAGGGGTTGACTATTCGAGGAAATTTGGGGGGCTTCTCAGGTCATGTGACCCTCTCTGCCAGGCTGCAGCTACTACGGGGGCCGGACATCGGTGGCTCCTAGCGTCTGTGCTCGCTGTACAGCTTGCCTCGGGAGCGAAGCCATTCCTCTCTCCCCAGAAGGCTCATCCCTTCGGGGACCTTCTCTCCCTGACGCCTGCTGTGCTTCTCTAATTGGCATTTGAACACGGCTAACCAAAGATGTTTACTGTCCTTCAGTGAGCTCAAACTTGTGTTTCTCTCTCTTGGGGTGGGTGGAGGTGGGTTGGCAACACACGGTTTGGAAATCTGCGTTAGGGGAAAAAAAATCTGTCACCCGTCTTATTTAGCATTGTCCTTCATAATACAAATTGCAAATAAGGCAGTGTGCCAAATCTGGAAAATAATTTCAATTAAAATTCCCAGTGCTTTGCAGGGGCAGCACAGGAGTAAGCCTTAACACACTGTCCTTGAGCCCCCGCAAAGCTTACCTGGAGAGCTGCTAAGGGGACGAGGAATATTCATCCCTCCCTTCCACCCTCCTCCCTTCACCGGCTCCCCAAAGGCTTCCTCCAAAACAACAAACAACAATTGTCTTTCTCTGCAGAAGAGGAGGTCTAGCAATGGTTTGTTTGGAAGAGCTAATAAAGGAATATTAAAAGAGTTGTTTATGGGATCACGTAAAGAGAACTCTCTTTCTCCCTCTCCCTCTCTTTCTTACTCCCTTTCTCCCCTTCCTTCCTCTCCCTTCTCCTCTCCTCTTCTCTCCACTCCCTCTCTTTCCCTCTTCCCTCTTTCCCCTTCCTTCTTTCCTTCCCTCCCTTCTTCCCTCTCTTCTCCTCTCCTCTCTTTTCCTCTCCAAACCTCTCTTTTCCTCTCCTCTCCTCTTCTCTCCTCTCCTTTCCCTCTCCTCTCCTCTCCTCTTCTCTCCTCTCCTCTTCTTTCCTTTTTCTTCTTCTTTTCTCAAAGCTCTTTATTCACCCTATTATTGAGGAAGAACAGTTCATGAGATTGGATCTGGACACAGAATATAGTCCCTGACAGTGACATTTAGACCTCCTATCTTGTTCTCAGGAGTTCTCTGTAGATGGTATGAGGTAGATAATTTAGGATCATCATGGGATCATAGTCTTAGAACCAGAAACGACCCCATCTATCCTTTATTTCAACTCTTTATTTTACAGATGAAGAAAATGATGTTCACTGGAGTTGAATGACTTGCACAAGATCTCCTGGACATCAAGATTGACCAAGACTGATCAATCAACAAACATTTAATAAGTTCTTTAGATGTGCCAGGCACTGTGCTGAGCATTAAGAAGACAAAAAAAAAAAAAGTAAAAACAATCTTTCTCCTCAAAGATCTTATATTTTATGGGGAAGATGATATGCACATATGCAATTGTACTTGACTGAAATGATCCAACACCCCACCTAGAGGAACCAACAAGATGTTCTAGTTATGGATGCCTCCAACAGGTGAGAAGATAGCCATTGAATCAATCAGTTATCCAGGGGCATTAAACTAGGGGAAGAGAATCTTCAATCCAATTGAAAGGAGTGAAAGCCATTGCAGGAAATGAAATGCTGTTCCGCATGATGTATATTGGGAATTGGTTGAGGAGACTTGGTCACACCCTCAGGGATTCATATGAAATAGCAATCCAGTTGGTAACCTGGACCAGTGTAGTTGTAGAAGCAGGTACAATTAAGTCCCTGAGTGGGAAGTGCTTAAGGGAGGGTGAATAATCTTAGTTCCTTCTCATCCTATTTTCTTTAGCAGAGGATGACTCTTTGTACTTCAAAAGACTAGAAGTTTCTCCAGTATTTTGTATGTTCTGTATGCCCCTGATTTGGGAAGATGTTTTCTATCAATTATTTTTTACTATATCACTTTAGTAAAGTAAATCTTCATGTCTAAAATCAAATCAATGTGGCTGGCTGCTTGATATCAACTGGTAATCAGTGATAGGAAAACATGGGTGGGGGCTCATGAACTGGATAAAACTCTGAAGGAGAGAATTAGCTTACTTCTGGACACCTGGCCTTCAAATACAAATAGGGATTGAGAAAGTAAGTCCAGAACATGTGCTTCAAACATGCATACAGAGTGAGATAAATGTTTGTCTGTCTGTATATATCTATATCTATATATATCTATATATCTATCTATATGCATCTGTATATATATAAATATATACATATATATATATATATATTATTCATGAAAGCTAAATAATTAGGAGACGAAAGCTAACTTTGGAAAGTGGGTAAGTTTGGAAAGGAACTAACAACCTGGGGGACCAAGAAAAAATCTATAGAAGATGATGTTGGAGTTAAGTCAGGGATTCTATGAAACAGAGCTAAGAAAAGAGAACATTATAATGCTAGTGAATTATGCGATTTGATTACAATAGCTATATAGGACCATAAGGTTTAGAAATCTCTTTGCATATGTCATTACATTTGAGCCTTGAAATAACCCTGTGGATACAGTTTAATGGTACCATAGGGTATAGAATACTGGAACTGGAGTCAGCAACACTCATCTTCCTAAGTTCAAATCCAGCTTGGAGGTACTTACTCACTGTTTGATCCTGGGAAAGTCACTTAATCCTGTTTATCTCAGTTTCCTCATCTGTAAAAATGAGCTGGAGAAGGAAATAGAAAATCACTCCAGTATTTTTGCCAAAAAATGACTTGGGGTCACGAACAGTAGGATATCTCTAAAATGACTGAGCATCAACAACAAAAACAATTTGTGAGGTGAGTAGACAGGTATATAGTTTATAGATGAGGAAAGTTAAATTCCTACAGGCTATGTGAGACAGCTAGTTGTTGGCAAGATTCAAACCTAGACTCAAGTCCCCTAACTATAAGTCCAGCCTCCTTTCCATTTTTCCAGTGCTAAGTACTAGGAATCCAGACTCTTTCCATGGTACCCAGCTGCTAGTTATTTCTTGAACAGAATACTGGGAAATATGCTCTACTGGAACTTAAAAACTTTAAGATGGAATCAGATTTTACCTGTTATTTCCTGTGTGATAACCTCTCTGAAATTTAGATTTTCGTCCTCCCTGCAGAATGGAGATAATAATACTTCACAGGACCATAGTGTGAGACTTGGAAGAGGAACCAGAGTCCATTCTCATTCTATAGTTGTGGAACCTATAGCGCAGAGTGGGTAGGTGATTTGTTCAAGCTTACGCAGGTGATAATAGCAGAGGTCAAATTCGAATCTAGGACCTGCCTGTTAATACAATGTTCTTTTGATATCACTTTGTACCCATCCTTACAGGCTTATTATATAAATCAATTTAAATAATGTACATGGCTCCTCTATAGAATGTAACCTTCTTGAGACTAGGGACAGCTTCATTTTTGTTTCTGTATTCTTGCCTTTAGCACTAGGCTGGCACATAGTAGGTGCTTCTTGATTGATTAATTCAGTGATGTAAAATGCAGAAAAATGTCATCTAATGTGAGTGACTTCTGAGTTCTTACTTCCACTTTATGGACCTCTGTTCATGGACTTCATGTTTCTTTTTTTCTTGCCAGCTCTCTCTCCTTCATTTTGCCCTGTTCCTGTTGTCTGCCTTGTCTATTTCTAATAGATGGCGGTAAGAATTACACATGCATGGCTGAAACCTCTCCCTGGTATTTGAGTCCCGTTAACTCATTGTTATGGTGGGTAAGCCTTCGCCGAAAGACAACAAACGGCACTCTTACGGAAAATATCATTCTCCCTTAATGTATATTTACTAACTGTATTTATTATTCATCAGGATACGCAGTTTAAAAATGTGATTCTAGATTCCCTCACTTTTAATCCCAAACAAATGTTAAAAGATTTATTTTTATAATAATCCCAGAATGAGAGCTAAGTAAGCCTCTCCTGAACAGAGCTTGCCAAATGGTGAATGTGAGCTCTATATATTCAAAAGGGATGCTAAATCGGTGCTTGCTCATCTTCTCTTACTGTTTCTAATGGCATATCAGTTTGCTGGGGCTCTCCATAGCTTCAGTTACTTGGCACTTACTCTAGAGAATGAGTACGGGGACAGACAATAGTTACCTCTCTTGTAAATGACAGAGGAGTGTAGAGGGGCTTAGAATGCAATAGCCATCTAGTCAGCGAAAAAGCATTTGTTGTCTACTATGGGCCAACCATTGTGCTAAGCTGTGGGGATACAAAGAAAGGCAAAAGTGCTCAAGAAGCTCACAGTCTAATGGGGAAAACAACCACCACAACCAAAAACCCTACTGTTGCACTAGTAAAATCTAACCAGGGTTAATTGGAGATAATAAATACATGAGAGATAAAAGATGCTATAAGATCAATGAAAGAAAATGTCACTTCCTCTTTGAGCAATCAGGGAAGGCTTCCAGGAGTAGAATTTGAGCTGGGCTTTGGAGAATTTGCAAGCCATCCATATATAATGAGGGAAATGAAGGCAAGTAGAAGTGAAAAAGATTAAGAGAATCAGTTGGGGAGGTGTGTGTGATAAAATACATGGGAAATACCATTCTAAGGATCTAAACCCAGCTGATATATGTCAATTTACCAAATAGCAAGTTCAATTTACTATGCACTTATATAAGTTAGCGAGATTCAATGGCAAGGGGACTATCCTCCAATCTGAGCAAGTTTCTCTTAATTTTTCTGAGCCTCAGTTTCCATATCTATAAAATGGGGATCACAATATATGTATTTCCTACCTTCCAGGGTTATTGTGAGTGTCACATGCATTAATGTCTCTAAAGTACATTGTAGACTTCAAAGTGCTACTATTACTATTGTATGTATCTTATTTCATGAAGTTTAGATCAAAACAATCCTCAGACAAGTCATTGTACACTAATGTTGTTCTTTTATAGACCAAAAAAATATTTATAACAGCTTTTTTGTTGTGGAAATTGGGAATTGAGGGGGATGGCCATCAATTGGGGAATATCTGAACAAGTTGTGGTATATGATTTTAATGTAATTGTCATTTTATAAAAAATGACGAACAGGATGATTTCTTCACCTATAAAATGAGCTGGAGAAGGAAATGGCAAACCATTCTAGTTTCTTTGCCAAGAATATCCCAGGAGAGGTGACGAAGCGTAAGATAGAACAGAAAGATGACTGAACAACAAGTGTTGAGATATAAATTCATCTTCTGTAGGTTATTATTGCTTTTTTGTGGGGGGAGGAGGTAGATCTGTGATTTCACTGATGTGGGGAACTTCCTGGTGAGGAATCCCTATTTCTACCAATGCAAATGAGTGACTACTCTGGATGGAGAGTCTTAGAAGAATTTCCTGAAGGTGCTGTGGGGTGAGTTGACTTGCTCAGGATTATTACAATAGAGATCAGACTTGAATTCAGATCTTTCTGCCTTTTATGATGAATCTCTATCTACTCTACTAAGACATGTAAATAAATAAAGTTGATACCAGTTTGAACATGATTACTGGACTAGAGAGATAAAAAGGTCTTTGAAATCAAAGGAGAGAAACATTACTTGCAATTGGGGATTTGGGGAAAGCTTCCTGGAAGAGGTAGCATTTGGAGTAGACCCTAAAAAAATTGGGAGGATAGTCAGTCAAGAACTTCAGAGGAACTAAATTCTCTTTTCTTCTATCAGCAGTAATATTGGGCTGGAGATAGGACTTAAGCGTGGGCTTGGTACAGCTGGACATGGTTAACAATAATCAAAGGCAAGCTCCTATTCAAAACATGAGTGGGTGGGTACTTGCTTACCCTCTCTTTGATCCAGTTATGTAACCAACAGGCCAGCCTCTAAGGGAAGGGAAACTGGCTAGTTTGTCATCCTTTCTATGACTATAGGTGGATGCTATTTTTGGACTTTTCCCCAGAAATATGAAAGTCTTTGGGTTAACAGCTTAAACTTCCAGATCCCCCCTTTAAAAAAAATAGTCAATGTTTATATGTTTCTGATATTTAGGAAAGTTTCACATCTACCAGATCACTCTTTCTCTATACAAAGATATTTTGTGCTTAAATACTCATATCATTCATCCTTTATAATATTAATAATTAAAATTGAATCTACATGCATGGCAGAATCAGAGGTGGCTCACAATAAAATTCCTTGTTTATTATTATCATTTTAACATTGAACAACTGCTCCATCCCACTCATTATTATAACTGATATGAAAGACTAGTATTAAAGTTGTACTTAGTCTGAGATAGTGTTTCCTTGTAGTCTTAGTGTTTCCTTAGGGCCTGACAATAGTAGGTGCTTAATAAATGCTTCTTGACTGAATGATCAACAAGAGATTTCATCTCTTATGTCCAAGTCAAGGCTTAGAAATTATATCTTTTAAAATTGAAAATCATACCTCACTGTGTACTACCACTAACCATGGTCATGAAATCTTTACTGACATCACAAAATAGTTGTCTATTTACCATGGATCATAAGATCATAAATATAGAACTGAAAAGGACTTTGTAGATTAGCTAATCCAATCTCCTCATTTTACAGATGAGGAAACTGAGGCCCAAAAGAATTAAGAAATTTCTTCAAAGTCACACAGTTTCTAAATGGAAGATCTGGTTTTAAGAGGTCCTCTGATTCCACACATATCATGTATAGAATTTTTGGCTTTATCATTATATTCCAAAATAATATAAACTGATAGATGAGACATAGGTTATTAATCTAACTTCATGTCATAACCTGAATTGCAAAGTTCGGGTTAGCTCCCTGAAGGTCTCAGGTTCAGCCAGAGTCAGGATAAGCAAAAGTCTTTGATTTTTAGGGGGTGAAGTAAAGGAGATGGATGAAACTGCCACAAGCTCTCCACCAACCTTCGTTCTCTTTGTCCTCATGAAAAGTGAGTCTGGCTTGTCTCACTCTACCCCCTAATCCCTTCTATGATTATCTGTATACACCAAAAGATCAAGCCAACACAGAATAGTGAGAAGGGCCATTTTCCCAAACATATGCTAATAGAGTTATTGTTCAATAATTAGCCTTAAGTGCTCAGTTGTCGGATTCCAGTGTACCTATTCAAAGTTTCAGCCCTTTATATTGAATGAGAGGCATTATCATCCACTTGATTGTGGATATTTGGATAGTTAAACCATACTCTCTTGAGTGATTATATATCTCATCCAGGAGGCTCTATAGTGGTCTGGAGTGTGATGTGACCAATTCGATGTCATACACAAACAGGAGCATCAAGAATCACCATGTGTAGAGAATCATTTTTCAACTTTACAATGAATTTTCTCCATTATAGCATAAATGCTTTGGGTTTGGAATATATATTTTCCCTTTTATTGCTTTGCCTGATATTACTAATTATGATGTTATTAAATTAATTTGTCTCAGTTGTTAAATCTTTCAAGAAATCTTAAATATGTGCATGGGAGATAACTTTTATTAATATCATGAAACAATAAGCAAAAAATCCCATTAAATTGTGATTCTTGAATCAACTTCTAATTGTAGTACACTAGGTAACTTTGTGTCTGCTTTTGCCTATGCCTAATCTTGGTTAAAAGGAGAAATAGAAAGCTCCAGAGATTACTGATCTTTTAATCAAAACATCCCTTTGCTGCCATTCTCTGGAGGAATTCAGGCTTTTAAGATAATAGATTGGGTCCCCCCCATTTCCATTGGACTGAATAAATTAAAGCAAACCTCCAATTTATGTGACTATGAATATTCTGAAATTTGGTGGATCAAAGATGGAGCTAGATTTGCATGCAGACTGAAGCAAAGAGACTGTCCCTGTCTACCACACCTCCCTCCCTTCCTCAAGAAGTTATGATTAGTTCTTAAAATAAAACATTTTTAAAGTATTTGCATGTATATGGAGTGGTATGATGGAATGAAAAAGCAGATATGATCCCTAGTTCAATTTAAAATATAACCTAATCACACAACTAATTGCATAACAAAAAGACAATGATTGAGATTGAACACATTAATCTAAAGGATTTTTTGTATTTGTATACAGAAAGGATATTTCTGTAAATGAGCAATTTTTAAAAGAAAATATCAAAGTAATACTGGAAAACTTCTCCTTAAAACTTAAAAATCAGATAGTAAACAACTTCACCCCTTTATTATTGAACTACTCTTTTGGCCTCCATCTATAGTCTTTAAGTCGAAAGCTTCTATTCCTTCTCTTCTGGCAGACTTCCCATTGACTGGAGCCTGCCAAGTTTCTTCTTCTGGCCAAGGGTAAAACTATTCCCCTACTATGAGAATCTTAAGTGACATGATCTCCAAATTCTTACTCTAGCTAAGATCCTTAGCATTTGATGTAAGAATTAAATGGACATCATTGAGCATCTTTTGTAGAATATGGAAACCTGTAATGAATGTCAGTGGAATCATACAAAACCATTTGTAAATTATTTTGAAAAGAATTGTTTCAACTATAAAACAAAAAGTGAAGAAGACAAATGGAAGCATTTGTGAGAGGGTATTACTATAGTGATATCATAGAAACCAGAAGGATTACAGTAGTGATTCTATTCATGCCCAAACAGGAAAATGTGGAGGGACTACTGTTGTTTTGATCTTTTACTCTAATTTTTTGGTCTTTTTTGGGTTGTGGAAGCAAGCAGAGATGGAGTGAGGAAATGGAGGTGGATGGGAATTCTTAGATAATGTATATCAGTGTTTGCCAAACTAATCTGGCCCACAGAACACTTCTGCACTTGAAAAATGCTGATAAATCCCATAAATATCATTCTGTGGCATCTGGAAAGTATGGAATACCTCCTAGGATAAGAAGAATTTAGGCGAATTAGGGGCAAAAATCAAGAAAATTAAGCCCATTTTTTTCATACAAAAATTCTGCACATGATAAATATTTTGATATATTTTTTCATATTTATTATTTTGGAGTGGAAAAAAGTGTTGACATTTTCCTTGTGGAATTCCTATTCCTAGCTCATTAAATAAGGTGGGGTGATATAGTAGAAAAAAACACTAAATGAGAAGTTGGGAAACACAGGTTCTGGGGTTGGTTTTTTGCTGCTGAATGGCACTGTGACTCTGAGCAAAGTTCTGCCTCCCTCTGTGTGCCTTATTTTCCTCATCTGCAGAAGAAAGGATTTGCACTGAAGAGATACTTTCTAAGTTTTCTTTTAGCTCTGAGATTCTTATGACTAATCTAGGATACAATAAAACAGTTTGGAAGATGGGCCTAGGAGATATACAGTTCACATTTGAATGGGTATATTTATAGATTATATATAATTTGCATATATATGTGATGTTTGTGATTATATATATATATTCATTCACATTGCATACTAGTCATTTTTTTTTATATTGTGGGGATTAAAATTATCCCACTTACAATAAAAGAGACTAAGACAGAGCTCTGAGCCTATGGCACTTTATTAAAGGATTCATGGGCCCAATAAATGAAGTGGACCTCAGACTTTCCTCAGGTTCTGAGATGTCATCTCTTTCCAGGGCCCTATTTTTATAGGGCTGGATATCTAGACATTCAAGAACAGTTATATCAAATACAGAATAATTCTATTGATTGACATAATCACGTAAGACAAAATAATCAAAACAATATGTCAATAGAATCACAAGTGGGGTAAAGCAAGGGATATCTCCATACAATATGGGTAGGCTTCTTAGGCTGGTCAGGAGGAAATTGTACAAGCTATCACATAAGTGATGGTCACCTGCTCCTATTGGACAAGAGATTGGTCCAGAAGTACAAAAATATTTTGGAGGATTTTCTATGTAGTCGAGTCACTTCCACCACACTGGGCTTGTTCACCATGACATGTAAAAACAAGGGTGGAGGGCTTTTAATTAATTTCTTATAGTTAAGCAAGTGAATTTATAATCTTCAGCTAACAGAACTGGAGCCTTATATATAGAACTTTGATATGTTTCTATCAAATTGATTAATACTAGTTGGAAAAGAATAGGGATCCAAACAAATGAGTTCTCACAATATTCATGTTATTAGGTATCTGAATGACCAGACAGATACAGAACATTGTATATTTCATGCTGTTCTTTGTGTTGTAAGAGTGTGAATAAAATTTAACTGGCTATTATAATTGAAAGCACCAGGATCTTAGAGATATCTTAACTAAATCCCCAAATTTCTGCATTTTGGATTGTGATTGGAAGAGACTGTAATAACCATTTGGTCCAACTAAACCAGAAGTCTCTCTAATAGATTGCATTACATGATATTACAACATAGTTGATTCACTTTGTCATCCAACCTTTGTCTGAATTCTCCAGTGATGGGGAACACACCTGATCCTCAGTCAACCCATTTCACTTTGGGACACCTCTAGTCATTAGAAAGTTTTCCCTTATATCAAACCTAAGTTTGTCTCTTTGTCACACCTGCCTACTTTTTTTTTAATCTTATCTATAAATGGGAATACTAATAACACCTACTTCTCAGATTTATTGTGAGGATTTAATGAGATAATATTTGTAAAATGCCTTGCAAACCTTAACGAGCTATACAAATGTTGGTGATTATTGATTATTGTTGTTGTTATTGGCATTGTTATTGTATTTTTTCTGATTATGGAGGCAAAACAGTACAAGTCCAATCCTTCAGCATGGTACATTGAGGGAAGTCTTGGTTGGTCCATATCTCATCTGTATGATGTTGGACAAGTCACTTAACTTTTTCCTATACGTAAAATAAGGTGGATGGAGGGACTAGAAGACTTCTGAGACCCCTTCCAGTTTGAAATCTCTGATTTTTCAGTTCTTCCATGTGAGGGATTAGGGCTAGCCTTCATTTTAATAGAAAATGAAACTAATTCGAGACAGTAACTTACTTAGATCATAAAGCTAGAGAAATAGAATATAAAACTCTGATCTGACTAAGGGGTAGATCTCATGACTTCCCACTTCAATGATAGGGCAATGCTTCTTACACCCAACTCTATTTCTTCCTTAAAGACAAACAGATTTTTACAAAACAGATTTTGTTTTTAGTCAAATTTTTGTATTTTGAGCTTTTTAGACTCAGGGTATGAGCCAAAACTGTGTTTAGTTTAGGAGATAAGTTCAGTACAGTGAAGCCTTTTTCCTATGCAATGAATTCTATTATTTGTTGTTCAGTCATGTCTAACTCTTCATGACCCCATTTGGAATTTCTTGGTAAAAATACTGAAGTACTTTGTCATTTTCTTTTGCAGCTCATTTTATAGATGAGGAAACTGAGGTAGAGTTAAGTGACTTGCCTTGGGTCACCCAGCTAATAAGTGAACCTGGATTTAAATTTCTAACCCCTGACTAGCTCTCTGTTCACGGTTGCACCTAGCTGCAACAAATTAGCAGGCCCAGAAAAAGAGAAAAGTAAATTAGAGGGCAAAAAGTATAAATGAGACATTATTTCTCCAAAGTTATTTTATTGCTTGCCAAGAAAATATCTTTTAGGAGATGGACTGAAAATGGAGAGGTTTTCCCAGTGAGCATCTGAACTGCAGCAGATTTGTAGATATTATTGGCTTTCCTCGACATCAAATGCAAACGGTGTGAAAGATGATGGAGGTGCTCAAACAGAAATGGGGAATGGAAATGAGCAAATAGGAGATCGTGCTCAATAAAAACACAAAATGATAATCAGAATAAATGAGACCTTCAGTGCACAAGTGGGAGAAAATCAGCTAGAAACATCTGTTCAGGTGAGACTGAAATTAAGAGAATAATCAGGCTCCGTTTGTGTGCACGTGGAAGGAGGATGCAAAAGATGTGATGGGGAACATCACCAAGGAGGACTGTGCTAAGTCATCTGATGGCGTAGGGTTTATACTTTCATTATGGGCGGGTCTTGTCAATGTTATGTCTTCTGGCAAATGGAGTAGAGAATTGAGACAGAGGAAACAGCAGGGGAATGTATATGGCAGGTAAGAGGATGCCTCGATTGAAATTAAAGCCCACAATAAAATATGGAAGGAAATGAGTAGTTAAGAAAAATATCTAAGTATATCTCCCTTTTTTTGTCCTTAACCCCAATCCAGTGAAGGAAATTTCTATAGTAACAGGTCACAGAATCTGGCAGAGAAAGAAACTATCAGAATATGGAGGGGGCTTTCAAAATGAGAAAGTTCAATGAACTTGTATTTAATGAGCATCTACTGAATTAATCTTTTCAATTGAAATTTTCCTCTGTGTATGTCCTTTTCAGGACCAATCAGTCAATTAATTAAACAATTCACCAAAAAGTATTATTATCTTATATATTTCAGGCTTTGTGCTAAGTATTAGAGATGCAAATGCTTATGCAATAAGGATCTAGTTGTAGTTGCCTTATTTAGCAGTTTTTTTTTTTTTAGCAAACTTTGAATTATGAATAGAAGACAATAGGTTAGGAATGAGGTAGGAGATGAGGTGAGGGAGAAAGTAACACTATTTCAAAACTGGACCTATGTGTAGTGACTGGAAGGGCTTGTCGTCACAAATGATTTCTGTCAGTACAAGAAGTTGACTTTACAGATGGCTATGGATCAGCTAGACCTGTGTACAAGTCCATCTCAGACACATTCTTACTGAGTAACCTGTCACTATAGTTTCTCTTGAAAACAATAACTCTAAAACTTGTATTTTTTTGTTCAAGGTACAGCATATATTCTTTGCTATAAGGAATCACAGCACAGTGAACCTTTCAGTTAATATAGCAAACCAGCAGATTGTATTCTCAGATGGTAATGCCTTCTAAAGGAAGCCCCAAGGGACTATGGCTTCTAATACTATTGCTCATGAGCTCCTATATACAATATTCCATCTAATATCAATCAACTAGTTGATATAAATTAGCTTTTACAAAAGAGAATGTACTGGTAAGTTATAGCAAGAACAGGAATCATAAAGCAATCCCTCTGAATGGAGCGTGTACACTCTCTTTGCATATACAAGGTCCCTGGGGAGTGTAAGCTCAAATGTAAAATATGGAGGTAGTAAGGTTTGCATGTAGGTAATATGTGGGACTCAGGAGTACCACATAGTTGCAAGATGTACCTAGATGAATAAATCTCCTTCCCTTTTCTGGCCCAGAGTACATGAAGAACATGTAGTAGAGTAAAGACCTGCATTATGAGAGTGTAAAGGAGGAAGAAACATCTGGTATGGTCTGGTCACTTTGGTGCAGTTTGCCATGGGGAAATCAGAATGATTTTGTGGGAACCATTAACTTTGGAACCATTACATACAAAATACTTTTCATAATCTGAGTGTCCCCAAAACATATTTTTTTATCTTTAATTGGCTAAAAGTTAAATTCACTATAGAAAATAATTTTATTCCCCTTATTTCAATGTTATTTTAGTTGTAGGTGATTGGTATGAATTATAGATGTGAGTATATGATAAAGTATGTTGAAAACTGCTATTAATATTGACAAGGATGAGGAATTCAGAGAATACTGGAAAATCCCTTATGAAATAATGCAAACTTTAAAAAAGTAGAACCAGAAGAATGAAATTCACATACTCTATAACCCATTAAAAAAAAGGAATGAGAATCATTCAACCAATAAGTAATCAACAAACATTTGCTAAGAAACATGGACTGGGCAATGTGTTAAATGTTGGGGAATAAAAGGGTGAAGAAAGAACCCTGATGGAGATATGGAATGACTGGAGAGTCGATGGGATATTTTATATACTAAAATTAGCAAATAAATAGAAAAATTACTAAGAAATGTAGTTGTTTGTGTTGATGTTCAAGATTAAAATTTTAATAAAACAATCACATTATTATTTATTATGATTATAAGATTATATATAATCATATTTTATTAAATTTAATATAATTAAATATTTGAAATAATTATTATGCAACAATAATAATAATTACAAAACAAGAATAATTTTAAAAAACAGGAGAAAGAGAGTTTTGAGGTGCCTGTAATTTGTATTTTGAAAATATATTCTCTGAAAAGTCCCTATTTGCTCTAGAAGAAACTCAGGAGTTCTATGGGATCAAGAATTTAGGATTAGAAGGGATCTTAGAGGCCATCAGATCTGTCTCTTTAAATTTATAGATATTGAAATACATTCTCAGAGAGGTTAAATGATTTGTTCAAGGTCACACAGCTAAGGTGGATCTGAGGTAAGATTTGAACTCAGGTCTTTCTAAGTCTAGCACTTTATCTACTCTACCACCTATCTACCTTCCCACGATTTGTCAAAAACGTGACCTACAACTGACCTAAATTCTCCTAAATATTCATGGTTCTCTTTCAACCTCAATATTTTTCATTTGTTTTTATGCAAGTACATATTTATATATATATGGGGGGAAAAGAAGAACATTAAATCTGGCATCATATTGTCAGCTGTTGTCCATATGGAAAAATTTAAATTGTCATGGAAAGCCGGCCAGTTATGAAATGTTTGAGATAGATTAAAAAAAATCTCATTTCAAACATATGAGCAATATGCTCAGAAATATAGTGTTGGACTGCCCTGAGAGCAGCCCCCAGTGTAATTTCCAAGTGTCTCTCCACATATAATTGTTCACCAGATCTAACAGTGCAAAGAGCAATGAAATATATTTTGTGCTAGGGGAAAATGTAGAAAAGGAGAGAAGCTTTCCTAACAATCACAACATTTTCTAGATACCATAGACACGTAACTAGATGTCTTCTATGAACATTAACTGGAGTCATTTACTCATGCCCAAGTAGCCGATGTGCAGACCCCAGCAATGAGCATCTCAAAACAGTTGCCAATTATTTCACATTTGGCTGAAGTTAAGGCAAAAATCCTCTTAGACAACCCCAAAGAGCTTGACACCGATCACTTGACATTCCTGTGCATGATTTGTCTCATTTCAGGAGAATATAAGCTTCTTGGGGACAGGGACCATTTTCCTTTTGTTTTTGTATTTAATTCATCAATTATGAACCCTTACACATAATGAGTGTTTTTTTACCTCAATAAAGTAGAAGATTCATTTGAATGTTTGCAGTTAGAAGAGTTTGTATGAAAAATCCATGTGATCATTAAGTTAAAGCTGGAACAGACTTTTGTTACCCTGAGATCTTTCTTAATATCCTTGCTCCTCTCACCTTCTCCAATTAGTTTACAATAATCATTTCATATGGATTTTATGTTGATATGTTTCCATGGATAGAATAAAAATTATCTCCTAGTGGGCAGAGACTGTTGTATTTTTGACACTGCTTCCTGGAATTTATTGCAGTCCTTGGTACATAATGAATACTTAAAAAATGCTTATTGATTAATTGATCTTATCTGCTCCTCTAATTTTACAAGTGGAGAAACTGAGGCCTCAAGAAGTTAATTGAATTGCTCTTGGTCACACAGGTATTAGGAATCAGAATCAGGATTTGAATCCCAAAACCTCTAATTTCAAGTATGGTGCTCTTCCCAGAACACTATGCTCCATCCTTAGAGGATGGATCAAATGATGTAATAAATACAATGCAATTAAATGAATGCTTTGGCCGTGGCAACCTGACTTTTCTGAATTATAAAAACACTGGGTTGTTAAATACCACTGATAATTATAACAATGATAAGAGTGATGGTATCTAGTATTTATATGTCACGTTAAGCTTTGCAAAATCCTTACAAATATCCTCTCATCTGATTTTTACAAAAACTCTGGGAGGTAAGTGTCATTATTTTCTAAAGAAAACAGAAGCTGATATAGGGGTGTGACTTACCCAGAGTCATGCAATTAGAAAGGATCTGAAACAGGCTTCAAACTCAAATCTTCCTGACCACAAGTCTTCCTGACCTATCCATCAGGCCACTTTCCTGCCTTGATTATAAATAGTGCCCTCAAACAGTAAGTATCAAAGGCAAGCAAATTCAACTGTAGCTTCCTGATCTCAGACTTAAATGCCTGAAGAAAGATTTACTTTTGGAATCTATGTGGTGAGAGTTAAGATGTGGGTGGTATTGATCTCAATGAGTTCTGCATTTGTCCAAGATTATGCAAGCTTTTTTAGTCAGATGTTTTCTGGGGACTTATTTAACTATCACTTTCAGTGAGTTTCCTAACTTTTTCCTTTAGGATAGACTTGGTTTTTTGGAAGCAAATTTCTGATGTCATGCAAATATTCTAATATCAAGAAGCAATGCATATAAGTCAAATCAATTTGATTCAATTTCATAATCATATATTCAGTGCTTATTTGATGCAAAGTACTCTGTGAGGTGCTAGGATGAGAGAGAAAAAATCTTAGTGCAATGAAAAGAGTGTTGGAGTGTTCCATGAACCTGTGTTTGAATCCTGGAAGGGCCATTTAATACCTGTATAAAATCAACCCCTTTGATTTTTTCTCTATAAAATGAAGGACTTAGATCGGATGATCCCTTCCATCTGTAAAGTTAGGAACTTATGCATGTAAATTGTGAACCTTTCTGTCAGCAAGACATTCATTCTTAATAATTTAAGCAAAGTATGATCTTAGTATTAAAACAGAGCAATGTAAATCAATGCCCCCATTTTACATATGAGGAAAGTAAAGTCCCAAGAACCTAAATGATTGTAGACATCATTCTAGTTAGTAAAAGAATGAAGTTTTAGCCCTAGTCCCATCACTAATCAGCTTGTGTCCTTGACTAAATAATTTCTCTGTGCTTCATTTTAAAAATCTATACAATAAGATGATCGGGTGTTGATACATTGACAATAAGAAATTAGGATTCTACAATACAAATTTACTCTCTTAAAAATGAGAGGCATGTTTAGGCTTGTTTTCCTACTCGATTCCCCATGTTTGATAAATGATAGTTGACAAAATGGTGTATTAGCGTCAGTGTCTATTTTCTTTTGCAATAATCTGGCTTGACTCATCAAACATACTGTACAACAGATTTTACAAACCACAGGAAAACTGGCACTGGGTTGGAGTATTTTGCTTTACCAAATGAAATACTGTATTTACTAAAGCTGAAAAAAATGTTTTTGATCTTGTTTCAATAAATTCCTGGCCTGGAAAACAAATGCAAGTGAAATGTTTAAGCATTAAGCATTTGCTATAGGTAAAATATCGTATGCCATTCAAGTAATCGAGGAGGATGCAGAAGTGGGTTGCAATTAGAATCTATTTTTCCTCCTTAAAACTTTCCTACCTGAGAGTTGTTGGGATGATGTATACATATATAGGGAAAGATATAATTGAAGAATTCGGTTCAGAGATTGCTGCTTGGAAAGTATCAGACAAAAGTTCTGGGGCTGGGTTGAGCTGCTGAACACATATCTAATTTATGGCGGTATGAGAAACGTTATAGAAATGCGTGTAGCTAAAAATGTCTGGGGCTTCAGACTTAAACAATCATAGAAACCAGGTCAAGTTAGATACATATAAAAAATGCATGTCTCTCTGTGACAGTTAACTAGTCTGTGGCACATTAGGGATGCTATTGAAATGAAGTTTCTACTTTGGCTGTCTCCTCTATGGTGTACCGTTGGACATTTACATTCCCAAAATACGGAGAAGATTTTTTCTCCCTTTAATTGATACATGTATTATTCCATCAGGTTTCATGGAAAATACATAGGATGCTGATCTTAATCAGAAACGCTATGTCTGTATAGAACCCAGAAATGTTGTTATTGACATTAGCATCAGTGGTGCAGTATGAGATTTTTTTTTAAAGAAGCAACAGAGCTCTTGTCTCAGAAGTGAAATACTAACATACTAATGTTCTTATTTAGCATACATTTGCATACCAAATTCCCAGAGCCCTAATTTGAAGTAAGTAAAGGAAAAAGAACACAACTACTACAATTGTATTCAGACCTTGATATTTAGAAATGGCACAAATATTTCATTTTAAACCAATTAATTGGTTCATCTTCTAGATTAAGAGAAAGGGAAGTAAATGGAGGGAGGGAGAGAGGGAGGGAAAGTGTGAAGGGAAGGAGAGAGGCAGAGATATGGATGGAGAGAAGGAGAGAGACAGAGACAACTATAGAAACAGAGACACAGAGAAAGAAACAGACAGAGGCAGACAGAAAGATAAAGTCATAGACAAAGACAGTGCATAGGGATCCATCTGGCTAGAATAAATATGTTCACAGATATGTCTGAATAAACCTTGCTGGATATTAAGCCATGGTCTAAATCAAAGCCTCTTAAAGTGAATCATGACCCCATGTGAACTTGCAAAATTGAATGTAGGGGTCATGAAATTATGATTTATTATCAGTATGTGTTTGATTTGTGTACCTATTTTATATACCTGTATACCTGAGTTCATGTAAAAATTTCTCAGGTGAAGAGGGGTCACAAATAGAAAAAAGTTTAAAAGCTCCTGATCTAAATAACTTTGAGGCTGAATTTAATTCAGTGAATATTAGTTAAGCACTTACTGTTTTCTGGGTATCGTACCAGCTTCTAGGGATACAAAAAAGGAAATAGTTCCCATGTCAAAATGTTTTATTCCACTGGGGAGTCTGGCAGGGTGGTGGTGTAGAGTATACTATGCATACATTGAGAGGTCAATTTGAGAAGGGAGGAAACTAGCAATTGGATGTATCAGTGAAGACTTCATAGGGTTTATGAAAGAAGATAAAAGGAACAAGTGGATTAATACATGTCATAGGGGATTGATCAGTATGCCCAGTCCTTAGAGTATATGCAACATGACCTTCATGGTTCTAATCCATGTGGAGACTGGATGATCCAGCTTCTGGGCATGTATGATGGAGAAGTCATTACCCCCATCTAAGTACAAAGGAGTATCCTCAGACTTTTTCCTGTCACCTTCCTATATGATAGTGGTATCTTAGAATTGGCTGGTCAACCAGAAACAAACGTGTATACAAAAGATTCAAGTGAACAATTTATAGGTTTCTTTTCTGATGACTTTTAAGGGAGGTTATTGAGATTTTGAGAGCTGCTGTTGGCCTCTAGGGTTGGGGAGGAACATCAGGTTTTCCTTTCTTCTTGAACCTCAATTGACTATGAGTACTAGGAATTTCTGATTCTTTTTCCACTTGTGCTTGAAGTGAATGAATATTTCCATAAGGGCTAGATCAGGTTATGACAATGCAGACCCTCAGAAGTCCAAGAACTGGAGCTAATATGCTAGCTGGTGGCTAATGAAGGTGAGTCCATTGAAGAACTAGTCCTGAGGAGGGACCTGCTTTACTATCCTGGCAATAAATTGATTTGGCCAGCTCACCATATCCCATAGCAAAGGGATTGATGTGTACGTCATTTAAACTACACCTAGAAGTGAAGTCAGAAGAAACTTTTTGAAAGGAAGTAAAGGACTGCCATGACTAAGATGCACTGCTTGAGCACACATGTTCCAGTTCTTCTTGCTCCAAGTTTTAGTGTCCTCTCTATAGGGACTTTCGTCATATTTAGGATAGAGAATGTCTTGTACTCATCACTATTTGAGCCTATTCTTCCCAGGGACCAAGTATATCTAGAAGAACACCCTTCAGTTTGGGGATGATGTTTTTGGTACTTTGATTTTTGCCATATCTTCTCAGTAAATAGCCTTTTGTAAAAACTAGCTGAGATTAATTACTTAATTGACATTGGGGAACTATAACTGATTGGCCTATATTGGGATGGGAGGGGGAAGAGGATATGGATGATACAAGGTATGTGAGAAGAAAGAAGAAGGTTTGTACTTGTCCTATCTGGGAATTTGGGAGAGAGTTGTAGAATCACATGTTTCAAGCTGAAAGAGATTTTAGGAATATAGTGAGTTCAATTCCCTAATTTAACAACTGAAGAAACTGAAGTCTAAGGAGTTTCAATTCATTCACAGGGTCAAGATCTATTGTTTAAAAAGCTTGATTTTTCCTGGATCCAGGTCTAATAGTCCATTCACAATAAAAACAACAACAGCAATTATAATTATAATAGCTAAAACTTATATAGGGCCTACTATGTGTCAGGTTAAGCATTTCAAGAATACTGTTTTGAAATCCTGCCTTCCTGATTTCAGGATTCTAACTCCGATTTAACTCCCAGTCTGATACCATATCCACTACACTGCTTTCTCTCTTGATGTTTGCCTAGAAATAGTGAAGTCTTGGTGAAGTTAAAGAAAGTGAATTTGTAGTTTGTTATTTAATTGACCAGACTGGGCCTGTTGGGTGACTTCCTTTAGCAGTCCTAGGATTTTATGATCTTTTGATCGCATTATGATCAGTGATGGAACTGACCTAAGATTGAGGGCTGAGTTGACAAGGGGACTGAGGAAGACAAGGGACCAAGGGATTCAGAGGGGGAGGATATCATTAAATTGGTTAATTATAAGGTCAACCTCATAAAGGAGGAAACTGATGTGAAAGCAGGGGTTATGATCAACAGGGACTAGTAAGACAGGGATAAAGCAGATGTCCAAGTACAAACAACAGAAGGAAGTAAATAAGCACTTATTAAACTCTTACTATGTGTCAGGGATTGTTCTGAGAACTTTATAAATGGCATCTCATGTTAGCCTTACTATTATAGCCCTGGTAGATACATGTTATTATCATTTATCTTCTTTGGTTGAAGACACTGAAGCAAAAAGAAGTTGAATGACTTACCTAGACTCACATAGCTAGTCTGAATTAGAATTTGAACTCAAGTCCTCCTAACTCCAGGCCCAATGCTGTATTCACTGTACCATCTAGCTGTCCTGAAGACATTTTATAAGAGGAATAGAATGGTGGGAGATCAAATAAGAGAAGATTATGATCAGATAGTAATATTTCAGAATTTAAGATTATTGAGAAAGTATATTGGATACCGGCAAAGTCCCAGCCGTGAGTGCTTCAGTAGATGGTTGAATAGAGTGGAAATGTAAATTATAGAATTCACATGATTGATAAACTGGCAAGTCAGAGTGTTTAAAAGAACATCACAGTGAATATATTGAATCCCCAAGTAGGAAAGACATACATTGATGGAAAAAATGACTGTGAGACAAGTACTGTGTTCTCCAGAAAAGGAGCAAAAGTGAGTTAACTATAATGAAGATCTGAACAAGGAGATAGAGCTAAATGGAGTGAACCTCTCAAAAATGGATAAGGTGCTGAATGATCTCAAGAGCAGAAGAGTCTGGGATTGACAATGGGAAACATTAAAGATGCTTACTCCAGTGCAGACTGGGGAAGTTGGTCAAAGATGATGTGTGTCCCAAAAAAAGACTAGTTTTCCCTCAAAGCACAAAATTGGCAAGAGTCTGAAATAGAAGAGCTCAGATGACAATATAGCTAAGATCAGTTAGACAATAAACATTTATTAAGCACTGATTATGTGTTAGGCAGTATTCTAAGCTGGGACGGTGGAAACCAATAGATAAATATGTACAGATAAACTATATACAAGATGTATAGGAAAAAAATAAGACAAGGTTTTTGAATTGAGAGGCTGGAAAAGATTATTTGTGAAGATAGATTTTTAGTTGGGACTTAAAAGAATCCAGGGAAGCCAGTAGGTGAAGATGAAGAGGGAGAGCATTCCAGGCATGGGGGAAAATCAGAGAAATGACCATAATCTAAGATGAAGTATATTGTTTGTGTGGCAAGGAGGCCAGTTTCACTGAACCAAAGAGTTCTCAGTGAGGAGTAAAATAAAAGAAGATTTAAAAATAGGAGGAGGCTAGGCTGTGTAGGGCTTTAAATTTGATCCTGGAAGTGATAGAGAACCACTTGAGTTTATTGACTGGGGACTAGCAGCATAGATGAACCTGTCCTTTAGGAAAATCACTTTACTGGCTGACTGGAAGTTGGACTGGAGTGAGGACAGATTAAAGATAGGCAGGCAAAGTAGGAGGCTATTGGAAAAGCCCAGGTGTGAAATAATGAGAGTCTGCACCAGAGTGGTGATAGACTCAGAGGAGAGAAGAGGGACATAATTCATTAACCATACAACAGGTCATGTAGATTTGATTTAGATTGGATTTATCTGATATTTATCTCAGCTAATGTAATATTGCTTAGTCTCTGGACCTAGAGTCAAGAAGGCCTGAATTCAAATCTAGCCTCTGACACTTATTATCTGAGTGATCCTGGGCAGGTCACATAATCTCTGCTTCTGTTGTAAAATGGAGATAATGAAAGCACCTAGCTCCTAGATGTTTTGTGAGGATCAAATGAGGTAATATTTGAAAAGTACATAGCACAGTACTTGGCACATTGAAGATGCTATATAAATTGATAATGATAATGACTACTAAAGTAGTGCTGTGTGGGCTAGGTAGAAGTATATATAACTTTTCACTTCACATCTATGTGGAACTTAGGAATAGTGAGCTATATGAGAAAGGTATCCTGGGGCCCTGTTTCAAGTGTGGAGTTTCCATCAACCCGGGGAAGTTTAGCAGTTTGTGACATTGTCAATCAGTTAATCAATCAGCAAATGCTTATTGATCTCCTACTGCGTAGCAGGCACCTTGCTAAGCTCTGTAGGGGGTTAAAATAAGTATTCCCAGCCTCTGTGCTTAAGGAGCTAATAATTGAGATGAATTTTACATTAATTTCACCCTTCACTCATTTATTTGTGGCTCTGCCATGGAAAACAGAAACAAAGAATTCCAGTGACAAACATATTTTGCTCTGTGTTCAAAATTCACTTCCTCCAGCAAGTATTGTTTAGATCTTATAGCTCAATCGACTTCTCCATTCCCTTGGATTACTTTGGTACTTCCATATTCATTGTTATATGTGTACTTTTGTTGCTGCATAGAAGGCAGTATTGAATGAGAAGGGATCTTAGAGATCAGCTGTCTTAATCTTTTCATTTTAGAGAAGAAGAAACTTCAGCCTAAGAAAAAACTCTAAAGAAACCTAAAAGGTTTGATGATTTCTTATAAGGTCATACTAGCAATTTGTGCCAGAACGAGGACATGAAACCAGAAATTCTGCCTCCCAAGCTAATACTCCATCATACCTTATAGTTGTATCTATTTTTTATTCCCTCCAAGTAGTAAGCACCCCAGGCAGAGCAAATGCAACATCAGCAGCTTTTCTGTGTGCTCTACCTTTACTCCCACCCTCACCCTCATCCTCATGCCTCTGGTTTTCCATCAGCAAACCCCAGGATCTCATTCACTAACATCTCTTCCTGGGGGTCTACAACTTTTCCTTTTCCCACCACACAGCTTAGTTTTAAAGCAAATCTTTTTCATTTTCCCCTGGGCCTGTTTCCAGAAATAACCCCATAGTTTATATTAAGGTTTGCTCTTACAGGGCAAAAAGATGGGGGAAATATAATAGCAAACAGAATGGGGAAAATGACCTATTACCCAAGTGTTGGCCATTCGAACATACCTGTTTCCAATGCAGGAAATTCTGGTGGTGACTGGGAGCTGTCCACAGCTGAAGAACAGTTTTTGAAGGAACAAGGTCAGGGTTAGTACCTCATGTTCAAGTTTAAGCATACTTTAATTCACTGAGCTTAACACCTTGTATACAGTTCCTCTTTGCTCAAGCTCAGAATTTGGTAGGGTTCATAGACTTTCAACTTCTCTCAAGCTCTCAAGCTCTCTATTTGAATCTTAGTGAAGCCCCAATGCCTTTCAACTCTTTGAATTAGAAGTACATTTTCCTTTCTTTGGATTCCTTGCTGCATTGGATTTCATTCTGAATACTTTAGAAAATGGTATCTTATTCTATTTAACCAGCCTTTTATTTCTGCCTCTTCATGAACTATAGACTTACTTGACTTTTCAGCTATTCTTCCCTGTATAATCTTAGTTGATTCCTTGATGAACTCTTGACCATAATTATGGACTGCTCCTTATCCTGTCTTCATCCTGCATCAGAGCCAGAGGAAGCAGCAAACAGAGGTCTTATTAAATCCTGATCTTATCACAAAATTACAAATATCTAAGATTTTTTTCTGAACTCTCTCCTTTTCCAAGACTTTCCATATTTCTTCTCACCACTTCCAGCAATTAGTTTCTGCCAAGATCCTTACCTGATATCAGCATCAAGAACAGATCTTCTAGGTAAGGGCTAGAGTAAGTTGGTCTACTTCTCTCTAGATTACTTGAACAGCATAAAAGTTGCATAGTGGATACATAATTAGATTTAAAGTTAGTTAGTCCTAGATTTGAATCTCTTCTCAAATACATACTAGAGGTGACTTGGGTAAATCACCTTAAGTTCTCTGAATCTCAATTTTCTCATTTGCAAAGTGAAAATAATAATAGTATTTTCCTCATAGGGCTGAATTATCAACTGGGTGAAGATCAAATGACAAAATATATGTAGGATACTTTGCAACTCTTAAGGTATTGCATCAGTATTAGCCATTATTATTCTAGTTGTCTTTTTTGATAAAAAATCAAGGTTGTTGTGTGATTCCACTTCTCTAGATTGTTTCCTCAGCTCTTCGATCTTGTTATGCATGTTTAGGATCTGGTGACAAATTATTTTCTTCTATTGCTCCTTGTTCCCACAGAAGAGCCCTTTCTCTGAGGCTTCTGGACTCAAAAGAATTTAAAGTACCTTCTGCCACTCAGTTCAGAAGCATAAATTTAGAACTAAAATGGAAAAAAAGAAAAGGGTCACTGACTCCCCTCCCTTCATATTATAGGTGAGGAAACTGAAGCACATAGAGATTAATGACCTGCCCAGGTTCAAATAGTTAGTAAATGTTTGAGCTGGTATTTGAATCCAGGTTTTCCTGACTCTAAGTCCAGCAATCCTTTCATTACAAAATTCTACTGTGTTCTCTGGCCATGGACCTAGTCTTTTCCCTCATTTCCCTACCTTCATAGCTTAGAGTCTCAAACTCTTCTTCTAGACTTAAAAAAAGCCTTCCTGATGTTCAATTAATAACCTGATTCAGTTACTCGCAACAAATGAGGATATGGATAGGTCCTTTATTCCGAATTAAAGAATAGGTTGGACAAAATAATCTCTGAGATCCTCTCTAGCTCTGCATTTCATGATCTTACTTCCTCCTGAAGATCTTGGATTTCAGATGCTGAAAACCAACTTTGGTTTACCATTCATCCCTTTTGTTTGGCTGGTTCCTACCCAGCTCTGTTTTCAAGTTAGTTTTCCACGCAGATTGTGGCATCCTTGGGCAAGGAAATGATTGAAGACCTTCCTGCATCTATAAATTATTGGCTAACCATGGCTACATTTTGGGACACACTCATTTTGCTATGGGTCAGATTCATGGGAGGTTAAAGGTTCTCCCATCTTTATTCAGTCCATTGCAGGGTACAGTGGGGTTGGAGGCTTTTTTCAGCATAGATTCTTTATTCAGAGAGTTGCATTTACCTCTTTCCTTTGTGATGAAGTTGCCTTCTCCTGTCTTATCTGGACACCCAACCCTCTCTCGTTTCTAGAGACCATATGGTCCTAGGAGGGTTAAGATGTAATTTTCCCTGGTCATCCTCTTTAATCCCATATTTTCCACACTTGCTATTGGTTCAGGGCCTTCCCTGAAATTGGTACAGTTCAATTTTTTGGTGTAATTATTCCCTCTGTTTCTTGGCTTTCTGCTGCTGAAATGATTCCATGACCTAAATGCCACTAGTCAATACAAATCATGCTCTTTTTTTTTCTCCAATGTGTAATCCTAGAGAGTTCTCCAAAGTCTTGAATAGCTGAATGAGCCATAGTCAATATGCTATCAAAGGCTGATCTTGTACCTTGGTCCTCCTGGCCTTCAGATTCACTTTTTATCTACTATTCCCTCTTGCTTCTTGGTTCAAACCTGAGGCATTGAATTCTACTGGCTGTAAACATACAATGTCTAAAATCAAAAGTCTAAGTTTTGACTTTAAATTTTGTCCTATCTTTCTATATGTTTTCCTTCTACTGAATACCCACCCAATTGTATTTACTCCTTACTTGATACAAAAACAGAGATTATATGAAAAATAATCCCGGATTGAAATACATAAACTGTAATATCCACAAGGCTAGGGAGTAGGTCTTATTAAAATATTTTATTTTTGTTTCTACCTAGAACAATACTGTCTACTCAGTATGTATTTAACAAATGCTTGTTGATGAGTACAAGGAATATTTCTTCTGCTAGTATAGTAAGCAACTATACAACTAACATTACAGTAATTTGGAATGAACCTCTTTCTTTGTATCAAACTATAAAGATGCCAGTGAAATTGGGTGCTAGATCCTGAGACTGTTGGGAAATACATGGTTGCTCACAGTGGTTAATTATACTCTAGTTGTTTATGAAGGTGTTGAAGCTGTTTTTTGGGGTTAGTGACTTAGTGGAAATGGATCCTTAGATGTGGTAAAAAGGTACAAGGTTCCTCTCAACCCATAATCTCATAATTGATCTCATAATTGATGGTTGTTCAAGAGAGCCAACCCTTCCTATAAGGAAAGAACATGAAAATGTCTGGGAATTTGAATCCCTTGAAGTTAGCCTGTGTGGAAGCTGACAGAGCTATTATGTGTGCAAAGTTCAAGTGAATAGAGTATATTGTTGGGGGCAAAGGCAGGAATTCTGTGGAGTGAGATCTGGGCTGTGTTTTGGATTCTAATGTCTCCTTGACATATCAAAACCAGTACTGACAGAAGATGAATGCCCATCAACTAGCTTCACATTTATGTGAGTTATCTCCATAAGCATTTTTGAATTTCTAGTGTCTGTAAGGCAAAAGAGATTGATCTGAGTACGAGAGGAAATGAGAGAAGTTTGGCAAGTATGAGTAAGCTTGGGATGTGGGTCATATCAGCTTGAATATGCATCGGTAACCCTTAACTATAGAGGTAATGGCAGGCATGTGTGGGCTGGGATTCAAGACAACTGAGTTCTGTTTCCTACAGTACTATTATTACAGTATTATATATTATGGTATTATTATTACTAATAAATAATAATAAATAGTACTTAAAGATTTGTAAAACACTAGAAATATTATCTCCTTTTTATCATCATAATAGCCCTGGAAGGTAGGTGCTATTCTCACCCCTTTTTCCCAGTGAAGAGATTGAAATATATCCCATGGTAACATTTTGATAAGTAATTTTTCCAGGATCACAAAGATTGGAAGAGGTTGAGGTTTATTTGAAATCAGGTCTTAGCAAGTCCCAATCTAGTGCTCTCTATGTGGTGCCATCTTATTACACTTCTGTATGATCTTGGACAAATCATTTTTTCTTTCTGAGACTCTGTTTGTTGATTTGTAAAATATGGGGAAAGGACTTGATGATTTAGTTCCAAGCCTGTTATTATGCAAATTGTTTAGGAAGATAATGATAAAAAAAAGACCATCTACATTCCAAAATATTCATAGTAGCACTATTTATAGTAACAAAGAATTAGGGGAAAAGTAGATGTTTTTTATAGAATGGCTAAACACATTATAGCACATAGATGTAATAGGAAGAGATAATAAATATGATGAATACAGAGAAACGTGGAAAAGCTGATGTGAATTGTTTTGATGTGAGTGAGCAGAATTGGGGGGAAAATAATATATACAATGACAACAACAATGAAAAAGGAAACAACAAACAAATGGAAATTAAATAGCATGAAATTATAATGACTAAATGTGACCCCAAAGAAGAGAAATGATAAATCACTTACTTCTTTCTTTATAGACGATGGGTATGAAATATTATCTATAATGCCAAATTTTCTTCCTCTGTGGATTAGTTTTACTAATCTCACATTCCACCCCCACAATACATCTCCCCATTGTCATTGTTTATATCCGCAGTGCTTAGTACAGAGCTTGGCATATTGTAAATATTTAATTGTTGACTATTCACTTGGTCCCCTTTTGGGGAAAGGGAAGGAGAAATGTAGATGAAATAAAAGCAATGGATTTTATAAATAACTGGTTGGTACAGTAGATGGGGTACTGAAACTGAAGTCAAGAAGACCTGAGTTTAAATCTAATTCAAATCAAATGTAACCTTGGACAAGTCCTGTAACCCCTGTTTGCCTCAGTTTCCTTCTTTATAAAATGGAGATAAAAATAACACTCCCAAGATTGTTGTGAGGCTAAAAGGAAGCAATATTCCTAAAGTACTTTGTAAACCTTAAATTGCTACATAAAAATTGGTAGTTATTATTGTCAATGAAAATTTATTTAAAATATATTTTAAAATGTAAGCTTTCTATCCATTTTAAAGGAAGTAAAAAATGAAATACTTTGAATGCAGAAAAAAGGCATCAAATTAGAATGTTTCAAATATGATAATAAGTATCCTCCTCAGTTTTAAAGAAATGAACTCCTTTCCTCTTAAGATCGGTTGAGTTCAGTCAAGACCTCCTGGTCCCCTAAGCCAGCCCTCCTGTGTAGGTCTCATCTTTGCTTATCTTTTCAGCAGAGGAGTGGGCAAACAATTTTTCTATGACAGATAAGCTCCATTTTCCCTTTTGGAGTGGCTATTGATATTCATTGGCCTGTTAGAGCAAAACTATTCTTCTCAAACTTGATAAAATTATTAGGGTAAAGACATACATATTGGACCAAAGAACTTCCATCCTGTTGCATACTATGAGTGAGTCTGGAACTAATGATTTTTCTTGGCCTTTGCATTCATCTTTTAGCTTGCTTTATAGTGGAACGGTCTGTCCCGTGATGATGTTTTGTTGGTCTACAGGGCCCATAAAGTGACTTTATAGAGCTGTAGGCCATAGGGTGATATTTTATGAGAACATAAGGCTTTTCTCAAATATGTATTCTTCTCTGTTATCTGAAAGTCTGGATTGTTTGTAAATAGACTAACTCACAGTGGGCAGTAGTTGTGGGTGATGCCACCTACAATGTGGCATTTGGGGAAATGGAAATTGTAGTTCCCATGAAAAAATCACATGGAACTAAGTGGTATGCCATTGTGTACCTGAGAGTAGCTAAGGATGCATTTTCACAAAGGTAAAAGTGGGATGTTGGAACCCTGCCAATAACATATTATGTTTGTTCTCTTGTTTTAGCTGATCTCTCTTGTTAGAGAATCCTGGATAGGTGTCAATGATTTTCTTAAATGGTATAAAACTTTGTACATACTTGGAAATGAAAGCTAACTGTACATGTTATTACTATGTTAAAAATCCTGGCTGCTTGGGATAATTGTATACTTCCAAGAGTAAAAAATGATTTCTAGAGTGACTGCTGAGAGGCTCTGAAACATTACCCTTTGCAGATGAAACAGCAAATGAGATGTTGACAGAGGCCAATATGGATCTGGAGGCCTTAGGGCGGATTGCAGTCAAATTATTATTGTCCGATGAAGAGTAAAAACAATAGTTGGCTATATACAGATCACTTATTCTTCTGATTGGCCCCATGGGGCAGAACTGAGAGCAATGGGAAAAGTTGCAACAAAGCAGATAGACTTGCTATTAGGGAAAAAAAAGGTTCTAATAATTTGGACTATACAAAAGCTGGATAGGCTGCCTTTGGAACTTGTAGGGGCATTCCTCCATTGGAAGGATCAAAAGGAATAAGTTAGGAAAGAAGGATAGCAAAAAGGAAGAAAGTTAGGACAAAAAGAAGGAAGGAAGAAAGGAAAGAAAGAAATTAAGAAAGTGGGAAAGAAAGGAGGAAGAAATAAAGGAATGCAATAAAGATGGAAGAAAGGAAGGAAGGGGGAAGATTTTAAAAAATGAAAGAAATTAGAATGGAAGAAAGAAAAGATTGATCAGCAAGCATTTAGGATGGAAGGGATAAAGTAAGGAATAAAGGAAAGGAGGAAGGGAAGAAGGTTGGACAGAGGATGCTCTGTGTTTGTGTCCTGTTCTTTAGACTAAAAGAAATCAGAATAAAGAGAGATACTCCACAGGGTCTGGTGTAATAAACACACTCCCACTCTCAATGGTATTGCTCCTCATTCTACATTCAGATGCAAATCTCAGTGGCAAACATAAAGAATGCTTTCTGAGGCCGAAACAAATTTGTATGTATTTGGGGGAAAAACACCCTAAGGACTTCTAGATCTTTTTCCTACCTTCCAGTATTCACTTCCTTTTATGATTATTTCCCGTGATTTATTTTTAAAGGAGTAGTTTCAATAAAGTTTCCAAAGTACTCTGAGTTCCAAATGGACTTGAGTTCATTTGATTTTTATGGGCGGCTAGCCTTTAATCTCTTATCACAGAATCAGAAATGTACCTGTTCCATACTGGTAAATTAGTTATCAATCCCCTGGGCAGTATATTTTAATATCAGTATTATAGGAAAGATGATATAAATCTTGTGTACAGTATTATTAGCTTAGGCAGCTGCTGACTTAAAAAGGCCAGTTTAACAAGTCACCACTGTATTATGTTTAATTAGGTACAGTTTATATAATGAGGTGTTCACTTCTAATGGAAAGACATGCTGTGAACAGCACATCTGCAGGAATAACTATTACAATCAGCATTGCAGAGACCCATGGAACTGCAAATTAGACTTACTTATCTAGAAATAAATTACATCCCAATGCCTTCATAAAGCTCATTAATTAATTCCACTGGCATAAAGGTCTTTTTCTTAATTTCATGTTCCATTAGCATAATAAACACAATTTGAGTTACAACAGTATGATCAGTTTAATGGATGCTATTTATTTTAGTTTTTTATTTAAAGTCCTGGTAACGTAGAATTAACATCAATATGCTGTTTGGTCCTTTATTAAAAATTCCCATAGGATAACCAACACAGATGTTCAATGCAGCATCATATATCTGCGGCATTTTATGGCTCCACTAATTGGCCATATGGAAAGGTGTTGCTTGGGTGTAATTTTTTTAAAAAAAAATCTGCTAAATTATATGAATTGTAATAATTATAATCAGTTTATATATAAAGTTGGATAGGTTAATACAGGCTGCCTGTTGCAAGCAAAATAGGAGTAAACAAACTTTTGGTGCTATGTTTTGTTATAAATACCAGTTTACTTAAACATGTGCACATTAGCTCCAACAGCATTTTAAGTTCCTGTTGTAATTATAAGTAATTTTAAATTTTGCCTGTAGCTTAAAGAGATTATATGCTTTTGAGTTCCGGGAGCAGTAGCGTTTTAGGGTACCTGCTGTGAAGACTTCAACAGTATGCATTTTTTTCACGTGTGTTTTGAAATTTTACATTAATAGTAAGTGTCTATGATTTGGTTATTGTCATTTGTCCTTTTTGCCTGATAATAAAAATGGGATCTTATTAATTTCTCATGTTAATTTCTCTTGCTGCCAAAATAGAATAATATACTTAAAGCTTCATATATTCTGCTTTCTTCACATGACACATAATTTTCCTTCTTGTCACATTTTCTGTCTTTTTTCACCTTACATATTATCAGCATATATTTTATATTTATGAAATAACAATTACATATGCTAGAGTCATCCAGGAGAGGGGGCGAGGGTCATAGATCAAGAGATGGAATAGAAATCAGAAAGCTCTGTGTTCAGGCCTTATTTGTGACCATACCTACTGTTTGGTCCGAGGCAAATACTGTAATTCTCAGTGACCCATGCAGCCAGGGATGTAATTTAAGGGCAGATGGGGATATGTATGGAGTTCTCATCTTTATAGGGATGAAATTTTGGTTCTACTCCTTTTCTACCTTACTAAAATATATACATTTATTAAAGATTAAAGGCTTACTTGTTGTTGAGTTGTGACTAACCCATTTGGGCTTTTCTTGGTAAAGATCCTGAAGAGTTTTGCCATCTTATTTTCCAGCTCATTTTACAGATGAGGAAAGTGAAGCAAACAGGATTAAGTGACTTGCTCAAGGTTATATAACTAGTGAACATCTGAGGCCTGATTTGGCTCAGGTCTTCTCAAGTTTGACTTAGATGCCCCTTTATTAAAAGTTAGGAACATAGTATATCTAAAATCTAGCATTAGATATGTTATTAAGTGTACACTTTTTGCTGGTTTGTTACCTTTTCCTCCTGGCACTCAGATCACCTCTTTTTACCATAGAATTGAATTCTTCTTTCTCTTTCTCCTCCTCAGGTGGCAGTAGACCTCTGTTCCTCCCAGATTCCCTATCACATCTCTCTCCTTCCACAGAAAAGTCTTTTTTGTCTCACAGGTTGTTTTACATTGATATTCTGCCAGATAAAGTTGCTTATCTGATTTTTGCTCTAGAAATTCGGGCAGTCTGAAGTAATTTACCTCTTTGTTCTCATGGTTGTTTTTTTTTTTTTTTTCATTTTTCTTTGTCTCTGCCTGATTCTCCCTCTCTTTCCCCCCTTCTCTTGATCTTCCCCTTTCTCCTGTGTTCTGTGTATATGATGAAAACAGATAATCAGACAGAGCATGAATTGTTCCCTACCATACCTTATAATATATTGCCTAGTTCTAATAATTTTTGCAATATAGGTACAGTGTTTTTCACAAGTCCAAGGCAGAAGTAAAGTCGAGATGAGCCTCAAACTTTAAGACAAATGGAACGCTCTGGAAATCCATCAAAGAGGATGAGGAAGGGCTGTTGAGACATTGCTGAAGACTTTTCTCTTTCCTTTTCCATTTTGAACCAGTATAGAATTTTCTACAACCATAGTATCTTGCATATAGAATGGTACAAGCTACCTCCCTGAGGTAGACTGTTACCATGTTCTGGTCCTATTTGGATTCTCAGTGCATGGCACATAAATACTCGTTGACTGACAAGAGTGGAATAGATTTCACTGTTTTCTATGATTTCATTGGCATAGAAACTCCCATTGAAGAAACTACCTCTTCCAAGGCAGATTGGCACCTTCTTTGAAATCTGCAGCCTTATAATGTCAATCCACTGGTGATGGCAAGAGCCATTTGCATCCAGAGAGAGAACTATGGAGATTAAATGTGGATCAAAATATAGTGTTTTCACTCTGTTGTTATTTGTTTGCTTGCTTGCTTGTTTTTTTTCCTTCATAAAACATTTATGTTTAGAAGAATATTGGATTGCTCCTGTCTATGGAAAGGGGTAGGGAGGAAGGAGAAAAATTTGGAACACAAGGTTTTGCAAAGGTGAGTAGTGAAAACTATTTTTGTATGTATTTGGAATAATAAAAAGCAATTAAAAAGGAAACCTGAAGCTTTAGAAAATGGCTTGGGGCACTGAGAGATTAAGGGATTTACCCAGCTTTCACATATTACTATGTGTGAAGTGGGACTTGAACCCAGGTCTCCCTCATCCAATGACATGCTGACTATATCCTTTGCACATAGTAGGCACTTAATAAGTATTTGTGAAATTGAATGGATTTATTCATGTTCACACTTAGTTTTGGTGGTATTTATTTACACATCTCATATTTCTCCCAAAAAAAAGATGGCATTATCTAAGAACTATGTATAATTCATTTTTGTATCTCTCTTCTTCCCCTAAATTCTATCACTCTGCTTTGAACATAGTACATACTCAATTAAATTTTGGTGAATTTAATTGAATTATGCATTGGTATGATTTGAGGAATTCTGGTACAGTGGAAAGAGAGGTAGATTCAGAATCAGAAAACCTTGGCTACTTGTTACTTATATAATTGCCAGAGGTCACCTTCCATCTCTGGGTATCAATGAAAGGATTGGACTAGATGGCCTTTAGTTTCTCCATTTAGCTCTAAATCTATGATCCTATGATCTTATCACTTCTCTTAATGACCTTGAAGTTCAACTTTCTCCTTCATTTCTTATGAGTCACTTTATTTCCATTGGGCAAAATGAGCTCCTCTGAATGAGAGCAAAAAAAAAAAAAAGCTACTTCCAGTGACATGAAGATCCATGTCATTATGCTAGAGTTATTTTTTTGTCTTGTTATATTAGAGATGAGACTCTCCAAAATAGATTTTTAATATTCTCTACAAATGATTGTTGAGCTAAAGCCCATTTCCTATCTATAGCTAAGAAATAGCGGGAATTGATAGATTGGAATATTGTTTCCTTTCCTCATAGCATTGTGATCAATGCCTAGCCTTGGGGTTAAGTATTTTCTCTGGGCTCATGTGCTACTTCTGACCTATACTAGCTGTCACACCATAGGCAAATCACTTAATGTCTCATTGCCCGAGGCATCTCTCTAGTTGCTGGTCTGCTTGGGCAGAGATGGTAGTTTATTGGGATTTCCCTCTCCTGATGAAGTGACAAATATAGATCTGAGAAAAAAATGGCCCATGTTGGCCACAAAAAGGCACATGTTGAATACATGTCGCCTTTGGGTTTACCAATTAGCTAATAAATCACTGGCATTTAAACTTAAAGAATTTCACAACCTGATACCATTTCATTTTGTTTGTTTGTTTGTTTTAATTCATACTAAGCCCTTTCATACTCACTGCAATCCAATCCAATTGGCTTTTTCTTTTTGCTATGACTCCTCCAGCATTATACCTCTTACAGAGTAAGTGCTTAATAAATCTTTATGTATTTATCCTCCTATATAGCCTTTCATCTCCCACCTCTGTGCCTTTATATTATATCTCCATTCTTCTTGGAATATATTCCTTCCCTAATATAATCTTACAATTACCGGTTTGCTTGAAGCCTCAGTTCAAACATTGTCTTCTACATGAGAGCTTTCCTGATTCTTCCAGCTTCTGTTCTCTCCATTCCCAATCACCTTTTATCTATGTGCAAATATGTACCTTTCCTCAGCTAGAACATAAGTTTCTCGAGGAAACTTGGTAAGAGCTTGAGGAAACAGGGTAAGAGCTGTTCACTTTTGTCTTTATATTTTCATGTTCTATGTTCCAGGTCCAGGATTTTTAATAAGTTTTTATTGGCCTCAAATTAATTTTTCATTGTTTTGTGTTTTGGAAAAAAATTTAAACATTTCCTTCTCTAGATACATTGAACACCAGCATTGGCTTTAAGGAAATGTAATACACATTTCAGATGCATTTATAAAGCACACAAGTATATTGAAAAATTCTTTGGATGCTTATGAAGCAAAGTTCTCTTCCACCCCAAATTATAGCAAAACAAGTTTTGACAAAGCAACATAGGATTAAAACTGGAAGCCACTTCAGTAGACATGTAATCCAATTCCAACTGAAATTCAATGACTTGTTCAAGTTCACATAGGTTCCAGGATATGGAACTGATATTTGAATCCAAAAATACAGCATTATTTGTATTGTACTTTGTCATATGGTTCTCTTGGCAGGTAACAGGCAGGAGATCAATCAAAGTAGACTAAGTTTAGATCCTGCCTCTGCCCTGCTGTGTGATCTAGGACAAACCACAACTTCTCTCAGCCTCATTTTTTTGCATCTGTAAACTGAAAGGGATGATTCAGATGCCTCTGAGTTCCCTTCCAGTTCCAAATCTATGATTTTATGATTTCAGGACAGTTTATAGCTTCAAGCTTATAAAGCCACGAATGAACTCAATGGTCGATAAAACAAACCGATGTTGCTTTAGTTTTTTTTTTTTTTTCTGATTGAAATATCGTTTTTTAAAACTAGAAATCACTCAGACATTCAGAAGATGTTTAGGACTTAGCCTTGAACTCAGAGTCCTGTAGATCCCATCTGTCTTGGAGAAGGCTCGCTTTACACAGCATGGGGCAGGCAGGCAGAATAAATGTGCCTATTTTCCAATTCTGCTGGCAGGGAAGACGGGAAAGGGATTGAATGGAGTTTAAGTGACTGTTACAAGTTTGCAGATTCTCCGATTGTGACAAACAATCACAGTCTTCAGATGGCTGAGTGTTGGAAAGACACACATTGGAAGGGGGAAAAAAGCCCCCAATGATTCTGTATTGAAGGGCAGAACTACCATTACCACACAGCTGTATTGTTGTCAATCTATGGTAACTAATGAAGCACGTCCAAGTACTGAGCAGCCATGCTCTGCTCTTGAAGGCAGAGGCTTAACAGTTTCTGAGATCCCTGGGCGAGAAGGAAGAAGGTTGCTTTGTTATGTCTTGCAGTTAAGCAACATGGGACATTTATAACTATGATTTTCTGGTGTTTCTATGAACTTATTGAATTAGAGCCCATGCTTTAGGGGGGATAAAGAATAACATCTACCTCCCAGGATTGCTGTAAGGATCAAAAAAGATAATATATGTAAAATGTTTAGCAAATGTTGTTACGCTATATGTTATTGTTTAGTCATTTTTCAATTGCGTCTAACTCTCCATGACCCCTTTGGAGTGTTCTTGGTAAAGATACCATAGAGGTTTTCCATTCCTTTTTCCGCCTCATTTTGCAGATGTGAAAATTGAGGAAAACAGGATTAAATGACTTGTCCAGGGTCACATAGTTAGTGACTGCTGAGGCTGAATTTGAACTTAAAGAAAAGACTCTTCCTGACTCCAGTCCTGGTACTCTCTCCATTGCATCACCTAACTGCATCGGGTTATATAACTGCTAACTATTTCTCTTATTATCATTATTATTACTAAATGGCTTGCCCACAATCATAGGCATTGTGTATCATAAATAGGATTTATGCTTGCTTCTTTCTTCCTAGCTTTTTATCTGATACATCATGGATGCCCCTCATGACCTCTATTACCATGGGTAATTGGATGCTGACTACAACATTCAACAATCCACTTTATGGAAAAAGTGAGTCTTAACTCCTAGCCTTATTGTTATGATCACTGCTTGGTCCATAACATCCTCCTGAAACATTTGTATATTTGATAACATGTCCAATTCTGGTGGAAATGTCTGTTTTAAATGTTTAGATTTAAAGCAGAGACAGATCGAAGAAAGGGTTGGTTTCAGATTGCAAAAGCAGATGAAATGCTAGGTAGGTAGAGAAGTGAAATATAAAGAAGGAAGGGGGGGGACTTAAAAACAAGTCATAGTGTGGCATAGCAGACAAGGTATTACATTTTATTTGAGCCTTAATAGCAAATCTATATAGATGAAAGGTTGTTTAAAAACATGGCAGAAAACTACAGGTGTCACTTTTCCTAATAAAAACTGCATTTTCCCTGTAGTTTATGCCTTTGATCCTCACAAACTCAAGAAAAATAAATGAAATTTCTTCTCCCATTTCCATCTGCAGTAAGATGATGTGCATTACTGATCCGAAGGAAACAATATCCACCGGTGTACTGGCGCATTGGGCCTCATACCACCTATTGGGTGAGGTGGCTTTCTGCGTGTTTATTCTCAACATTTGTTACTTAGAAAAAAAAACAGATGATGGTAAGATAAAAACAAGTCTTCAGATGCAATACACAAGGAAACTAAACAATAACATCGTTTGTTGATCTATGGGCTTGGTGACCTTTCCTATTTGTTTAAACAGCTTGTTTTAATTAGTAATGGATATGGGCTCCCTCTGATGAATGTTATTGACAATTGAAAACAGCACCTTATAAGCAGAGGAGTTGGCGAAATTTAATCTGAGGAGTAGAACCTTGCTTCTTTCAGGACCCACTTTGTTCTTGTCATAATGCATGACGCTAATGGACAAGGATAATGGAATGACTCTATGTGTCATACACTGAGTGAAGAGGACTGACAAAAATCCATTAGTGTCCAGAGAAGAAAGACAAAGGCAGAAATTCTATCGCTTCCAGATGAGTCCTCACTATTCCCTAAACTCTATTAGTATGACAGGCAAAAGGCAGGACTATTAATGCAAAGGTCAGATGGTGCAATTTTAGCCAGATTCCTCAATTGAAATAGGAACGGGGAAATTATTGCAAATGCCGGTGTTATGGAATCCAGGAGATGATACTTTTAAAAAACAAAGCTAATGACTCAAGATGCTCTGAGTAACAATTCTACCTGTCGTGCTAAAAGGGAGAATGGGAACTTTTCCCATTGTCGGAGATTGAATGGTTACTAAAAGGAAAAGCCGTGTTATACTTATCTCTGGTATGACTTTGAGAGATTTGGAAATAATTGTCCAACTTTGAAGTTCCTTCACACTTTTAAAGAGTGTGTCTCTGTGTTAAAGTAAAAATAAGTAGAGATGACCTTATTTACTTAAGATGACATCAGGAGCAGGAGCTTTGTTCAGTTTTCCAAGAACCCTAACTGGGAATTGTTGTAAATAATAGGGCAAATACTAGAAAGTAGGCTCAGGACAAGGGATGTGAAAGGTAGCATAGGTGGGGCAGGGCAGCCAAAAAACATCTTCTAGGTGTTTGCATGTGGGAGAGCCAACCTCAGGACATACAGGGACATTGCAATGTCCCTTGCTACCACCTCCCTCTGGTAATATATTTAAGTACTGGGTAGTTTCATATTTAAAAACTACCTTAGCACATAATTAATTGGTTCTTCACAACTGGCATGCAAAACACTTGATTACGATGGGGAAATGGAGGGTGTAGGATTGGAGTAGTAACCTTTAGAGCAAATACTGTATGTTTTTGAGAAAATACCTGAAAAAGGTATTCAGTCAATCCTTCCCTCACCTGGGGCATGGGATTGGGAAGAGAACTATTAATTACAAAGTTAGAACTGGAAGCTATGTTTACAGAAGAAGGAACTGACCCCTTTGAGAGAGAAAATGATTTATCTAAAGTCATAGGGGAAGACTCATTCAGTAATTACCCAAATGGGGTGGATTCAAACAGAGAACCAATCTCAGACTTGCCAGATCTTCAGGATTGAGGTATAGAGGCTTTCTTGATTAAGAAGTTCAGGAAACAAGGACCAAGAGTTAGTCTTGGGATAGGGACTAGACTGTCTTGTTCTAGTTTCCTGTCCTATGATTTTCTGGTCAGATTGTGAAGTTTCTCGTTAAATTCTTCTAACACAGAGAGCAAGTCCATAGGGAGCAGCATAATATAATGAAGAAAATGCCAGGCTTAGAATCAAGAACACCTGAATTCAAATCTTGATTATAGTGCTAGCTGAGTATCCTTTGCAAAATCAGCAGCAAGTAGTTATTGTGAGACTATGAAGGGAAAGAGAGTAATCATTTTTAAAGTGTCTACTATATGCTAAGTGCTTTTCACAAATGCCTCCTACAACAAGCCTGTGAGGTAGGGGCTATGATGTGGTAGGAACTGATTCTCAATACCATTAAGATGGGATTACTTAATCAGGGATTCATGAACTTATTTTTAAAAATACTTTGTTGAGGGCAGCTAAGTGGTGCAGTGGATAGAGCATCAGCCCTGAAGTCAGGAGGACCTGAGTTCAAATGTGACCTCAGACACTTACCACTTCCTGGCTATGTGACCCTGGGCAAGTCACTTAACCCCAAATGCCTCAGAAAAAGCAAAACCTTTGTCAATTATTCTAATATAATTGATTTCCTCTATAATTCTATGTACTCTACTCTATATGTTTAAAACATTTATTTTGAATAGGAAATCAATTGACCTACCTCAACGAGTATTAAATTAGATACTATTTATGAAAAGCACTTCTCAGAGACAGGTTGTTCACATTGGAAAATTTATATATCTTCTATGGATATAGCAGTGTATCATCTTTACTTTCCATATTTTTCTTTTTTTCTTTCTTTTGTTGTTGTTGTAAAATGCTCAGAGGTAAGTGACTTGCTCAGGGTCACACAGTTAGCAAATGTTAAATGACTGATTCTGGATTTGAACTCAGGTCTTCCTGACTCCAAAGTTGTGCTCTATCTACTATGTCACCTAGTTGCATCCCTACTCACATTTTTCAAGTAGCTTAGAAGAATGGTTTCCTTATCTCTCCCATTCTTAAAAGAATGCCCCTGCTAATTAGAACCAAATGATTGCTTTTATAGATGATGTGATAATCTACTCAGAAGATCCTAGTAACTGAAACAATGAATAACTTCAGCAAAGTAGTTGAATAAAAATAAGCCCCCATAAAATAACCAGTCTTTCTATATATTGCCAACAATATATAGGCAATTTAGGAAGAGATTAAAATAAAAATTCCTTTTAAAGTAACCATAGAGTGTATAAAGTATTTGTGAGCCTATCTGGTAAGGAACACCCTGAAAATACACACACACACCCTGAAAATACATGCACATAATTAAAACTACAAAAGACTTTACAGAAATTGAGACAGATCTGAATAATTAGATTTTTATTAGTCATGGCTGGGCCAAATCAATATTGTAAAATAATGATATTAACCAAATTAACTTATTAATTTGGTTCCACATGAATCAAGCTACCAAAGGATTCATGTAGAGAATCAAAAAAAAAAAAAACCAAAAAAACAAAAAAACAAAATTCATCTGCAGAAAGACAAGGTCAAGAATCTCCAGAAAAAAAGTGGAAAGGAGTAGGGTTTAGCAGTGCTAGAGTTCAAACTGTACTGTAAATCAATGATCATCAAATTATTTGTCACTGAATAAAAAAAACGGAAAAATCAATCAGTAAAACACATTAGGTACATTATATATAAAAGCAAACAAATTCAGTAGCCTGTTATCTATAAACCCAAGACTTTAATTACTGGGGCAAAGACTCATACTTAACAGAGGCTACTGAGGAAGCTGGAATGAAGTCTGTCAGAAATTAAAATTACACCAACCTTTCACACTACACACTACAATAAACTCCATATAGATATGACATTGTCACATATTAAACAAATTAGAGGAACAAGAAAGAAAATATTTACCACATCTAGGGATAAGAGGAGAGTTTATGGCCAAAAAGGGATAAAATGGTTAACTTTGATAACATAAAACTGAAACAGATAAAATTAGAAGTGAAGGTGTTAACCACCCCCCAAAAAAATTGTGCCAAGTTTTTCTGACAAAGGTTTGATATCCAAATATGTAAGAAACTGATTTAAATATATAAGAACAAGAACCATTTTTCAACAGATACATGATCAAAGATTATGAACAAGCAATTTTCAGTTGAAGAAATCCAATATATTAAAAATAATATGAAAAAAGATCCATATCATAATAAAGAAATGCAAATTTAAACAACTCTGAGGTTCTACTTCAAACCCATTTTATTGACCAAAATGACAAAAAAGGGAAAATGACAATTTTGGAATGGCTCATGGAAGACAAGCATACTAATTAATGTATTGTTGATGAATGACCCCATTGAACCAACTATTTTGGAAAGCAGTTTCAAAATATTGAATCACTGAATCATGGCCCTTTTGACCCAAATAGACCAGACTAAGTTTAAATTCTAAAGAGATTTTTTAAAAAGAGGAAAGAGGAAAATATCTTTAAAAAGTTTTTGTTATTGTTGTTGTTTTAAGAAAAGAATTAGAAATAATAATAACAAAAAATAACAATAATAACAATTGTTGGAATCTTTACAAACCTTTTTTGGGGGGTTCTCACCTCATTGAGAAGTCAGGGAGGTCCTGACCACCCTATGTTCTAAAACAAAAGAAAGGGGGAGATACTGGCATCTTTACAAACTGCTAACTCATTAGAGTTGATGTTTTGGGCCAGAACCTGAAACAAGGTACTAAGTAGAACTAATTGATACAGTGCTTGTGTTTACATCTTTACTCATTGGAATTCACAAGTATGGGAGATTCACAAAGTAAACTTTGTAGCTTTGTGAATTCACACCTCCCTTGAAACTCTTAGGGGCAGAGAGGGAGAAAACCCATAATCCCTCTCTCTGGTATATAAGAAGAAAGCAGAGGCCCAGTGAGGAGAATTCAGCCAAATTACATGGAGAGGGGAGCGTCAAGTCAGAAGAAGCCACCAGTCAGAGTTGAGCTAGAGCCAGGAGAGAATTACTTCGGAAGGCAAGAGAGACAGATTCATCTTTGTGCTGGCTGGGGGCTGAAGGGAGCAGAGGCAAAGGACAAAGCTGCAGGAGCTCTCAGAACCGAGCAGAAAGATAGACCTCTAAGAATCTAGGCCCAAGGAAAGAGACAAGACTTGAAAGGAGAAATAAATATTTGTATTTTGACCATTTGGCTGCATTTGGGGTAATTATTGATCTGAACTGATATTAAGGCTGCCTCCAGAAAACCTCCCCTAAGAAACCTGCTCTTGCTCCCAGAGAAGAACCATTATATTATTTTAAAGAAAAACAAGAACTTCACAAACAATAGCTAGCATTTATGTAGGGCTTTAAGGTTTGCAAAGTGCTTTACCTATGTTAAGTCATTTGATCTTTACTTAGAACTGAGCCAGACAGAGGGGTCAAACAACTAGCAAGTACCTGGGGGCTGGATTTGGACTCAGATTTTCTTTTTAAGTCTATTGCATTACCTGTCTCCCATTAATTTGTAAATAGTTGGAAAATTATGATATATAAATGCTATCTAATAGTATTGCATTATGACAATTGGTGAAAGGCTTAGCTTTATAAAGAGAAATATAGGAAGACACACACACACACACACACACACACACGAACTGATGCACAATGAAGTAAGCAGAACCTGGAGAACTATTTATATGATCACAGCAACATTATAAAAGAGCTTTGAAAGACATGAAAACAGATCAATGAAGTGAACAATCACAATTTCAGAGGGCAGGCGATGAAACAGGCTACTCACTTCCTAACAAGGAAGTGGTGACCCCAAGTTGAAGAATGAAACATATCCTCAGACATAGCCAATGTAGGGATTTGTTTTGTTTGACTATGTATATATGCAGGTTTATTAAACAAGACTTTTATTTTCCTTATTTCATTTGGAATGGTGGAATGAAGGTGAAAAGGACTAGCAACAGTATTATTGAAATGAAAAAAAGAAGAAAATACAGTCATCGAAGCAAATTTTAAAAACACAAAAAAGAACAAAAGGAAGGTCATTGAAAAATACAGACAAGCAGAACAGCTTTGAAGATAAAAATCTGAATGCATGATATGCTTAAACAGAAAAGCAAGCAACACATGACACTGAAGGTTTTTCTCTTTTCCCCTCCCCATTTTGTAATATGAAAAGAACACATTCCTATTGTTTAGTGTATGTTAAAAAAAACACACACACACAATCAACTGTTAACAACAACCAAAGCCACTGCTTGCCATCTGGGGGAGGGGGTGGAGGGAGGGAGGGGAAAAATCGGAACAGAAGTGAATGCAAGGGATAATGCTGTAAAAAAATTACCCTGGCATGGGTTCTATCAATAAAAAGTTATTTAGGAAAAAAAAAAAAAGGAAAGAGCCATCTGCATCCAAAAAGAGGACTTTGGGGACTCAGTGTGGATCACAACATAGCATTTTCACCTTTTTTTGGTTGTTGTTGTTTGCTTGCTTTTTTTTTTTCTTTCTCTTTTTTTCCTCTTTTTGATCTGATTTTCCTTGTGCAGCATGATAAATGTGGAAATATATTTAAAGGAAGTCCACATGTTTAACATATATTGGATTAATTGCTGCCTAGGGAAGGGGAATGGGAAATAGGGAGGGAGAAAAAATTAGAAAACAGATTTTGCAAGAGTAAATATTGAAAATTATCTTTGCATGTATTTTGAAAATAAAAGCTATTATTTTGTAAAACATTCTAAAAAAACAAACAAACAACCAAAGCCATCACTAGATCCCACCATCCCTGTTGGCTATTTTCTTATCCCACTTTTAAAAAAATAACTCTAAAAAAGGTAATTCTCCTCTCTCCACTTCCTTTTCTTTCATGAGCCTTTTTTTCTTCAATGTGTTACTGATGAATATGAAGACAATATGGGGAGACAATCCATGATATAGGGGAGAGAGAGCACCAGTCTCAAAAGATTTGGTTTCAATTTCACTTTTTGGAACTAAAAACTAGGTATTAGTCCTAGTCCTGTCGATAACACTTCTTATGACCCTAGAAAAGATCCTCAACTTCTTGGAGCCTCAGTTTTCTCCTACAGAAGATAGGGGATAATGATATTTTGTCTCTAAAAGGAAAATGAGTTGAAAAGGTCCTCAACTTCTTGGAACTTCAATTTCCTCCTACAGAAGACAGAGGATAATGATATTTTGTCCCTAAAAAGCAAGGGGAAGATCCAGTGGTACCAGCCACCTTACTGTTCCTTACAGATGACAGTCTATTTTCTGATTCTGAACATTTTAACTGAATATTTTCACATCCTTCATACTTTTCCTCCTCTCTGCCACCTGATTTCCTTAGTCTCAGCTCAAGTCCCACTTTTGGCAAGAAGCTTTCCCCATGTCTCCTTCATTTTAGGACCTTCCCTTGAAATTACCCCCAAGGTACTCTATATCTTATTTGTATTTAATTGTTTCCATGTTGCTTACCTTATTAGACTGTGAGCTCCTTGAAGACAGGCCTCATTTTTTTGCTTTTTTTTTTTTTTTTTTGGTTTCCCTTGTGCTTAGGTCAGGGCCTGGTACATAGTAAGTCTTAATTATTAATTGATTGGCTATTAATAAAATACAATATAAATAGATCAACAAAAAATAATTTATCATGCATGTATTAAAACACTATTAATAGGGAACTGGATGACATACTGGATTGATGTTGGACTTGGAGACAGGAAGAACTGACTTCTATTCCTGTCCCTGGGCTAATACTTTAAGCACTTAAGCCTCAGTTTCCCCATTATAAAATAGGGATGTAATAATACCTACCTCACGATGCTATTGTGAAGATCAATAATATGTGTGTATATATATGTGTGTGTGTGTGTGTGTGTGTGTGTGTGTGTATAAAGGTAAATGTGTATAAATACATTTTAAATATAAAACTTCATAAATCTTCACTCTGCATATTAACTATTATTATTAATGAAATTTTACATCTTATAAAACCATAGCTTGTAGTATATTGATCAAGAACTAGAACTCAGAACTCTCACAAGCCACCTCTCCCAAGCCCATTCACTTTATATTTGAGGAGGCTGAGGTCCAGGGAGATGGACTTTCTAAAAATTATGTACAGTTACTCCTCAACTTTCATAAGGATAATATTCCTAGAAAAAGGTGTAGAAGTAAAAAAAAAAGAGTGTTAATACATTAAATCTATGGGGAATAGAAGATTAGACCCCAACAATCCCCCAAACCAGTAATCTTTCATTAGAAATTGTTGAAAATATATTTTTCTGTATACAATTCTTTTTTTTTTACAATTCCTTATAAAACATTAATTATAATAATTTGGGCTTTTCCTAACATAATAACCATGAAATAATTCATACAATGCAATTCACAAAATAAAATTGGTAACATGCAAAAAATTTTCTCACTAATAATTCCCTAGAATTCTATGATCTTTTAGACCAACATCTTGATTAAATTTTTTTTTCAGGAAATATTTATTTTTCACAACATATGGAATCTATAGTATCCAAAATACTGTATAGCAAATAAAACTTTAAAACAAACATTTTTGAACTTGAATCTTAACTTTCTATTGTGTCAGATGACAATCTATGAACATTATATTATTTTCTAAATTGATGTATACATTTTTAGTTTGACTACTCTCTGAAAACCAGGAGAGAAGTTGCTGAGATATTAGTCACCGCTATTAGAAGATGCTGAGGGTGGTGAGTTCACATCACTTTAGAGACCAAAGACTTCACTCGGCTTTGGGGGACATAATTACAACACAGAAATTGAGTTTTAAAGGCAATCAATGAAAATATTCAATGAATACAAGAATGAATACAGCAGTGCAGAGAGCAAGACCAGGGAAGCACCTAGTAGGATACCAGAGGCTCCACAAATTTGAGCATATTGTGACTCTTTTTTTTTTTCCTCTACTGAGCACACTTACAATGTGTACCATTGATAATAAATGGGAAAGTAAAAATGAGATGAGTAAAAATGAGGAACATTGAGAACTGCTGTAAGTAGTAAGCCTTAACTTCTCTTACTCCAAAGCCAATGCCTTTTCAATGTGTTTACATTTCTGTTGGGATTGAGACCCAAAAAATCTTTCACAGGCTTAATTGCAGATTATCATAATGACTCTGAGAAGGAGTGGTGTCAGTTTCCTTTCAAGGTTTATATTTTTGTGCCAGATCACAACACCAAATGACAGAAAAAACCCCAATTACTACCAAGCTAGTTGAGTCCTTTATTCTTTTTTTTTCCTTATAATATCGCAATAGACTGTTATTTAGTTGTTTTAATTGTGTCTCATTTTTCATGACCCCACTTGGATTTTCTTGCCAAAGATGCTGGAGTGATTTGCCATTTCCTTTTCCAGATGAGGAAACTGGGGCAAATAGGGTTAAGTGACTTAGGAAACACAGAGTCACACAGCTAGTAAGTGTCCAAGGCCGGATTTGATCTCAGGTCTTCCTGATATCAGGATTGGTGCTCTATTCACAGTGCCATTTAGCTATCCCCATTGCTTTATTCAAAGCTTGGGACATATTGAGTGCTTAATAAATGGTAGATGACTGACTGTGATCCAGCTACATTACTTATTTCTGTAAGGATGACTGCTGGAACAGTGGTATCCCTCAATCTTTATGATATGCCTAATGGGTGGGATACTTGCCCACTTATCTTTGTTCATCACAATTTTATGGATCTTTCAGGAACTAGTTCTGATGGTTCCTTGTTTTTGAAGTCTTTTCCAATCCCCCTAGTTAGAACTGTCAATTAATCCCTTCTTTAACTCTAATCTTTGTTTTTCCCTACCATGACACTCACAATATTCTGTATACATGGACCTCTCTTTGACTGGAATGGAAATTCTGATCAATACTTAGCTTCCTTAGAGGATGTCTTTGCTTGACAATGAAATAGGATATTGGAATAATAGAATGTCCGGGTTGGTATTAGTGATGCGTCATACATTTGCTAGAATCTTAGAGTTGGAAGAGACTTCAGAAGCCAACAGGACCAAGAATTGATATTCTCAGAAAAGGAAAGAAGAGGGGATCTAATTCTTATTTCCAATGGAGGCCTTCTTGATCTGCAGTAAATAGCTTTGAAATCAACCCCCCAAACTCCCTCGTTCAATCCTTTCATCTTACCATGATTATCCTAATGCATAGGTCTGACCATGTCACTCCCTCTACTTCAATAAATTTCATTGGCTCCCTGTTACTTTCACAACCTTCTTACATCAAGTCTTTTTATACTTTATTTCCTTCCACAAACATTACATCAAGTAGCACTTACCTATCTGCTATTCTTTTATAGGAAACTCAGTCTCCCAATTCCATACCTTTTTATTGGCTAATCTCTAAAGCTAGAAGGTGCTCTCTCCTCAACTCTGCCTTCTGCATTCCCCAGCTTGCTTCATTATTTAGCTCAAATCCCAATTTCTCCACACCTTTTGTGGTCCCTCTTGGCCCCTCCCCCATGATTGTACCTTTCCTTTGAGACAACTTTCTAATCAATTCATTGATCAACAAATTAACTTATTAAGGGCATAGGATATGCCAGACATGTACCAGATACCTCTAGTTAAGACTGTATATCTTCTCTTTATGGTCTTTTGCTTTTAAATTGTGAACTCCTTAAGGATCAACACCATGTTTTTGCCTTTCTTTGTAAATGCCTCAATACTTATGACAGCCTTTGGTATATAGTAGGTGCTCAATAAATGCTTGTTAACTCATTGGCTGATCTTCAGCTGAAAAAAAAATTGAGGTCTGGGGACATTGCACAAGTTTCCTCTTGTTTCATGTTGGAAATTCACAAAATCCCCCAATTTAAGTTTAAAGTGACTTCACTGACTGTTATAACTTGAAACAAGGTGCAAAGTCAGTGGAATTGATAGAGACAATAGTTACCTAATTTAGAATGGTGCTTAACAGTTCTCTAGTTCAGTATATGTACTTAGTACTTACTATAGTTCTACAAGATTCATACCTTTGATTAAAGAGGATATAAGCTCCGACAAACTCAGCCAAATGAGAACTAGGGAAGACCAGAGTTTGTGGTGGTGGTCCTCCTGCCTCCCCCACAGAAACCAAGACACATTCAGGAGGACCTCAAGAAGCTGCCAGAGGCAGAGAACACAAAAGATTGGTGGCATGAGCTTAAGCTCTCGGAACCAAGGAGAGAGATGGGCCTCTAAGAAAGCTAACCGGGCCCCGGGAAAGGAGACAAGACTTGGAAAGAGACAATAAACGATTTGGACCTTAACACCAGGCTGGACTTGTGGTGATTACTGAACTGAAATGAAGGCTGCCTGCAGAGATCCCAAGAAAACCTCAACAGAGAATATTATATTTTAGAGAGAATAATACAACTGACCACCTTGTCTAATCAATATATGAAAGAATGACCTATAGAACATATTTAGCAACAGTTCATATAACTTTGACTTGAAGAGTTCTAATGAGGGGGAGCCTACTCATTCCTGAGGAAATCAACCCAATCTGGCCAAAATGCATCTCTTTTTAATTTTTATTACAAAATAAAGAATTGTGAAAAAGTGACTTGTCCCAGGATTGTTTCTATTTGAATTCCATCGAAAAGATAAGAACTGTAATGATATAATGATGATAAAAATAACACAATGCCAAATACTCTTAATTTTCAAGTTATATGGGATGAAAAGCCTTCAAAATATATAGACCCAGTATAATAATAACTAACATTTGTGTATCATTTTAAAGTTTATGAACCACTTTATAAATATCATCTCATTTTTATCTTCACAACCTTGGAGGCAGGTACTATTATTATTTCCATTTTACAGTTGAGGAAAGGGAGGCAATTCAGGGAATTGCCCAGTGACACAGAGCTAGTAAATATCTGAGGTTAGATTTGAATCTAAATTTTTCTGATTCCAATTCCAGGTATTTACCCACTTTACCATCTAGGAGCAAAATCATGTGAGAAAATGATAAAGTACATACACACAAATAGAAGATAGATATTTATCAATCTTTCAATCTTGTCTACTAATAGGCTTGTCTGAAGTTATTTTCTTTGAGCCTACAGAAGATAAGCTTAAATCCTAATAGTCTTATTCGATTATAGAAAGTAATTTTTTAGTTATAAATAGAGTATTAAATATAAAGGAATAATGTAGAATTTTTTGGACTATTTTTTTTTTTGTGTGTGTGTGAGTCAATTAGGGTTAAATGATTTGCCAGATCACACAGCTAGGAAGTGTAAGTACCTAAGACTGGATTTGAACTCAGGTCCTCCTGACTTTAAGGCCAGTACTCTATCCACTGTACCATCTAGCTGCCCCAATGTAGAATACTAAATATAGAAGAATAATATCAGGAAAGTGATGGATACTAAGATCATTTAATCTGAACTCTATCAAAAACATACAATGAAAAGATGAGCAATAGTAAGCATTTATTAAGTAAGTGCTGGGGATAGAAAGACAAGAATAGGAGTCCTTATCCTTAAAGCATTCCATTGACAACAATGACAGAAGCAACGGGGATTCAGATTTTGGGGAGGGCACTTTGAGGTTTACAATGCTCTTTTCCTCACATTCACCTCATGCTCTAAGTGTTCCCAAGTATCATCATTTCAGTGAATGTTAAAATCACATATTGGGGGACTCTGCTCCACCCTTGCATGGAATGGGTGAGATTATTTCATCGGGCTCCTCTACTCTGAATATCAGTGGGTAAGGCTGGGTAAGACTTTCCCAGTATTAAAGTTAGCCTGTAATTATCTAGTGAAAAGAAATCAGGTATGTCTATTAACTGTGTCAAAAAAAATTCCCCAAACAAAAAAAAAAACAACCACAAAAAACCAATTCACCCCAAATCTTCTTCCTGTTCTTAGGTGCTAACTTAGGAGATCCTGTTGTCAGTGCTGAGGGATGAAAATGGACATAGAGATGTCATAGAACTTTCACACAGAAGTCATGTTTTCATTTCCTTCCTTTGTTAAAATAACTACTCTTTCTCCAATCATTCAGGTGATGTGGCTTTAAAATGAAGAGACTATGCCCAATATTATTATGTTTAAACCAGAGCTTTTAATTAGGCAACCAAGAAACCACATTCATCTTTCTTTGTGATTTTTCACCACTCAAGAAACTTGCCAGGCTGCTCTAAGGCATCTGCTCCTCCTAATGAGGAAGCTAAGGCTCTAATGCTGCCATGTGGCTCCAAGTAGATGCTGAAGAACTCTCTGGACCAAAGTGTACAAGGAAGAAGTGCTTGGCATTCTGAATTCTACCCACTGAATGTGGGAAGAATGGAGGAGGAAATGGGCTGCCCTCGCTGTGGGGCTGTGCTAATTACTCTAACAGGAAGCTCAGCTGCGGTCAGAAAAGCATCTCATCAAGTGTAGACGCCCTCGACCAGAAGCGTAAAAGAGGACTGGACGTGTTTTCCATTTTGATTCACTGAGTATTGTCTGGCACATCCTTCAATTCTACTTGATGACGAGGTTATTCATTCCCTCTGGAACTAAGTTACTTTTAATTTCCTTCCTGAACACATTTGGGCTTCATAATCAGAGAGGGAGTGGGATGGAGCAGAGAGAGCTGGTGGGGGCGGAGGGGGGCTGGAGGGAAAAGACCAAGGTTGGTGCACTAGCTCTGGCATCAAGTTGCTGTGGGACCATGGGCAAATCACTAATTACTATTATCCTTTTCCTCCTCTTCCTCCCTCTTTTTCTCTTCTTCCTTCTGCTCTCTCTTCTTCCTCTTATTTTTTTCTGTTCCTCCCTGTTACTCTTCTTCTTTCTCTTCCTCCTCTCCTTCCTGTTCCTCCTCCTCCTCTTCTTTTTTTCTTTTCTTCCTCTTCATCCTCCCTTTTCTCCTCCTTTTCTTTCTCCTCTTTCTCATCATCTTCCTCTTCTTTTTCCTCCTCCTCTTCTTTATCCTTTTCCTGTTTGTCTTCTTCCTCTTCCTGCTCCCCATTCCTGTTCCTCCTCCTCTTCTTCCTCTCCTTTTCTCCTCCTTTTCTTTCACTTCTTTCTAATCCTCTTCCTTCTCTTCTTTTTCCTCTTCCTCCTCCTCTTCTTCTTTCCCCTTTTTCTCCACTTTTTCTTTTTTGTCATCTTCTTCCTCTTCCTTATCCTCTTCTTTTTCTTCTCCTTCTTCTTCCTTTCCCCCTTTCTCCTTCTTCTTTTCTTCTTTCTCTTTTTCTCATCATCTTCCTCCTCCTCATCTTTTCCCTCTTCCTTCTCTCTTCTTTCTCCTCCTCTTCCTCTTATCATAATACTTAATCTTTTAGTATTATTATCAAATACTTTAATGTATAGAGAACTTAATGAATCTTTACATATGTTATTTCAATTGATCATAACCACAACCCTAGAAGGTAGGTATTCTGATTTGTAACAACAACAAAAACAACAACACATTTGCCCATGGTTCTACTATGAGTATATTCCACTGCCTCAACCATGATATATAATACCATTTACCATTATAATAGTGATAATAAAATAATATTCTTTAGCATTAAGTATTATATTTAGCATCATATTTGCTTTGTATGTGTTACTTCATTTAATTTTCACAATAATCCTATAGAGTAGATGCATTATATTTTTCATTTTACACATTCAGCAACTCTAATTGACATGCTCAGGATCACACAGCTAGTTAGAATGTGAGACTGGATTTGAACTCAGGTCTTCCTTACTTTAGTTGCAATGTTCTATACAATATATTACTTAGTTGCCGACTTTCTGTGAAAGTCTGTGTTGAAGTATGAATCTAAGTATATTCACTATATATAGGAAGAGATGAATGCTCTCTTCAAATCTGTATCTATAGATACATAAGTAATTCTCTCTGTCTCTTGGTTTCTCTCTCCTTCTTCTTCTCCTCCTCCCCCTGCTCTGTTTTCCTGTCCCTGCTCCCTTCTCCTCCTTCCCTCCTTCCAAAGGTACTGAGGATAGAATACTGGACCTGGAATCAGGAAGACCTGACTTCAAATTCAGCCCCAGATATTTAGTAGTTGTGTAATTCAGGCATGATCTAACCTCTCTCTGCCTTAGTTTCTCTCTGTGCAAAATGGATATAATAAAAGCACGTAGCTCTAACAGCTATGAGAATCACACAAAATAATATTTTAGAACATTTAGCATAGTACCTGAAATATGATAGACATTAAATAAATGTCTTCTCTAAATATACATTATCTATCTATCATCTTTCATATGGTGATATATATATCTATTTTCCACCAGAGAAAAGACCAAAATCTTGGAGAGCTAACAAATGTAGAAATGGCTAGTGTGAACCTGCATCCAATTATTGAAAGATATTTACATTTAAAAAATATTCCTTTGTGTTTGACTTTGACCACTTGGAAAATGAAGATAGTAGTATTGTAGAATCCTAAGTAGAACCGGGGAGAAAACAATATAATTATCTATGTAGAGCCTTGAAGTAGAAAAGCATATCTATAGGGAAAGAATATTTCCCCACTTTAAAATCTGAGCATTTTCATCCAGGTCCAGTCCTAATTTCCCTCCTGCCACAGAGCAGATCTAACTCCCTAGTAACCACATTCACCATTCCATCTCCTGACTCACTCAAAATGTATGTTGCTGTCCCTTGTGCTACCATTGCTAGCTCTTCTCTTGCTCTGAGGCTCATTTCTAAAACTCCCAGCATGGTGGAAGTAGATCAACCTATTAACAAGTATTATAAGTCAGGAAATATATTAAATGCTGGAAAGGCAAAGAAAGGAAAAAAGTGGTCCTTAGTCACAAGGAAGTTCCATTCTGTTGGAAGGACAACACAATAACTATGTAGTCTATAAAGTATAGATAGCTGAAGACAATCTGAAAGGAGATAGATGTACCAACAAGCTGGGAGGGGGTAGAATAAGGGAAAGGGAATGAGAGGCTTCCTAAAAAAAGTAGAATTTGAGCTCACTCTTGAAAGAAAGCCAGGAGGGAGAAGTGAGGACAGAGCCCAGGCATAGGGATTGCCAGTGAAATGGTATGAAATGTTTGGACTCAGCCTCTTACAACCATACTCAACCAGTCTCTCTCAGAGTGGGAAGAGAATTTGTCACTATAGAAAACTACATCTCCCAGAAACCCATCTGTGATTATTTCTCCCTGCCTGTAATGGTCCAATGAATCCAACAGTAAGGCTTACATTTTAGAGAGATTGATATATGATATATGAGGTATTTCTATATTCTAGGGCATAGCATTTAATAGGCAGTACAAAATGGTCCACAAAATAGAGCAATTCTGTTTTATTTTTGTGAGATAGTTTCTTGTGGACCAACCACAAATCCTTGCTAATAGCAGGTATGTTGTTAGGAATGTGACTAGGAGAAAAACAAGGACAGTGCCTTTTGGGATTTTTTTTTGTTGTTGTTGTTCCAGTATGTTTCCCTCCTCCTTCTTATTTGCATTGGAGATTAAAGGAGTTTTAATTCCGAGGAATAGATACTTAGAACTTTTGACAGTTTTAAAGAAGAAGAGCTCCTGAGTCAGGAGGGTTTGATAATTTTTGGGTCATGAACTCCTTTGGCAAGCTGATAAAATCTATGGTCCCCTTCTCAGAATTGTGTATATAAAACAAAATACATAATACTACAAATGAAAACTATTTTAGTGAAATAGTTATCAACATATATTTTAAAAGATCATAGATCCCAGATTAATAACATCTGTTCTACACAAATACCTATTATGTATAGTTTAAATGTGGAAAATTAAACAGGTATCACAAGGAATTTCTCAACCTAAATAAGAGTGAGGTCTCTGCCCTTGGTGATGAAGACATATGAAGTGAAAAAATAGATTGAAGCCTAAAGGCATTAGTTATCTAAGGTCATTCTGTGTTACAAAGAACTGGGATGTTCTTTGAAGAATTGATTGAAGGAGATTGAAGAATCTCCTTTTGGAGAGGAAACTTGTTCTATCCAAGACTTAGAGAAACCCATAGATTCCTCCTAATAGGAGAATTGCATTGAGAGTTCTTTGTTATGAGTTCAAATGTTGGAGTTCTTGTTCTTCTCAAAACACAGCCGGTTTAGCTTAGAGCCCTCCGGATGTCTCCAAATCCAAAGGTTCTGTCCTTCAGCCTCTGCCTCTGCTTTCTTCAGCCTCCGACCAACACAGAGATGGAATGAATCTCTTGTCTCCTTCACTTGGGGCTCAGCTAGCTTTCTGGTGAGTCTTTCAGACCAGCTTGGTCTCAGTGGGGGGCGTGCAGGAGCCCAGCCACCAGCTACAGTGGTGTGAGATGAAGATGAATCTGGTTGTCCACTGAACTCTCCACTCGTAGTTTTATCCTCTGAAAACTCTTCGTCTGCCACCAGCCAGCCAAGTGGAATATATTCTGCCTTGTCTCGGAAAGAGGGCTTCTGGCGTAATTCCACTGAAATCCATCAAAGTGCTCTCTGCACCAGAGTTGTTCCTCTAGAGTCCAGCTGAATTCTCCTCTGCGACCAGCCAGCCAAGAGGAAAAAATGTATTATGGAATAGATCTCTCATCACTGGCCTTATATCTGACTCTTCTGAGAGAATGGGATTATGGGTTTTCTCCCATAGTGCTCTCTGGCCCAAAGAGCTTTAAGGGAGGTGTGAACTCCCTTGAAGTTAGAAAGTTTACTTTGTGAAGCTGGCATACTTGTGAACTCCAATGAGTAAAGGTGTGAACACAAGCCTTGTATTAATTAGTTCTACTTAGTACCTTGGTTCAGGTTCTGCCCAAAACATCTTCTTGTAAGATTAGATCAACTCTAATTAGTTAGCAGTTTGTAAGGATTCCAAGAGTTCTTTTCCTCCTCTAGTCTCAAAGACACATTAGGCTTTGTCTAAGAAAGTTGCACCTGAAGTTAAAAGAATCATGGCAGAATCCATTCATTTTTCCACTGAAGGAAAGGTTGTATTTTATCTAATAACTCTAGCTGAAGCAAGAAGTCCAAAGCAAAAAGAACTTTATGCTTAGTAAAGCTGATAGTGATAGTGATCATAGGACCAATGTAGTATGATCAAATAGTGACTAAGAAAATCAGGAAGCAATGATTAGCAGAGAGTACTTGCCATGCCTAACCACTTGGGCACAGACTAAATCCTTGCTATAGAGTCTTTTCCTTTCCCCATTTTTCTTCTAGTTCTCTTTTAAAATCCGTTTTGAATTCTTCCAAGAGAGCCTTGTGAGATGGGGACCAATTCATATCAGCCTTTGAGGCTTCATCTGGAGATGATCTGTTTTTAGTGTCCTCATGGTTTGAAATCTCTTCTTTTTTTTCCTCCATAAAAACTATTTATCCTCAGAGATCTTCTTGCTTTTTTGCTCATTAAAAAAATGTTGAAGTCTATTTTTACCTTCTTTCTAAATTCTATCTTTCTTGGGCAACAAGATAACTGTATAAATATCTATATCTATATCTATCTATCTATCTATTGCATTTAACATATACTTTAACATATTTAACATGTATGGGACTACCTGCATCTAGGGAAGGGGGTGGAGGGAAGGAGGGGAAAAGTTGAAACAAAAGTTTTTGCAAGGGTCAATATTGAAAAATTATCCATACATAGGTTTTGTATCTAAAAAGCTATAATAATAATATTAATAATTATTAATAATTATAATTATGTATACACATACACACATGTATAAAATATATGTTGAAGTCTGTTTTTAGGGCAAAGGGGAGATTGCCCAAGCTTCCTCTATAGGCAACAGTGGCTGTGCTGAGTCAGTGCTGATTAAATTCTGGTGCTGAGTGGGGTGGCAAGGTTCTGGGAAATTCTGGGGTTTAGGGGCTCACTATTTGCCTTTTGTATTTGTGTTGGGTGTCTTACAGCTATTCTGCTGATTTACTGGCTTGCAATCAGGACAGAGTGGCCAACACTGCTATAGATTCCCTGTTACACAGAACCCACACCATCCTGGGTCTCTGCACTGCCTGCACTTGGGTTTCCATACAGCTGCCTATTCTTGGCTCTCCTCCCTCTGGGCCCAATTGTAGCAGACATATTCTGAAGATCTTCCAAATTATCTTCTGCTGAAAATTTGTTATACTCCAAATATTTGGAGTGTGGGTTCTGTCACTCCAAAACCAGTCCAGAGGCTTGATTTGCTGTTAATTTGAGGGATATGGGGAGAACTCAGAAAAAGACGTGTCTCCTCTCCACCATCTTGGCTCTGCCCTTCTGCTATAGAGTCTTTAAGCAGCTCAAGAGAGTGTTAAACCTATTGAGAGTAGGAAAATGAAATCATCAGAAATCTTCTGTGTCCCTACAGTAATAGAGGCTTGACTTGTCCCCTAACCTCTAGCACAACTATGGGTGAGTCGAGGTTCTGTGTGTTTCTTATGTATAACTTCTTCCATGAACTTGTCTTGCTCATATTTGTTGCTTTTTTGTGTTTCCCCTATATGCACTTATCCTAAACACCTTTGATATGCTCTTTCACATATGCATCATGGCTATACACATTCTTTATATATGTGCTCTTCCAAATATGTTCCCTCTTTTCATTGATAATGAGCATCTTTGTGGGAAAATAGAGTATGTCATAGGAGAAATATTGTGTTAGTGTTTGGCTTGCTACATTCATCATTGCCTTTGTTTCCAACTAGTTATATCTTAAACATAAATGCATTGATTGGTTTTCAAAAGTCATGATTTCTAGTGGATACAGACCCACAGAATGTCTTTAACCTAGAGGATTTACTGTGAAAGCTCTTCCTGTATAAATTAGGGGTATATCTGTATAGCCCTTTAAAAACCTCAGATACAAGGTCTCTGAAGAGTAACTTATTAAAAAAAAATACAACTGCCTAAGATATATCTCAGGATTCTGAACTTCTTATGGAAGTCTCTAATAGTAGTTTGGACAACAAAGTATAGGTATTTCAAGGGCCCCATAAAAGCATTCTTTTCCTCCTCAATTTCTCCCCTACCATTATCTATAATTAGTCTATCAGATTTCAGTTTGGCTAATTGACTTGAGGGTCTTAAGGCAACCTGATACTAGAAATGTCAACTATGTTGGACAGAGCATAGAATTAAAAAAACAAAACTCTGAGTGGTTTAAAGCAGCATTAGATTATCAGGTCAAGGAAAACAGTTTTGGATGATGAATGGGGACACCAAAAGCTAACTCTCACTCCCTTATTTTTGTTTATTTCTATCCTTCTGAAGCTGAGGAACATGGGATCAAATCCTGCCATTGGTGCTTGAGCAAGATACTAAACTTCCTTTTCTTCAGTTTTCTCTATTATAAAATGTAGGAGTTATATTAGATGACTTCTAACACTTCTTCTAGCTCTCTAAAGCTGGGTTCTTCAGATCCTAAAAGTGATCTCCTGAATCTCAAGTCCTAATAACATCCATTCCAACAAGAGTAATAGACAAGGTATTAGAAACACAAAAAAATAAAGTTTCTGCCCTGGGGAAACTTTTTTATTTACTGCTGGGTCAGAGGTTACACTAAGTAAGTAAATAAGATTATATATGATTATTTGAAGAAAGAGAAAGCATACACAGGGAGGAAGATGAGGAAAGCCTTTTTTCCTTTAGTAGCTGAGTCATGAGCTAAGCCTTGAAAGAATTCAAGCAACCTAAGAGGTGGGAATGAGGAAGCATTTGGGTAATGGGAAGCAACCTGGGCACAGAGAAAAATTAGAGAAATTGACATTTGTAAGACAAGCTCTAGCCTTATAGGAAATACTATGTATGGTACAATGGAGAGAGAACCTAGATTTCATTCCTAGCTCTTAATACTCAGGACCTTGAACAAGTCCTTTCACCCCTTGGCCACAGTTTCACTGACCTCTGACTTTCTTATAACTTTCTAGTTATAAGTCTATTGAAATATCTTCCTTATCATTAGATCAAGTCAACTTTACTCAATGTAAGATGGTGCCTAAAGTTACATTAGAAAATAGTGGATCATCTTCAAGAATCATTATCCTCTAGTTAGATTCACTTCTTTGTTTCAAAATCTGTCATTAATATTACCCTTTGAAACTCTTGGTACCATTTTAATTTTCATGAAAGAATTTTCATTTCCCCGCATTGGAATGTAGTTTCCTCAAGGAGGGACTATTTTTTCTTTTTTTGTCTCTGTACATACTGCCTTGTACTTGCTCAATGTATGAAAGAGTGAATGAATGAATAAAAGGTGCCAGTAACCAGAGTGAATTAGTTTCATAAAATAGGGAATTGGATCTCTTCTATTTCTACAAACTCTCCCATTGACAGCCTATTAGATTTCTTGCTTTCCTGGCTTCAGATTCAAGTTTTTGGGATGGTCTTAAATAGGTGGACTCTGTTTAAAAGCTATAATGGGAGCATTTGGACTTGTAAAAATGAACAATCCGGGGAGGGGAGAGAAGGGTTGCAGAGAATGAAGATAACCTGGAGAGGTTGGAAGAAGTTTTTGCAAAGAGATCAGGACTCTTCCATTTTGTCCATGGAATGTCAGTAAACATTGGAGTGGTAAAGATTTATGCAATTTCTCTTTTGAACAGTGACTGAAATTACTTGAGCTAGCAGAATTCCATAACCCACCTGCTGCTTTTCAAAAGTGGAAATAAATTCTTTTTCAAATACTTTTGTTTTGCTTAGAGGTTTTTCTTTTGAACATTTTCCACTTTGCACTGACTCTTCACTGATATGCTCATCTCCTATCCATTTCAAATCAGGATATCTTAAATGCTTTTTTATCTGTTTGTTTTTTCTATTTCAAACAAAAACTTCCAAATTAACTTTTTTTTTCCTGGAAAGATCAACAAGACAAAGGTTCGAAAGGAAATATGGAATAGAAACTTTGAATTCATCATACAATCTTTCTGGAGAGCTTTTTCTTTTCAATATTATTTATGATTATTTATTGGTAACTCTTCTGATGTACATGTAGAAAAGTACTTGATAATGGAAACCTTTGAGTAAAAAGGACGATGCTATATATGTGTGTCTCCTTTATAGACAGATGATACTTAGATATGTTCTTTTCTGATAAAACCACCTTTGAGGATTTTTCTTAAGTCACTTGTATATCCGAAGCTAATACATCAAGTGTTAGTTTTGCTTAGATTCAAGTAGTTTTGTAAATGTTTCAAAGGTGTGAAATGCCATTTGGGAGAAAAACACTTTGACGATTGTCAGTTTAATAATTTTCGATGGGACATTTATTTTCTGTTCAATTCAGTTCAATTCAATTCAAAAAGTAGTTCAAGATTGGAAAAGAGGTAAATGTGGCCTTGATAATTTTTAAAGGGAAGAGGAAGGCGCTTTCAAGCCACAGGTCAATGGGCTTGACTTACATCCTTAGAAAAATTCTAGAAAATCTTATAAAGGGATGGTCAGTGGACAATGAGAAAAAGAAGCAGCAATCACAAAGGGGCAACATTGCTTTGCCCATTACAGGTCATGCCATACTAATCTTATTTATTTTTTTGATGATGTTATTAACATGGTAGACAGTATAATGCTGTTGGTATATTTTACCTGAACTTTGGAAAAGCATTTGAAAAATCCTCTCATGTTGTTCTTATAGAAAAGTGTGGGCTGGCTGTGTGACCTGGGGAAAAATCATTTAATTTCTTGCTGAGTGCAACTCAGATTAACTGTCATGATTGCTGTCTTCTTCATCACCACCATCATAAAATTAGGTAGGTTAATGACCAAATCCAATAAGTAATCATGAATGGTTCCAACTTGGAAGGAAGTTATCAGAGAAATATTCTAGGGATCTAGTTTTAGCCTGTAATAGTTAGTATTTTATCAATGTCTTAGGTAAAGGCATTAGATGATATGTTTATCAGATTAGAAGATGGAAGAAAGCTGTAGGGGCTAATTTACACAATTAATGATGGATTTCAGAATTCTAAATGATCTTGACAGGTTAGAATGATGGTTCAATGTACCAAAATGAAATTTTTATAGGGATAAATGGGAAGTCTTAAATTTGGATTATAATTAATTTCACAAGTACAAGCTGAGGAAGTATATACAAATTGCTAGACAAAGTTCATCTAAAATGATATAGAATTTTCAATAAATTTGAAGTAGAAAATAAGTAAAAGTATTATGAAATCACAGCACTGAAAGGCAATGTCCAAAACTGAAAAAGTTACAGTCTCACTGTACTATCATATCTGAAGTATTGTGTGACTATCTGGATACCCTTGTTAAGGAAAGATAATGATGTGTTGGGGATTGTATAGAGGAAGGTAACAAAGTGAAACGAGTAACAGGGGTAACGCCATACAAGACTTGGTTGAATGAGCTAGAGATATTTAGCCTGAGGAAGAAAAGATTTAGGGGATATAGAGAAGCCATCTTAGGATGTTTCAAGGAATGTTGAATGGAAGAAGAAGATATCTTTCTGGGCTTCAGAGAACAGAACTGGTGGGGGAAGAGATGAATGGATGAAAAGAACAATGGAATATTAGAGGTATTTAAGAATACTCCCATAGCCTTAATCTTTACTATATCTCAATTCAGATCTCACCTTGCTGTCATTTTACAAACTACGTTCTTTATTCCCAACTAGTCATATCTCTCTTCAACCCAATGTGAAAGTTTTTCAGTGGCATCTATCATTTCCCCATTTAGGATAAGATTATCATTTTATTCCCATTTCTAGACTCAAATGTTCTTTTTTTCCTGATTTTCCCATAGTTCCCTGTTTTTTTTGAGAGATCAGAGTAATTACTATCATTTTTGTTAATCTATAGACAGAATTGGGATATTTCCAGTTCTCTTATCTTTATCTTATCATCCTTCCTTATTCAAGTGTCTTCCCATTGTTACATCTCTACATCTTTACGCTATTTATGAATCATAAAATTTAGACAGTGAATAGCTAGCATTTCTATATGATTTAAGGTTCACTTTAATAATCCAGTATTATTACACAGTCATGAAAAATAGAATGGCATAGTGTATTCCAAAAAAGCAGAAGCATTAAAAGTAAAACCCAAAATCTCTTTTTAGAGATATTTGAAGAAAACAACTCTTTTTAAAGACATTTAATATTTTGCTTTTACTTTATGGAAAATTCTTCTGAGGGTCCCAAGGAACAAATACCACAGCTGTAGGTTGTTCCAAAACAGCTAAGTAAAAAATACAACATATTTGAATAGTATATGAGTCTGACTGTTAATACTGTTTGACTGTTTTCTTTCTGAGTCCCCTAAGTGTCTTTTTCAACAATTTGCTCAGCTATTGCCCAGCTCATTCAATAAGACTAAATAATGATGGTGGCCGAGAAACATTTTTCTTACTCAGCAAATCAGTTGAGATTCATGAATAAATAATGGATTTCCTTCTTCTGATAATTTCTTACATCTAACATTACCAGGTGCCAAATTAGTTCACCTTTCTACAACACTTCAAAGATTATGAAATATGTTTACAACTATCTTGAGAGGTAACTAACAGGAGTGTCATTAGCATCATTTTATATGTGAGGAAATAGAATTCTTGATAGAGGAAGAGATTTGTTTAGATACACAATTAACTTGCATCAGACCTGGGATTTGAACTTGGTCTCTGGCCTCCATATTCATTATGTTTTCCTTCATACCATACTATGTCTATGGAAATCAGCAATCAGAGATTCCTAAAAGAGGGAAGTACTAAAGAATAACTCTAGCTTCTTGAAAATGATGGAAAGGCTCTGGAATGTGGTTTCCACCACCTAATTTTAAAAGCCAGATTACAAAGCTTTTTGCAAGGATGAGGATCCCATTTCCTCTCTTCTGTGACAAAAATGCTTTACCCAGAAGACCTTGATTTTGCTTATGCCTTGAGACCTGTCAAAATGAATTAAAAAAACCATCAACTTTCTTTTATCATCATTAATAGACTCCTAATTAACCTGTCGATACCTTCCAATATCAGAGTTTACTGTTATTTAAGAAATGAATTTTATAGCTTTTCCAATGACATTGAAAGGATAAAAATAATATTGGTTTGTTTGTTTTATCTCAACTGGGACAGCTAGGTGGTGCAGTGGATAGAAAACTAGGACTAAAGTCAGGAAGACTCATCTTCATGAGTTCAAATACAGCTTTAGACATTTACTAGCTGTGTGATCCTGGGTTTCATCTTGTTTGCCTCAGTTTCCTCATCTTTAAGTGTACTGGAGAAGGAAATGGTAAATCCTTTCAGTATTCTGCCAAGAAAACTCCAAATGGGATCAAGAAAAGTTGGATATGACTGAAATAATTGAATCACAACAAAACCCTAACCGCCAAATGACTTTCTCAGGTTACAGAATCAAAGATCTAGCCATTGTATAAACCTAACAGATTATTGAGGAAGAGAAAATTAATTCTAATTTGATCAAAACAGCTGACATATTCTGGTCCATTCTCTATTCAGTTTATCAAAGTGACCTTAAAACACAGGACTAATCATATCACCCTCTATTTAATAATAACAATTATTACTTCTAAGATCAAACACAAAATCCTCTATTCCCCTTTTTAAGGCCCCTCCTAACTTAACTTCCTTATATATCTTACATCCTTCTTGCATATGCCATGATCCAATAATGAAAGCTCCTCACTGCTCTTCACGTATGGCACTCAATCTCCTAACTCTGAAAATCTTTCTCCCTCAACGTCACTATTTCCTGATTTCCCTGGCTTCTTTCAAGTTTCAAGTACAATCTTGACTTCTGCAAGAAGACTTTCCCAATCGCCTGAAACACTGGCACTTTCCCTCTGAGATTATCTCCCATGTGTGTAGCTCATTTGCACATAGTTATTTGCATATTGTTTCCTCTACTAGAATATGGGCCCCTTGAGGGCTTGGACTGTTTTGGCCCTTCTTTGGGTTCCCAGTGCTTAAAACAGTGCCTGGGATATAGTGGGTTTTTTATGGCTTTTGTTTTTCAAATTAATAGTATTTTATTTTCTCAAAAACACGTAAAGATAGTTTTCATCATTCACCTTTGCAAAACCTTGTGTTCTAAATTTTTTTTTCTCTGTCTGCCCCTCTCCTATCTCCCCTAGACAGCAAGCAATCAGATATGGGTTAAACATGTGCAGTTCTTCTAAATATATTTTCATATTTGTCATGCTACGGAAGAAAAATCAGATCAAAAGGGAAAACATGAGAAAGAAAAAAATGAGCCAACAAACAACAGCAACAACAGAGGTGAAAATATGCTTTGATCTACATTCAGTCTTCATAGTTCTCTCTCTGGATGTGGATGGCACTTTTCATCATAAGTCTATTGTAACTGCCTTATTATTTTGGTTGAAATTGTTGTTTTTGTTATTGTTGAAAAGAGCCACGTCCTTCACAGTTGATTGTCACATAATCTTGCTGTTACTCTTGGTTCTCTTGGTTCTATTCATTTCACTTAGTATCAGTTCATGTGAGTCTTTCCAGGCTTTCTGAAATCAACCTGCTCATCATTTCTTATAGAATAGTACTATTCCATTACATTCCTATATCATAATTTATTCACTCTAAATGATAAGTATCCACTCACTTTCTTGTTCCTTTCCACTATGAAAAGGACTGATTAAAAAAAAATTGCACATGTGGGTCCTTTCCCTTCTTTTATGATCTCTTTGAGATACAGACCCAGTACAGACACTACTGGATCAAAGGGTATGCACAGTTTTATAGCCTTTTGGGCATAGTTCCAAACTGTTCTCCAGTATGGTTGGATCATTTCGCAATTCCACCAACAATTCATTAGTGTCCTGGCATATAGTGTTTAACAAATACTTGTTGACTATTTATCAACTTTACTTTTAACATTTGCAAAGTTCATTTGATCCTCACAACTCTACAAAGCAAACAACTACAGATATTTATAGTCATAATTTTGAGGCAAGAAAACAGCCTGAGAAAAGTGATTTTTTTGATGGTCAGAGAATGTGTTTGAGGTAAGATTTGAATGTAGGTGTCTCTTGATTCCTGGTCTATCATTTTTCCCCTTATATCATGCTGCCTCCCAGTAAATACCAGTTATTGCAGAACCAGAAAATTTGAGTCTTGGAAGGGATCTCAGGAGTCAACTAGCCCAATGCATACATGAATGGAATTACCACTATAACATAACTAGATGGTCCATATAGTCCAACTGATTTATGAAAGGAATCACCACTGTAAAATACCATACATGAATGGGATCATCACTATAACATAATCTGATGTGGGCACTGTTTTCTGTTGGACCTACTTCCCACTGGATTTCTACTCCTACCTGGTGGGCATGGTACTATGCTAGAAATTCCATTTAATTCTCCTTATGGGGATCTTATATTCCTTCAAAAACTTATCTTGAGGGGGAGGCTATGTCAAGGACATTTTCATGAAAACAAAGTTCTCCCTCCCACATCAAGACTTCTCTCCCATTTTGTGGTATTAATATATCACAGGACAGTAAAAGAAATTAAATGGGAATTTTTTGGGAGTTTTTCAAAAGCTGATGAGAAGCTTAGCATATGACACAGAGCCTATAACCAAATACTTAATCCAAATTTTACATAAAGGTGCTGTAAACACCCCATAAAAGAAAAAGAAAAAAAAGATACCTCTTGTCTGCTACCAAGGGAAGTCCAAAATTTTTTGCACTGATTTTTCCAGATCACCCCCATACTGCATTTCCCCTAACACTAGTGATGTGAAAGTGACAACTGGGTCTGAGGCACTATATCTCATGCATTACAAAAAGTCCTTTAGATTTTGACCTGAAAATGAACATGTGGCAAAAAAGAGAGGACAAAATGGTTATGCTGGGACTACTGTGTGTCTTTATAGCCCCGCACCTTATAGGTCCATAGATTTTGAACTGGAAAGAACTGTTACAGACATCTGGTTCAACTCATTAAAAATAAAGAACTGAAGCCCAGGGAAGAGATAAGAAGTGACATAGCTAGAATTTGAACAGAAGGCTTCTGAGTTCCCAATCTAGCATATCAGCTACTTTGCTCAGCTTTTAGATTCTTGCTTTCAATGCAAAGGGGACCAACCACAAATCTTGAAAGCTTTGAGCTGCTGGACACTTGGTAACCAGAAAAGAGATAATTCTGCTATGGATGACTTGTTCTGTTTCTACTTTCACCTGCTGAAAAGTTCAAAAAAGTCTTAGCATCTCATGGGTGTGAGACACACTTCCACTTTCCTTTAGGAGCTGGTACATAGAAAGACTTCTAGCTCAGTACTTTCTACTCCTCCCCTTCTATTCCATAATGGCTGTCCTCAAGGGCAAACTGGTGGGAAGTGAAAGGAGAAGGTTTCAAGATATATAAAGGAATTGTGCTTACATCCATCTTTTAATGTTGGTTTGTGAACAGTGCTGAATGAGTTGTGGACCTAAGATTCAAAGGCCCAAAGGAGTCAGCAAGTTAAGACAAAAGAAATCATCTTTTCTTATGCTTTCCCTTTTCCCTTGCACAAAAACAAAATGCTTTTGAAGCTTCTACAAATGGGGGCCATATACTACATATTCTTAGGACATAAACATGTACATTATACATTGAAATGAACTGAAAAGTATTTGTATGTCAGATGCATTGGCCCAGGAGGCAAGCTCATTGCAGTCTTAGCATCTGAACTGCATGATATCCAAATCATTTTCTCCCTGGTGTTTTTACATTGGAAAATAAACAAACCTTCTTTATTTTTCTTTTAAATCTCAATCCTGTTGCTTTCTGCTTCTGAAGTCAAAAGGATAAGCCATCAAAATGTGGCTTCCCTGTGTAAGAAGTTCAAGATTTTCCTATTTTGGCATATTTTTATTTCTGTGTGTGTGTGTGTGTGTGTGTGTGTGTGTGTGTGTGTGTGTGTGTGTGTGTGTGTGTGTGTGTGTGTGAGAGAGAGAGAGAGAGAGAGAGAGAGAGAGAAAGAGAGAGAGAGAGAATTTTGACTATAAATAATGTAGAAATCTGTAGTGAACTTATTTTTACAGTTAACAACTTTTTAAAAGCAGTATTCCATTTTTTTCAAGTTTTCATTTGGTGGAATTAAACAGAACACTAGGAACCCTTTGCCTCAGCTTTGATGCATGTTCAATATCTGAAGGATGATCAGGCCCTTCATCTATAAGCCAAGGATCATTTATATTTGTAAACATTTACTGCTTCCCTCTGAAAAAAAATATCCCGCCACTATCTCCAGAAGAACCATCTGAAAAAAATGAGAATATTGAAATGGTAGATTAGTGTGAAGGGGACTAGTATAGCCCAACTTTGGAAAGATTACATTCTGACAAAGAAAAAACCAGATCTGCGGGACTAAGATTGTGTCTCTCTGTGCCCACTCTGTTGAATAATAAAGTACTTTATTGTGGAAGAATCTCCAATGATTCTCTTGCTGTACTTGGATTTTAAAATGCCTACCCACATGGAAACTTTTTCAATAACACATATGTACACACAATGTTTGTTCTTTAAGGATACCATATCATTAATAGCTGTATTTGCATGACACCGAATGCACAGATTCAGGGCAGTCTACTCATTGGTCAAACTGATTCACTTAAAAAGAGAAAGAAAAGTAAGATAAATGAATTATTGTGTAGTTTTATTTGAAGAGATTTTTTTCTTTTCAGCCAGTAATGCTGGCATCGGTAAACACAGTCCAAATTCTGTGTTTCTAATAGTCAGAATTACATCTCCATGACCACTTGCAAGTAGAGCATGAAGAGCTGGATCATCAGTCCAGGTGACTTTATCATCACCTGACTCATGAGTATATGCTTTGGATGAAATAGTCACTTGTTTAAAAAAAAACCCAGACTGTAATATCTTCTGTGAAGGTCGGCCTCATAGATTTGATTCCTTAACGTTCTAGCTGACATCCCCATTTTCTGAAATATGAGTCTTTAGATACATAAGTCTTAGATATTATAGTATCAAGAAAGCACCTATGTGTAGCATTGCAATTAGATAGAGGAAATCCTCTTAGTGGGTCACATATGTGACTGGTAAACCAAATCTTTTGAGATTTCATGCACTAGCTCTACAAAAATAGATGAACCTCATTCTAATTTTTTTTTTTTAGGAGGAGAGGTTGGTATGAAAATTGATTAAATTAATATGTGGCCTTGGGCAAGTAACTTAGGCTCTGTTTGCCTCAGTTTCCTTGTTTGTAAAATGAGGATGATAATAGAACCCATCTCTCAGCATTGATGTAAAAATAAAATGAAATAATAATTCTAAGTGCTTAGCACAATATTTGGCATATAGTAAGTCTTTTGTAAATGCTATGATAATATGATAATATTTCCAAAACATGGTCTCAGAACCAGTGAACTCCCTAATATGTCCAAGAGCCATAATTCATTCAACAAAGCCACAACTAGTAGTTAGTAGGTCAAAGACCTTGTTTTGGAAAAAGGGGAGGGGGAGAAGAAGTCAGAAAAAAGAAGCCTAAAGGATTAATGAGAAAGAAGAAAGAGGGAGGTCCTATCTCTTTGCCTTTGAACTGGTATGGAAACTCACTGACTCATCATATTTTAATATTTTAGGCCTCAGTCAATGGGAGCAAGCTCTTTTCTCAAAGAGGCTCCATAAGTCACTACCTAATTGCAAGTTGTCCTGGAATTGAAGTGTGTGGGGGAGATAGTGAGAAGAACATAGACTTCTCAATTTATCATACCTTGGGACAGTGTCCACCGAGGTCAATCAGAAGTGATATCAGTTTGTGTGACTATAAACATTATCTAAAGCCTGCTTTGATAATTCTGTGATGCTTGGATTCATTTTTTTTAATTTTGTCTTCCTTAACCTCTCAAGGTAGGGAGGGAGTATTGCATTGCCTCATTCAAAATGGTAGAAAAGCAAATCATTCTATGTTGAGAGATTCTTGAATTAAAGGTCCAGGCTTTAAAAACACTCCACTCTTTTCTAAAAACTAGCAAAAGAGTAAACTGGAAAAGAGGAGATTCAAAAATGTCTTTTAATAAAAGTTTAAAGTCTTCAAAATATATTTGCCCCTGGAGCAAACTTTTTTCATTTAATATTGTGTCTGTTAATTAGTGCTTCAAATTTGCAAATTCTTTATTGGTTTATATCAATGTAATACCCAAAGCTCATCTCATTGCCAGATTTGAATGAAATATGATCCTGTTTATTCTATTAAAACGAAGGCTTGAAATTGTTACCCAAATGCCACAGGAATTCTTGCCATTTTCTCATCAAATTCCTCATCAGATTTTTTGTTAAAGTCACATTGTTTTAGATTTTGTGCCTTGGCATTTAAATGAAATTCAATGTGCCCCACTGGAGGAAACATCTGTAGGGACATATTATATACAGTATCCATTCCAATCAAGCCGGAGTGCAGAGTGCCTGAATGAGAAGCTCATTCTTGCTCCACTTTTCCTCTGATGTGGCTATTGAGCCGATCTCTGAGAAGGAACATTTATAAGAATTAAGTCAGCGGTAGCACAAAGTTTTTAAAATGCTCAAATCAAATACATTTTTAAGGGCATAATATCCATTTCAATACACGAAATCCTCCTTTTCTTTTGATATCAGAGACTTTATATGTGTAGAGCCTTATAAAGCCTTTCATAACTCATAGGGAGGAATTGTTCAACTACAGGGGCATGTGATTGGTGGTGGTGGTGAGTTGATCAATGGGCCACAGTGGACCACTGCTGCTTGGCTTTAAATGATAATTGCTATCAAATTTACCAAGCTACTCGAGGAGGTCTTTCTAACCTCCATTTTGTCTGTAACATACCACCTGATAGAGAGCACTGTGTATATTTTAAATCATTTGGGTCTTTATGAGACCAGAGCTCAACATGGGTTGATAGAGAAACTTGAACCTAGTGGTCAATCAATAAATGTTTGATGGTGACAAATACCAATAGAAGTCAAGGCAATTCTGAATCAATTATGATTTTTTTTTTAAATTTAGGTAGAAAGCTTATAATGGCAGAAAGGAGTACCCTTCCATAAGCAATTTGTAGAAGCAGCCAATAGATTATAAAACTTTGACGACAAGGATCATTTTCATTATTGTCTTTGTATTCCCCGTGTTCAGTACAGTACCTAGAATATAATAAGCAACAATTTTTGTGTTGAATTGTTATGGAAAAGATATTAAGCATAAAATTAGAATTGTGATTCCAGAGTTAGAGCCAGAAGGAAGTCCAGAGGTCATATAATTCAACCTCCCCACCCCCACCCCATTTTTAAAGATGAAGAAAGTAAGAAAAGACATGGGTTTGAGTCCCAATTCCAACTCTTGTGATATAGTCCCTTTTCTACAAAGCTGCCACATTAATACTTTGGAAACTTAGATCTGACCATGTTCAATGTTCAATTGCTTTCTATGATCATTAGGGGAAAATGTAACATTCTCAACCTTGAATTTATATTCCATAAATTTACTTACTTTCTCAGTATTATTTTGTATTATTTCCCTTTCATGTATCATTTTCCAGTCAAATTTTCCCACTTGATTTCCCCTTGCATGACTGATAATATCTCCTGTTCCTGTACTTTTGCACAAGTGAGCCTTCAAGACTGGAATTAAATTAACTTAACCAAGCATTTATTAAGTACCTATTATATGCCAGGCTTTATGGATACAAGGATAAAAACTAGACTGTTTCTAATCTCATGGGATTTACATTTGAGGTAGGAAAAGGAAAGGAAGGGGAACTATGTGTTCAAATATGAGTAATTATAAGACCAATATAAAATTATTGATTTTTGAATTGAAATTGAAAATTAATTAAAATAACATGGTTGACTTACTGCCAAGATACCTACCAAAAAGTCTAGCTCTCTGCTTCTTACTCCAGCAAATCCTTTAACATTTCACCAGACAAAATAATGATGAAGAAATTCAATGAGATACTATAGTAAGTGATTATTTTACCTCAGAACTATATAATAAGCCCCAAAATAATAGGAGAGCTATCAACAATTTTGTGAACAAATGCAAAGCTAACTATAAAGACTCAGTGTGACCAGAGATGGTGAAGAAATGTTTATACCTTTGAAGGAAGCAGGAGCAAGAAAACTCAGGATGATCAGAAAGCCAGCAGCAGAAATCTTGGAAGTCAACTGAGCTAGCTGGCATTCCTCAGAACTGCACAATGCAGGCTCCCAGGGATTTTAAGGGTCCTAGAACTCAGTCTTGACTTGCTAGAGGGAATCCTGAAAGTATAGTGCTTTGAACCAGAAAAATCTGAGGGCCAGGAGAGGAGCTAATTCTAGGAGATGGAGGTCAGCACAAGAATCCAGGCACCTAAGTCAAAATCAAATAGGATCAACTGCCTCCCTGGCACAAAGCTCCAATTCAGGAACTAAGGCTGGGGAAATGAAAAAACACCAGAAAAATCAGGTCACTATAAAGAATTATACAAATCATGTAAAGATCTGGAGGGACTAACCCATCCAACCTAGAAATAGAGTAATTAATTGTATAATATCCACAAATAGAGACTCAAAGGAAAAAAGGGGGGCTTGCCCATAAAGACAACATAAATGACTGCATAAATTAGAGACAGAGATAAAAGATGAAATAAAAACCCCTGAAGAAAGAATTGAGAAGAAAATAAGTAGTTTTGAATAGAATGTGGTAAATTTTGCTCAAGTAACAAAGTTCTTGAAAATTGGAAGAGATCATATAGAAATCAATGAGTTCAAGAGTCAGCAAGAAATATTAGAACAAAATCAGAAGATTGAACAAAATAAAAATAAATGCAATACATCTTCTATCAAAAAATTTACATGGAAAAAATAGGTCAAGGAGAGATACACGGGACTCCCTGAAAAAATCATGCTTATAAGCCTTGATATCATATTTCAAGAAATTTAAACCAAATTACCCAGATCCAGATAGAGGGAAAAGGGAAAGTAGCATTTACTGATTACTGCCTAAGATAATCCCATGTGAAAACTCTCAAGAAAGTCATAGCCAAAATCTAGAACCTATATATCAAAGAAAAAAAAAGAAAACCAAAACATTGCAAATTAGAAAAAAATATATATATGAAAAGGAATTACAGTTAGGATTTTGTAAGACATAGAGGCTGTATATATATATATTAATGTGGCATTAATATTCTTTTTTTTTTCTTCTTTTTTCCTGAAGCAATTGGGATTAAGTGACTTGCCCAAGGTCACACAGCCAGGAAGTGTTAAGTATCTGATTACAGATTTGAACTCAGGTCCTCCTCACTTCAGGGCTAGTGCTAGAACAACTGCAAAAAAAAAAGTTCCTCTTCAGTACCTCAGTGTCTTTAAAGATGATGAGGGGGTTAAACTAGAAAAATAAAACTGAGGGTGGGAGTGAGATAGAATGGTTCTGCTCTGAAAGTTTGAAGAGAGAAAAAAGAGAAAGGGAAAAAGGAAGAAGTGAAACTTGCTATTTCTTACAATTGACTTACATGAGGAGAAGAGTATACAAACAATGGAGGAAAGAGCTAAAGGGGTAGAGAATCAGAGGAAATTCAAACTTTTCTGATTCAGACAAAGGTAGATTGAACACACATACAAATGAGTTTGGTATAAAAATACACAAAATTCAACAAGGAAACAGGTGGGATTAGGGAGGTGGTTAAGAGGGAGTATAATGAAAAGAGAATAGCTTTAAGCAGAAGAAATTTCCTTATTTAGAGGGGAGAATTAAAAGGGAAAACAAAATGCCACTAAGAAAAACCCAAAGAACTGGAAAGAAATATCCCATCAATTGAAGGATGGCTGAAAATAATTCCAGCACATGAAGAGAGAATAAGGAAACAAAATTTATTAAGTACCTACTTTGCACCAAGCACTGTCAAGTGCTTTACAAATATTATCTCATTTGATCCTGGTATACTATGTCAAAAGAAAAGATGAAAGTGACAATTTTAGAAATTCTGGGAGGATGCAGGATGAAGTGTGTAGAATGGGAAGAAGAATTTACATAAAGGCAGCAATATTTTAAAGAGATTAAAAAAACTTTGAAAAACTAAAGAACTCTGATCAAAGTAGTGACCAACCATGCCTTCAGAGGCTTGGGGATGAAACATTGCCTATTTCCAGACTGAGAGATGATAGCCTCAGGGTGCAGACACAGAAGTACATTTTGGACATTCCTATGTTGTAAATTCATTTTACTTGACCGTGTTATTTTTGCTACAAAAAGTTTTTTTTTTCTTTTCTGTTTTTAATTGAAGAGATGAAAGAAGTTGATAATAGTGAGAGCAGAACAAAGAGTACCATTGAAGCATTTAATAAATGGAAAGAACAGAAAGTTCAGAAGGAGGCACAGACTAGCATGACAGTTTTAAAAGTGATATTTTGGATTTGTCATGTACTTGAAAAAACAAGTTCTATGAAATGGACATTGACGGTTCATGTAAAATTCTTTTTTGGGTTCTACCCTTTACATTAAATTTTTTTGAGAAGAGGAAGAAAAGGACAAAGAAGAGAAAGATGAGTATGAAAAAAGGAGAGAAGGGAAAGAAGAGGAGGAGGGAGAAGAAGAGGGGAAAGAGGAGAAAGAAAAGGAAGAGGAAAAGGAAAAAAGTGGGAATTGACCACCTGTAAAAATCCAAATAACTCAGAAAGCAATCTCTGGATTTTTCCCTTGCTGGTTCAAGTGTTAGAGAGAATGGCTCAAATTAGGAATCATTTAATCTGACATCAGAGCTGCCCCAAAGTTTAGACATAGTGTTTAGTGAATAAACTGTTTCCCACTGCTAATAATGGTTGATAAACTGGGATCTTTCCAATATACACATTTAGGTTAGTTGATCAAAGGAGATTATAGTTCCACTTGATTAAGCTTCCAGAGTTTCTTCAATTTCCAAACCAAGCTCATTTTGGAGCAATGGAATGCTCTAATAATTTGTCTGGATAAAAGAAATATGAATAAATCCAAAATAATAACATGCTTACAGACTTTAATGTTTAAATGGTATTCCATATATAATAATTCATTTGTATTTTAAAAAAAATAGACACTGAAGGTAGAGGTATTTGAAAAATCATGGGAATCAGTCAAAGAACCTGAATTGGGACTTTGGACTTGGCCACTTATTGCTTGTATAGTCTCACAAATCACTTAACCTCTTTGGTGTCTCATACATAAAATGGAGAGGTTGGATAGCTCTTCCAGCTGTGACACACATAAGAGGCACAGAAGATCTTGTAAGTGTTTTTCTTCCCTTTTTTTTCCAGAGGAGGAAACTGAAGTTCAAAGAGGTAAGTGGATGTCAAAGGATTCAGAGCCAAGTTTCTCATGACCATAAGTCCAATGTTCTCTCCTCTCTACTGTGCTGTCTCTTAGAAGGCTGTATGTAGGCACTGGATAAATTAGATTTTATCATAACTCTTTCCCCAAATTCCTCCTCATGGAACCTTTTAAAAACTCTCCTCTAGAGATAGAGTAGCTTTAAACCCCTTATTACTTCTGCCCAACACCATCTGTGCTACAAAGCCTGGGGCCTAACAGCCTCCCCGCTGGTCCCCAGAACTACAGCTTTACCACATTTTGTCTTTTACCATGTAATAACCTTTTACAATCTGGCTCCAGTAGACTTTTCCAGCCACATCTCTTCCTAGTCTCCTTTATGATCTCAGCATTTCAGCCAAACAGGACTGTTAACTGTTCTCAGAATATGACATTACACTGCCCACCTCCTTGCATTCTTACAAGTCATCTTACATTCCCAGAAGGTACTTCATCCTTTCCATTGGTAATTGCCATTCTTTACATCTTTCAAGTTCCAGTTCAAGTGACACATCCATTATATAACCTCTCTTCAATTTCCTCAATAGGAAGTCATCTTCCTCTTCTCAAATTCTCCTACTGTCTTTTTATACACATTACTTCTAAGTACCAATTTTATTCTAAATTGTATTATAGCCATTTGTGGACATTTCTAGAATGTAAACTCATTGAAGGTAGGGAATATGTGTGTGTGTGTGTGTGTGTATACACACACACACACACACACACACACTCACTTAAATCTTGGTATTTCCAGTGATCATTGGTCTGATATTTGCTGAACTGAGTTTGTATTCCTATGTATTGGGATGAATGAAAAATATCAATTCTTAATACCCTGATCTTAAAAGACTAATGATTCTGGGCTATCATTTTAACATGGCTCCAGACAATGGGCATAATAGCACTCATTTCCTAACAGTATTTTAATTCTGATAATTCTTGATTTAAATAGGACCAGATAGTCTAGAGGAGCACTTCCCTTGACACTTTTGCTTTTAAAGTTCCAGGGTATGTCACATGAGGCTTTTTAGCTATTAGCTTTTAGAGTACTAGCTCTCACTTCAATTGAATGGACCCTTGGTAAGAGCCTCCTGGGTGCCAGACACTATGCTAGGCGCATATGCAAAATCACATAGAATTTTTGGTTTTGTTTTAAAACTAAGGGAATGCACAATTGATTATCCAAGAGATAATTTCATTATTGATGTCATTGCAATTGCTGTTTCTGAGAATTTTATAGCATTTTTCAAAAACAATTGGAGAATATGCCATTGCACTTTAAAGTCTATGGGTTTTTTTTTCATCTGAGGTGTAGCTGAAACCTTTTATAAATATTGTCTCCCTTCCCCAAATGTGAGTTATTTGACACCAGGGGCTCTCTGACTTTTCTCTCTATATTTCCCAGGACTTGGCACAGGGTTTTATATAATGTATTTAACATTTCTATTTCCATTCATTCGTAACGTAGGATATCGCAAAAGCCCAGAGTTGGGACTAAGGTGAGTTTCTCTGCCTGGCATTTGTGGGTGTCACAATCTGACCCCATCTTCCTTTCCTTCTTTCCTTTTCTTTCTTTTTTCTTCTTTCCTTTTACTCCAAGTTATGAGTTTCGGAAACCCTGACAAATATGATTATTTCCATACACAAAGAACCTAAAAAGGGATTGCACTTGAAATCACCAATATCCAATATGCATAGCTCATTAGTAACACAATTGTACCAACACTCTTATTGTCTTATTTCATATCACTTCCTATATTCTTTCTTCTAGTCAAACTGGCTTCCTTGCTTTTCTCTGTCCATATAATCTCAGACATGTATATAAGTTGTCCTTTGGGTCTGGAGTGCTCTCTTTCCTTTCCACCTTTTAGAATCTCCAGCTTCCTTCAGCAGAAACTTATGAGTCATTTCCAACATGGGAGTTGTTAGTCTTTTCTTGAAATCATTTGCATATTATCTGAAACACAGTAGGTGCTTAATAAATGCTTGTGGATTGATTTTTTAATTTATTTAAGTCTATATAAGTCTATATAAGAATGTTGCATCATTACAGGATTTCTTTTTTGTCAGGGACTACTTTAATTTGTATATTCCTGGTAGTTAGCACATTTTCTTAACCTTAATGGGAGCTTAATAAGTGTTCACTAAATTAAACTGAATTGAATGGAATAGTGACAGACAGCCACCAGAAATATGCATCCAGGTAGACAGGGAATTTGATCACAGAACTCCTGAGCTCCAAATAAGCTATTGTTACATTAAAACAGTGGCAGTGTCCAGGTAGATTTCGTTGCTGATCTAATAACAAAGGAATGTGGCATTTAATATTCCTTCTGGGTCTCTTTTCTGACTTGGTTTTCACAGGTTTGCATGTTCAGCTCTTGATTATTACTGTCAGCACTCAAGGGATGAGGCAACTAGGTGGCGCCATAGTGGATAGATCATTAAGCCTGGAATCAGAAAGACTTCTCTTCCAGAGTTCAAATCTGCTCTCAGACATGCTGTTTGCCTCAGTTTTCTCATCTGTAAAATGAGCTAGAAAAGGAAATTGCAAACCTATCTAGTATTTCTGCCAGGAAAATCCCAAATTAGGCCACAAAGCATAGGACACAACTGAAAAGTGGCTAAATAACAAAAATAAATAAATAAAAAATAAATAACAAAACTCAAATGATACCTTAATATTTTTCATGAGTCCATGAGACATGGACAGTCATGTCAGTAGACACAATTAGCTCAGAGCAACAACATTTTCTTAAGATGGTAAAGAGCACTAGCAACAAAACATTTCCCTAGGAACCTGGGGTACACTCTTCAACATATACATACAGCATCAATGGGAGGAATGGACACAAATTTAGAATGATAACAGGCAGGCTCGTATATGAAGTGAACACATCTCACCGAGGCAACTGGGCCTTCGGGAATTAAAGGCTTCTGTTTCCTTTCCTTCTTCAGAGTCCTGGATACATTATCTCTATTGGACAAGTTGCTCATTCCTGATGTCTGCTCCCCTCTTCAGTTTGGCTTTCAATTACCAGGGGTATCTCTCAGCTGTATACCGAGCTAGCTCTCTTTGCTCTCAGAGGTTCCACTTCCTGAAGCTGCTTGAAGCCCGACTTTTCTGTCTCTATGCCTGTCTAGACAGCTTATGCCTCTGTTCTCTGACAGATCCTGCCTGGGCTCTCCCAGATCAACAAACTGTTCAGTAACAGACTCCTGAATGGAGTTTGGAAAGAAAGGATTGTTCCTATTCTGCTCTATGGAGTTCAAGTGAACTCAGCTTTTTAAATATCCTTAGGGTGTGGCCAATTTTCACCTTTCCATTCTGATTTAGAGAAAGGTGTTCTATTTAACATGTATTGAACTATCTGCTATCTAGGAGAGGGGGGTGGGAGTGATGGGATAGATTTGGAACAGAAAGCTTTGCAAGGGTCAGTGTTGAAAAATTGCCCATGCATATGTTTTGCAAATAAAAAGCTAGGATAAAAAAAGAGAAAGGTGTTCACATATTCTTAGAAGAAGGTAGAAATTATTGATCCAGACTAATTCCCCTTCTTCCATGTTGATAAATTCTAATATTTCATCTATAAATAATAACAGCATGCATTCATATAGAGCTTTACCTTTTAAAAGAAATTATGATTATTATGTCATTTTATTCTCAGGACAATCCTAGGAGGTAGTTGCTATGATCATTCCCATTTTATAGATGGGGAGACTGTGGTAGGCAAATTAAGTGACTTGCCCAGAATCACAGATCTAGTAAATATCAAGAGCATAAATTTAAACTAATGTCTTCTTAACCAGGTGTTCTACCTATCTGCTTCTAAATCAATGATCTGTGTCCATATTGTTTCTGCTAAGATAAAAGCTCTTCCAGGATAGGGACAAGTTCATTCTTTTGTCTTTGTATCATTAGTGCCAAGTAGAGTTCCAGGACATAATAGGTACTTGGTAAATGATTGGTAATTAATTGATTGGTTGATGAAAGTCAGCACAGGTGGATTTCTAATAGTTGGAACTGGCCAGGTGTGTTGCTGGGGATTGGGGTAGGTTGTTGGCCAGTGAAATCCTACCAACTCCAATATCCCATAAATTAGCTTTGCAAATGGACAAAATATGTATGATTTTTTTCTTTCATTTGGTTTTGGGAAAACTGTCTTTATTGACTGGTGAGTTCCTGATTTTAAGAACATAGGACTCATTCTGCTTTCTGAAGATCCTGTGTCTGATGTGTGTTTCAAAAAAAAAGAGAAAGAAATCCAACTTTGAGGATTACTGGCTGGGACAGGGAACAATCTCGTCTTGCCAGTGAGATACAGGTGCTGGTATCTTCTTAGGAGCAGTTGGTTGGGATCAAAACCATTTCCCACTCAATTGTCTCTTCCCCTATCAAATAACAATGGGAACTGCAGCTTCTGCCAATAAACATGGATCAATGATATCTGCAACTCCTTCCCACATTTGTGTAGAATTAATCTATTTATGTGAAAATCAAGTTACTGCTGGGCCTGTGTTTTTTCATTATTTTTACTGGAAACAATTGATAACATTACTTCAGAAGAAATTAATCCAGAGAATTAATTAGCAGAATCTAATATCCAATAAATGTAGTCTGGAAAAAGATTTCATGGATGGTCAATTGTGACATTAAATGGAAGGATGGAAGGTAAGTGAACAAAATCCTCCCTGAGCTCAGCCCTCCCCTCCCCTCACATTGAAATTGCAGTGTGTGGGGGGAAGCAAAGAACTTGGTATGATTCAGGCACTAGTGGCAAACAAATGGGAAACCCCAAGTAGCCCCATAAAATAGTCATTTCATCCATTGACCTTGTATATTTAAAGATTATGAGATTTTTGGCAGTAGTTGGGTTATAAAATATCAATTTAGAGGCAACAGCAAATTTCCTGATATTCATTTCAGTTTATAGGCAATTCCTGTTTTGACACAAATGGATGGGCCTGGTGGTTAGGCTCTATGGGTGGAAGCTCGTGTCACTAAGAAGTGATTCTGGAAAAACCGGTGCCTTTCAGAAGGGGCTCAAAGCCTGGGACTCATCTCTTCTGAAGAAAAACAAAACAACAAAAATCTGGTACCATCCAACCCTTAATGTTTGCTCCTAATGAAGATCCTTTTCATCCCTAAAGAGTTTCCTGTAGTGTTACTCTTGCCTAAAGTGTTTTCAGGCTTGAGAGCCTCAGAATAAGATGGAGAAACATAACAAGGATGTTGGATTCCAATTTTTTTTTATTTTAGATTATTTCATTTCGAGGGGTTTAATATGGCCCCCGAATCTAGTACATCGTTAATTGCGGCAACTAAAAATAAAGTATGACTAAAAGAATACCATCCTTATGAATCACTTGCTATGTTAATATTCAAATTAGGACTCATTTTGGTACATTCTTAGCTGTGAAATTAGGTTTTCTTTCTTTCTTTCTTTTTTTTTAAAGATGTAAGCTTATTGAATGTATTTAAATTACCAGCTAATTCTTTTGAAGGGGGAGGGAAAAAAAAACTCCAACCCCGAGGCATGTGTAAAACTAGTAGCTACAGAAAGCAGGAGAATCAGCTGTCTGCTGGGCAAATTGACAGAACTCATTAATCTTAGATGCAGTGTACTATAGAGTCTGTCCTTTCATGCACCTGCCCAAGCCCAAAGTAATTACATGATGGCACTATTAATACTGAGGAGCTTGAGTGGGGATAGGGTTATCTTCTCTTCTTAGTAATTGATTGCTAGCTGATTAGTGGACAACATTTTTCTTGCAGGATAATTGCCTTTCTGCTATTGTAGCCTCCCTGACCTGGGCTTAGGCCATCTCACTGATTCCGAGGCCTTGACAATAGCATCGAGGACCTCTAAGTAATGAACTGGAACTCAATCACTGTGAATTCCCCAAACAGGACTTGCCTAGTTAAATTCGCCCCAATGATATCCCAAGTCACAATGATTAGGCCACATCAGATTTTTAAAAAAAAAAATTATCTCTTTCCCTCCACAAATCCTTGAGGAAATGGAAGAATCCAGTATATTAAGCTGCAATTTTACATAGAAAGAATGGAATTGGTCATGTATTCATTTCTATTGCTTAGTGCATATGGTGGATATTTATGGTAAGTGGAAAGCCAGGGTTCCTTTTTTGAAGGGAACATCAATTTTGTATGAACTTGAAAGACAGACAAATGTGTCTAAGTTTCAGAACTTCAATGCCCATTTTGTCCCTGGATTTTAGATTGTTACAGGCATATCTGAGCAGTAGCAGGCACCAGGAGGCCATATATAATGTAATCATTTTGTCCTATTTGCTGTCTAAAAATCATAATTTCTTCCTTTGAATTATAAAGACCCAGCTGATGAATATTGCATTGTACCAGGTCTTGGGATGGGGCAGTATCATAGTTATTTAGTCAGAAAGTTTCAAAAACCTTAAGGAGTTAGGAGTGAATTATGTGGCTATTTCTCATAAATTTCCTTTGTTTCAAGATGATTTCTCTGGGATAGCCTTCTAATTTGTGCTGATAGATTCAGAAATAGGGCCACCCAAATCTACTTGTAGGAGAAAACCAAGGTCCTTTTAGATGGAAATATTAGGAAGTGAAAGATGGTTTAAGCACTCATTATTCTCTCTACTTTCTTGAAGAGGCAGTGGTTGATTAATATTTAAATTCAGCTGCTTCCCATGTGGGAAAGATAGGAAAAATGTCCATGACTCAAGTTCATTCAGAAAAAGATATGGTAAGAGTTAGCATTATTTAAAGACCATAATCAGACTATTGGTTGACCATGGTAAATTCTGGATACATTCTGGGCTCAAACTCACACTCATTGGACAACTGGTTTGTACAAACTTGAGACTGATTGTAAACCATGTTTCCCTGCATGCCACTAGGACCTGTTGACACTACATGATTGTCCTTTCAATCTCTGGATCTCCTTCCTGACTTGGTCCTTCTCTCCAATGGCTTAGTGGTTTCTGCCAACCAACAATTCTGCTCTTCATGATCTGCTTCTTACTTGTGTTCCCTTAGCCCTGCAGACTTTTCCTGCCCTTGTACTACAAGACCCTTTTAATTTCCTATGAATGACTCTGGGCAGCAAGGTGGTGCAGTGGAAAGAGAATTAAGCCCAAAGTCAGGAAAACACAATGAAATGACTAAACATCAAAAACAAAATAGATAATTCTAAGCAGCAGTTCCCTATGAACTCTGACACTTGATTCTAGCACCAGCAGGGCCAGAGGAAACAGTTTTGTTTTTCTGAAAATTAAGTTTGACAATATGTGTGTCATATATTACATCAATGGAGCAAACAAACATTTATTAAGCACCTACTATTTACCAGGCTCTATGTTATGCAATTGACAAATATTGTGTCAATTGCTCACTAAAAAGAGATTGAGCTCTGATTACATGTAAAACCAGTTTTAGTCTAAATGATGACATACCTTCTTCCTCTTGGCAGATAGGTAGGGGCCTATGGAGACAAAACATTGCATATGTTGTCAGATGTGGGTGCTATATTTCTTGCTTTTGCTTGATAGTTTAAAAAGTCAGTTGGAACTGATGTCAGTCAATAACCATTTATTAAGTGCCTACTATGAACCAGGAACTATGCTAAGTAAAGTAAGCTATAGAGTAAATTAAATAGAAATGAGTGAACAGCAATCAGAAAACTAGATATAGGAATATAACAACAATATTTACTAGCATTTACCTCATGCTTTAAAGTTCATAAAGTGATTTATAGCTGGCCCTCACAACAACTCTGGAAAATAGGTGCTATTATTATCCCCATTTTATAGATGAGACAAGTGAGGTTGAGGGTCAAAGAGATAGGATTAGAATTCAGGCCTTCTTGAATCAGTAATCTACCAGTCTAACATCTAGCTATCCCAGAATGCAGTTGAATTCACTGACCAATCTTGACTTCAGAAGGCTGAGAGTGAGACGTACTTTTCCTCTCTAAGTACAGAGGTGTAGGACTACAGGTATGGAATGAGGCATGACCCGTCAGACATGGCACAAAAAGTTATTTAGATTAATTTGGTGTCTTCATAACAAAAAAAGATTCTATTGTTTGTGATTGGGACTGGTGAATGGAAATAGCTTCTAAAAATTAAAATGAGTTATAACAGGGGTTCCCCAAAGGATTTCCTTAAACATTAGAAAGAGATCTACTGTTTCTATAAGAATTAAAACACATTAAAAAGGTCTAGTGATGTTCATATACATTTATAATTGACATGATTGAATTCTTTTTGTAGGACAATATTAGTAAGTTGTTTTCAGTATACATCTATGTATCTATGTATCTATCTATATATAAGTTGGAGAGCCATGCTTCCTTTCACATTTATAGGCACAAAAGAATGGTATTTCTATTCTAATATTCAATGTCTTTGCATTTAAATAGTGTTTCTTTGATAGTAGGATTTTTATGGTTTTTTTTTTTTTTAGTTCCGTTAGATAAAATTATGAGGAAGCATATAGGGTCAGGCTATTTTCACAGCTTGCCTCACTGTATTTTCACACATCTGTGTACTTAGGGAGAATGCTTTTATCATGTGTATTATAGGTGCTTCACTCCCACCAAGGCCTAGCCCTGTGGCTCTGCCTTAACAAAGACCTACTGGTATCAGGTAGACTTCCCTCTTTGCTTGGTTGCAAACACACACACACACACACATAATCATACCCATTACTTCCCCTCCTCAACACACACACACACACACACACACACACACACACACACCAGGAGCCTTTGCTTGCCCACACATAGCAGGGAATATAAAAGCAAGACTGAAAACAAATAGCCTCAGTTTTGGGATGAAGTCACAACCCTGGTTGATAATTCTGGCACATAATAGGCATTTAATAAATGCACATGAACTTGACTGGGAGAAACCCAATTACCTCACCAACAGTCTTTGGAGAGCTCTTTTGGATAAATCACTTTATATTTTCCCCTTTTCATCTTACATTTTGTACTTGGGAATAAGCAACTTTATACTTTTGTCATTGTCCACATTGAAAGTGAAATGACCTCCCTAAAGTGTAATGGGCTACTTTGAGAGGAGGTAGTTTCCCACCTTTTTTTTCCAGAGGTTTGACTGATTGGTTCTAGTGGGAGAGTCCTTTTGTGTACTGGTTGGTCTGGATGATGAGATGTCTTCCAACTCTGAAATTCTGTGATATTGTGATTCTCTATTTTTGGTCTTCCAATTTGGTCTCCCAAATGTAAGCTTTTTGAAGACAATGATTATGACTTGCTGTATTGTGCCTTTGCACAGTATTTAGATTGTTCCACACACAGTGTTTGATAACTTCTGACTTTCACTTAATCCATTAATGTTATTGTAATAATTATATTGTCAATTACTTTCCTATTCCACAGATATCAATGGAGTAGGGAAATTGTTATGAGGAAACATTCTCTACCATTGTAGATAAGCAACTCTTTTGTAACTTCCAGGAGTAGAAAGTTATCCAAGGTCCCGTGAAGTTTTTGTTGGTCTTTTTCTTTTCTTTTCTTTTTGAGACATTGGGGTTAAGTGACTCGTTCAAGATCACACATCTAGGAAGTGTTAATTTTCTGAGGTCAGATTTGAACTCAACTCCTTCTGACTCCAGGCATCATGCCCTATCCATTGCATTATCTAGCTGCCCCAACGTACTTTTCTTGGGACAAAAGGGAAGCAGCTTGTCCTTTGGTAAGAGGATAGACTTCATAGGCAAGAACATGGCTTCATGTCACAATTCTCACACATACTGGATGCAGTTCCCTACACAAGTCAGTTTTCACTTAATGCCCTGAATCACTCTTTAAGAGGAGGCACTGAAGGAGAATTATTGTTGATATACATCAATAAAATAATAGGTGCCAACAAGAAAGATATGTGCATATAATATATAAGTAAACATATATGTACATACATGCATATATATGACAACAAACATTTTAATAAATTACTCCTGTGTGTTTGACACTGTGCTGGGGTGGAGGGTAGGAGAATACAATCACAAAATAAAATATAGTTCCTACCCTCAAGAAGCTTACATTTTTTTATTAATATGGTTCCTGGCTCTTCATGTAAAATTAAAATAAAAGTTTTCAAGTATTTAGTTTAGAGATTTTCTGTTTCTGTACACTGAAAAATCAATATCTTTTGTTATATTTCTTTCTGTGGCTTGTCTCAGTGATAGGACTACAGATAGGCTAGGGTTAATGAGAGGCTGAGCGCCTTGATGAGAAGTTGGAAACAGCTGTACATCACAGTGGGGAGGGAGCTGGGTGCCAGGCTTTGGAACAGGGATGAGAAATCATAATGAAAAGTACAAAACCCTGGTCACTCCCTGGAGGGAAACCATCTTCAGATCAATGCAGGAGGTGTGAGTGGGTAGGGTCAACAGAACCTATGATTGGGAAGTCAGGGTTTGGTTAATATGTAGGAATAAGTGAACACGAATAAATTTGATGATGGGTACTAGTGATGAATAAGGGATAACAAAACACAGAAGCAGAGAAAAATAGGAACTCAGAGCCAATAACCAAGAGTGGTTTACTTTTCTCTGTCCATATATTATTGGAATATCTTCTTGGTCATCCTTTTGTTTCAGAGAGGAGCAATGACATCATGTGATGATTTCTTGATTTGTGAAATGAACTGAATTTAAGTGAGGCAGAATTGCGTAAAACTGAGCCTCAGTCTTTATTCCAAAGTCATTGAAGTCCAGTGGCAGAACAAAAGTCGAGATGACCGATGATCCAGAATGCAGTGGATGACCTTGGTGTTTTCAACAGCTGACCAAACTCTAAGTGCTTCAAAGATCCTGTTTTAGCCACCTTCACAGCTTTTGGAACAAACTGTTCTCATCACCTTATTCAACTGGAGGAAGTCCTCATATGCTTAATATAGATCTCCTTCTATCTCACCAACGGGTCTGAGGCCTGTCAGTTACCCTCATCCTGGTTTAGTACATCTGCCAAAATGGTTTTACTGGGATGTGGCTATTGCACATACTACGGCTTTTTGGAGTCACAGGTAAGAGATAGATGAAAGGTAGATATCAAAAGTGGATAGGCAGCTCTGAAGAGGTCTCAGACCAGAGGGGTCAGTCCTCCCTCAACACCCCATATACTTTAGGGTCCTCTTTTTTTAAAGTGACTTGCTTAGTCTCACACAGCTACTAAGTGCCTGAAGCCAGATTTGGATCTATTATTATTATTTTATTTATTTTTAAAATAGATTTTTATTTACAAGTTACATGCATGGGTAATTTTACAGCATTGACAATTGCCAAACCTTTTGTTCCAATTTTTCCCCTCCTTTCCCCCATCCCCTCCCCTAGATGGCAGGTTGACCAATACATGTTAAATATGTTAAAGTATAAATTAAATACAAAATAAGTATACATGTCCAAACAATTATTTTGCTACACAAAAAAGAATTGGACTCTGAAATAGTGTAATTAGCCTGTGAAGGAAATCAAAAATGCAGGCAGACAAAAATAGAGGGATTGGAAATTCTATGTAATGGTTCTTCGTTATCTCCCAGAGTTCTTTCACTGGGTGTAGCTGGTTCAATTCATTACTGCTCTGTTGGAACTGATTTAGTTCATCTCATTGTTGAAGAGGGCCATGTCTATCAGAATTGATCATCATATAGTATTGCTGTTGAAGAATATAATGATGCTCATTTCACTAAGCATCAGTTCATGTAAGCCTCTCCAGGCCTTTCTGAAATCAACCTGCTGATCATTTCTAACCAAACAATAATATTCCATAATATTCATATACCACAATTTATTCAGCCACTATCCAATTGATGGACATCCACTCAATTTCCAGTTTCTGGCCACTACAAAGAGACCTGCCACAAACATTCTTGCACATACAGGTCCCTTTCCCTTCTTTAAGATTTCTTTGGGATATAAGCCCAGTAGTAACACTGCTGGATCAAAGGGTATGCACAGTTTGATAACTTTTTGAACATAGTTCCAAATTGCTCTCCAGAATGGCTGGATGTATTCACAATTCCACCAACAATATATCAGTGTCCCTGTTTTCCCATATCCCCTCCAACATTCTGCATTATCTTCCCCTGTCATTCTAGCCAATCTGACAGGTGTGTAGTGGTATCTCAGAGTTGTCTTAATTTGCATTTCTCTGATTAATAATGACTTGGAACATCTTTTCATATGGCTAGAAATAGTTTCAATTTCTTCATCTGAGAATTTTCTGTTCATATCCTTTGACCGTTTATCAATTGGAGAATGGCTTGATTTCTTATAAATTAGAGTCAATTCTCTATATATTTTGGGGTCCTCTTAATGTAAGACTACTTACCTCTTAATGAAAGAATATCTATCCATCCCTTTTCTTCCTTTCCTTGATAGGTCCATTCCAACAGAAGTTAGACTCTAAACGCCCCTCGCTTTGATGATTCGTTGCAGTTTCCCTGGCTTGGGAGTTAAAATTTTCTTTTGAGAAACTGCCCTTGCAATTTAAGTAGACAGATACCAGGTGGTTATTTTGAGGTATAAGGTTTATGGGGGAAGAATCTATATAGTGTGATGAACTGCAGTTCTTTGTTGTCAGAGGTAAATTTTTCCATATTAAACCATCTAAAAATTGAATCATTGTTAAATACATACTGATCATTTAAATATGATGCATTTCTAAAAATCAAACAAAATATAAAATTTCTCAATTAATGTTAATATCCCCTACACAGGTAATTTCAGACGAAATTATTTTTTAAGCTCTACAATGGGTCAATGTAATGAAAGGAACAATAAAGCCAGGAAATGGATTTTAGCCTTTGTTCCATTGCTAATGCTTTGTGTGAGTTGGGCAAATCAATTCTGAGAGCCTTGTTTTATTTTTTTTTTAATCTGCAAAATGAAGATAATTGCATACTCTGCCTACTTAAAAAGGTTACTATTAGAATCACATGAAAATACATATGGGCGGCATTAATGTTATTATTAATTCACCCAAGATTAACTTGGTTTCAACCCTCCCTCCTCTCTCCCCTTCCATGACTTCTGTTTACACTAGTTTCTAATTTCCTTCTATCATCTCTCTAGGAAGTCATCTCTGATAGCATTATGAGCTGTTCAAGAGAAGCAGCTGCCTGATTTTCCAGCTAGGAGGATTCTATTTCTCTTTTTTCCTGTTGAATAACACATAGATTTAGGCTAATTTTCCAGATTTTGGAGTGTGGAATAAATGACCTGTAAGGTCTCTTCCAACTCTGTATTTTAATAACTATGTGAACTTGTAGGTTTGTCTTTTTTTTAGCAGGACCACTCAGCACCATAGCCAGTGATAGTGAGGTTTGTGAGAGTAGTTGGCTGACTTAATTTTGTGTGGTAGAGCCCTTTCCTTTGATCACCCATTGTTCTGGGTGGAGTGTGTGTGTGTGTGTGTGTGTGTGTGTAATTGGAGATGTTGGAGTTACTTATGCTAGTAATTTTAATTAGATTAGCTAACCTTTATTTACTTTGAGTTGCTCAGAGAACAGAAATAAGTACCAGGTGGGACTTCAAGATGTGGTTAAGGTACTCCTGAATTATTTGGGTTTCCCGTGGAGAAACTTCCCTGATATGGACTTGTCTTTGTGTGCTTCAATTAACTAACAAATAGAGAAGCAGTTGGAAGAGACTGTATCTGTTCACAAGTGGACAGTAGAATGTAAGTTTCTCCAGGGAAGAGATCATTTTTCATTTTGTTACTCTGTAACCCCAATATCTAGCACAGTGTCTTACACATAATTGTATCATGTGTGATATCCTGTAGCACTGCTTCGTATCTTCCCTATGTGGCAAAATGTCAGTCTGGTTGGGTTGGAGTGTGTAGTTATAAAGGTTTTTTGAGATGGTTCCAGCTGCGTTTCTCACTTGAGATTCTCTTCTGGGTCTCTGGTCCCAGTACTCTAATTTTCTACCCAGTTTTCTACTTCTTAACTTTAATATGTATATGTGACATTTGTTGGGATATAATAAGTTTAGTCTGGCTAAGTGAGCCCTGTTAAGTTTTTTTAGGAACTGGTTAATTTCTCTATGATGCTAAAATGCAATGAAAGGGAATGTCATTTGTCAAGGTTGAGGGTGATGTGAATTGTGTGTCAAACTCAAAGTGATGGAACAACTCTTTTTACCCATTGGAATTTCTTTTTCTTTCTTTTAGTAAGCAAGAGAAGAAAATTACTAAGTAATGTGGGGAGAAGAGAGAAGAAATACCTAGAAGCTGAAAACAATTATCTACCCTAAGGCATTTAAGAGTTAGGTGTAGAATGAGTTCATGATCACAATCCAGAAGGCACAGGAAGGGGAGCAAGGTGAACTTCCCATCTAAAGAGGATAATGAGGACTTTAATAATGAGTTCCCTTTCTTCTCCTTCTGTACCCTTCCTTTTCCCATCTATAGTTGGTGAATTACTGGTAGTAATCCTCATTCAGTGATAGTAGAAAATTATTCATTCTATGGAACAGATTAGCCATATGTGCCTCAGATCAATATTGTCAAATTCAAATAAAAACATATCCCTCTGGGCTTTATCTTAAATCAGAAAGCCACAAATTAACATTATCTATGTTGCCTTGTTTTTGTATTTATTTCGTTGAACATTTGCTCATTACATTTCTTTTTGTTCTTGTTGCTTTTGCAGTTGGGGTTAAATGACTTGCCCAGGGTCATACAGCTAGTATGTGTCAAGTTCTGAGGCCAGATCCTCTTGACTCTAGGGCTGGTACTCTACCACTCAATCACCTAGCTGCCTCCTATCAATTGAATTTCAATCTGGTTTAAGCTGCCAGAAATTCAAAGCCTTAGTCTTATATGATACTAATTTTATCGACAACATCCAGAACATATTTGACTCAGCCTTCCACTCTCCAGGACACCATATTAGCCATATATTATACCATATAGCTCTTTTTGGGTTACCTGACCTATATTGATTCCTTGTTCTTGTTACCATGATGAAAATTCTAAGGTGGCACCTTCTTTAGACATCATCTTAGATGACTCAATGGTCAGGATGAATTTAATCATGATGGTGATTAAATTTGCCTTTTCAAAAATATTTGGGTCACAGTATCTTGGATCACTGGATCGTGGGTGTGTATGTGTGTGTTCATATAATTTTTTTTTAAATTTTATGACATGAACAATTTTCAAAGTTGCCATCTCAGCCTTTTGACTTTGCTTACCTCTTGATATGAGCTGTGTGTGTGTGTGTGTGTGTGTGTGTATACATGCACATCCTTGCTAGCTTCTTTCTTTGCCTTGGGAGAAAGATGTTTCAGTAACTTTTAGTTCAATATTAAGTTAAAAAGCTTAGCTCTCCACCTAATCTGAAGCTATGAAGTTTTCTTTTATATGTGCTACTAATTACTTTTATCTCACATATTTCTGAATTAATACGTTGCCTTTTCCTTTGTAAATCATACCCAGATAACATATTTTATGTTCTGGATTGTGTAGCAGTGAGGAGTGAGAAGGAAAAGACTGAAGAAACATTAGAATAGGACATCAGATTTTGATGGCATTAGTTAAAAAAGGAAAACAAGAAATTAGAGATTAGATATAGCAAATTTCTGGACCCAGAGAGCCAAATAGTTAGAGAAACAAAAAAAGGCCAAAGGCTATATGTGTCTTGAAGTTCAAGACTCTAGACAAATTCAAAACTCTAGAAATTTGTAAAGGAGAAAGAATGGAGTTAAAGGCAAGGTACTTTGGAGTGAATCCAAGCAGGAGTTTGCACTGAAGGAAGCTGGCATGGCAGTGGAAGCCTTTTCATTTGGCTACCTTGCTTTTGTTAAAAATAAAATAAAATAAAATGTCTAAAAGCAAGGTCATAAACAAAACAGCTATGCTGAGATTCAGACAGAAAATATTCATAGAACTGGAGAAGGTCAATGGATTAAAAAGATGAATAGTCTGAGTCACAAGTGTCCTCTGACCACATTATCACCAACAATGGATCTAGTAACGACGAATGGGGCAGTCTTTGGCCTCCTTGGCATCTGATCACATGTAGAGGCAGTGTAGGCTAAGGTGTAACTAGAGTTGGTTCTCAACTGATAGCCGGATGACAAAAAAGGCATCCTTTCTGTTTGAAAGAAACTGATCTGAAAAAAGAAGTATTGGAGAGAGATTCTTGAGTTGGAACCACTGATTTGAACAAATTATAAACATGATGTCAAAACAAGAGGAGACGATAAAGAAACAGAGAAGTCAAGAAAAGGGAATGGGAGGTTTCTCAGAATCATGGGAACTCAGAATTGAAAGGAATATCTTAAGTTGTCTACTTGGGTAATGCAAGTTTAAGTTTTTGTGATTCCATTTGGGGTTTTCTTGTTAAAGATACTGGCATGATTTGTCATTTCCTTTTCTAGCTCTTTTTACAGATGAGGAAACTGAAGCAGAGTCACATAGCTAGGAAATGTCCAAGGCCAGATTTGAACACAGGAAGATGTCTTCCTGAGTTCTGACCCTGTGGGGGCCTCTAGGCACTGTGCCACTTGGCTGCCCTCTATCTGTCCCTTAATAAGAATCTCATCAACAACATCCCTGACTACTGGGCATCCAAACTTTGATTGAAAATCTTCATTACTACTTCCAAGGCTCTCATTCATTCCTAGGCTGTGCCCCAGATTTCCTTTACCATTCCCTACATCTAAATACCAGGTAATTATGAAGGCAGCTATGTGGTAAAGCAGCCACTCACTAGCTGTGTGGCCCTATGAAGTCACTTTAGCTTCATCTGCCTAAATTTCTATAAAATGGGGGTGATAATACATTTTACTTCAAAGGTTGTTGTGAGGATCATTTGAGGCATATTTTTTTTGGCTAAGGCAATTGGGGTTGAGTGACTTGCCCAGGGTCATAAAGCTAGAAAGTGTTTAAGTGTCTGAGGCCAGATTTGAACTCAGGTCCGCCTGACTTCAGGGCTGATGATCTGTCCACTGTGCCACCTTAGCTGTTCTGAGATAATATTTTAAAGTGCATAGCACACAACCTGACACATAGTAGATGCTATATGAATGCTCATTAAAAGACAAAAAGATAGTCTCTCTGCTCAGACAGAGAGTATACAGGGGTAGAGTGTCTGAAAGTATCAAATGTGGAAGGGAAATCAATAAAATGAAGCTTAAGAATAAACCATCATTTTTGGCAACTAGGAGACTACAAGAAACTTTGGAAAACATTATTAACTGACTGATTAGGTTGGAAGTCAGGTCAAAAAGAATTGAGGAGTGAGAGGAGAGGAAGCCAAGGCAATAAGTGTAGATAGAGTCTTCCAGGAATTTGGCTGAGAAAGAAAGGAGAGATATAGGATGATCTATTGAGGAGATGGTAAGATATAGCTAATGATTTAAAAGGATGGGAGATACTCAGGCTTTTTGAAGGTAGTAGGGAAAGAACTGGAAGATAGGGAGCAGTGGAAGATTAGAGAGAATGAGGCAATGATTGAGTGGATTATCTTTTGTAGAAGATAGGACGGGATGGGACCAGGAGTACCTAATGAAGGGTTGGTTTTGGCAAGTAAAAGAACCACCTCATTATCAGATACCAGGGACAAGTTGCAGAGAGTGATGGGAGTGTTGTCAAGAGGTATTAAGATGAAGAGTAAAGGAAGAGGTTGCTTTTGGTGATTGGTATGTTATCTTCAGGATAAGTATCCTCCTCTCAATTCTGCGACATCATTTCCCTCTTGTCATGGTCCTCTTTGAGAACAATGGACAAACAACCTCCGTGAATAAAGCTGGCCTGGAATCGGTCATTTGGAAGACCTTTTCTTTCTTCCCTCCTCCCTTCCTCCCTCTTTTCCTTCCTTCCTCCTTCGCTTTTTCCCTCCCACCTCTTTTTCTTCTTTCCTTTGTGCCTTCCTTCCCTCCATCCCTTTTTTCCCTCCCTCCCTTCTTTCATTCTTTCTTTTTTCCCTCCTTTCCTCTCTTCCTCCTACCTTCCTTCCTTCCTTCCCTCCTTCCTTCCTTTCTTCTTTTATTTCCTCTTTCCTAGAGCTGTCCTGGGGTCAGGACGACTTTAGTAAAAATCTAGGTGCACATACTTGCTAGCTGTACCCTGGGCACTTATTATTATTTTTTTTTTTTTTGCCTAAGTTACCTTATCTTTAAAATGAGTTGGAGAAGGAAAGGGCAAACCACTTCAGTATTTTTGTCAAGAAACACCCAAGAACAGTTGGACACAGATGAAAACAATTGAATAACAGTAACAACAAAAAACTTCTGTCCTATTAAACTTATAGATAAATAATCAATGGTCTAATTTGAATTTCATTAATTTGGTTTAAGCCAAATGGAAATTTTCTTCTTTGTAACATGTAAATATTTCAATGAAGTAGTCCAAAGGACATAGTATTGATCATGGAACTCAGTGATACTTGTTTTCTGCAGACTGTCTCTGATTTGACACCAAGAATTGCTTTAGATCATAGGGTCATAGATTTACTTGATCTCCATTGGGCTAGTCTTCTGATTCTATGGACTAATGATTGCTATAGTACCTCTTGCACTCAGATTATTTGAAACTGAATGAAATTTCCCACTATCATTTCTTCTTGCTAATACTCTACCTAGGATAGTTGGAAATGAACATTGGTGGATGACTGCCTCAGTGACATCTTTAATGCTCCATATCATAGAACTCAAGAATTCTGGACCTTGTGACTGACCAATATTGTAAATAGTCTTGCCCTGTATCTTGTACGTTTGATACCAGGGGGATAATATTCTATGATGGAAATAACAGTTGGATTTTAGCAGTTATTTGCACCATGATATAAATAGAATTAATAAATTCAGCTAAAGCTGGATGATTCTTGGAGACATTACTGGAGGGCTTTATTTACAGATAGAAGGGGATGTGGTTGATGAAGTTACCCCTCAGGTCCTTCCCAACACTTTGGAGTATGATTTTGTGACATTTTCATGAGAATAGGTTTTGATGGTAAGGAAAGGTGAGAAAGCCTAGGGACATTTGATATCTGTTGATTCTGGAAAGAGGGAGGAGGGCACTGAGTGGGAAACACTAATAATAATAGTTCTTATTGATGGGTTATTTTAAGTTTTTAAAAACACTTTGCAAATGTTATCTCAATTGATCCTTGCAATAACCCTGTACTAATAAAATATTCAACACTTGTATTTTAGAAACAAAAAATTAAGCTGAAATAAAAGGGATCAGGAGAAGTTGAAAATGACTAAAGAGTGGCCAATTCAAGTTGACATAATCTATAATTTGTATTTCACAGTTTTTTAAGTAGACAGCAAAATTGATTAATTAATACTTTGCTTCCTGAATAAGCAATTATATTTTTTATTTTATAAAAAGCATGAGTGAGTTTATTAAGTGGGTTGCTTCTGTTTTTCTCACTTATCAGAAAATCACATCTGTAAAAATACACGATTTTTCATCTACTATTCTCTGGAAGATATGTCACTAGTAATCGCTGGTTAGAAAGCCTAAAGTATATAAAGTATAAGGTGTAGTCCTTACCCCAAGGAGCTCATATTCTTGTTATGCAAATAAAACATAAAAAGAATCACAGATTAAATAATAATTCAAAATTTCAATAACAATTCAAGACATCAAAAGGAAGTAGAAGGTTAATTTCCAAATTAATGGACCACAATGCCACAGGAACTCTGAGACAAAAGAGATTGGTTAGATATGTATGGCCAGGCATTTGTGGCTAGACAAATAGAAAAAGATCTGAGCGTTCTAGTGGGCTGCAAATTCAATGTGAGGTAGTATTTTCTCATATTAAAACAAGAATTCTATCTTTTCACTCCATTAAGAGAAATAAATTATAGAGTTTATAGATATGATAATCCTCGATTAAAGGACATGCTTGGTTCCAGGTAGTTGGGTGGCCAGAATAAGTACAATTTAAATGGTCAAAAATGGTGGGAGGAGGGCTTTGTATTTATCTGTGTTTGCATTTAACCTGCTACTTAATTTGGAGCTCTATAAAAGCAGGGACTATATCTGATCTCAGTTTAGCCTTCTGTATACAGCAGGTATTTAATAAATGTTTAATGGATTGAATTAAGTTCTCCCCAGTCAGTGAGAGAGTTGAGGAAAGTCATAAACAAAAGAGCAGTCAGGGAAGATTAACAAATATCTGTGGGGACAGCAAGTCAGCTTGAAGGTGAGGATCAGTTTGGAAGATTAGCAGCAGAGCAGGAGATCAGGATAGAAAATTATCCATACCTGAAGAGCATCACCATTGACTTGTGATCTCCAAGTAAAATGATCATTGAAGACAGGTGGCAGTGATGCAAGCCAAACATTTGGGCAGAATTAAAAAAGGCCTCTCCAGAATTTTATCTGCTTACATTTATGTGGATTTTGTATGTATTGGTAGAATAGAATAGAGAATACAATTCTGGCTTCTGAGTCACTAAGACTGGATTCAAGATCTGGCTTTGATGTATGTTGGGGGTATATCCTGGGCAAGGCATTTAACTTTGTAGTCTTGCAAGGAGTTTCCTGAGACTAAAAAGTACCTGCATAAACATATGTATAAATCACGCATATACATGCATGTAAAATGACATAAATTAAACATTATACATGTACAAATGACACAATATTAACTTATACCCACATATGTGTGTGAAATTACATAGTGTGTCAGTTATATCCATATATTTTGTAGAAATTACAAGTTTAAAAATAGATACATGTATAAATTACACACTATATAAACCACATCCATATATGTATATATAAATTATACAATATAGAAATTATACTCATATATATCTGTAAACAATACAATATATTATAATGTTATAATGCATACATATATTATATTATATATGAATTACATGTGTATATATATGCATAAATTATATAATATGTTACATAATAAAAGTGTATGATATAGAAATCACTTTCATCCATACATGTATAAATTATACATTACATAAAACATAAATTATATAATATGAAATTACATACATATATGCATGCAAAAATTATGTGTATGTGGTTTTGAACATACATAAATAGGCTCCCTTAATAGAATGTAAACTTCTTATGAATAAGGACGACTTCATTTTTAGTCCTTCCATCCCAGGTACCTATACACAATATCTAGCAGAGTAGACTTTTATAAATGTTCATTCAGTAACTGATTGAGAGTTTAACCAATTAATTGACAGAAATCTCCCAGGTGTCTTCAGGCTGAGCAATATCCATAGGTACTTTGTTTTTCAAGTGCCATGGAAATCTTTTCATCTTGGAAGCTCCCTTCAGCCCTGACTAGTTCTTATTTTGAAAGTACCCAGGGCTTCTTAGACTCTCTTTCTGGTTGCCTATTTCCTCCCCAAACCTCCATTTTAAGAAGGAAGTCCAGGTCAATCATTCCTTCATTCCTCTTCAGGCTAGGCTGCTGATTCATCTTCAGAGTACTTTTTCTAAGGTGCCAGGAAAAGCTCCCTTTCCCCCACTTTTCAGCTCTCTTTTATATGTTGCCTTCATCCATTAGAAGGTAAGCATCTGAAAGATGGGAAATGTCTTTCTGCTTGTGTTTGCATCTGTAGAAGAGTTCTTGGTACATAGTAAGAGCTTAATAAAATGCTCATTGACTTGAGGCATACTGTATGTAAGAGATACCCATTAAATTCCATATTAACCTTAATCTGAATATTAAAATCATCAATTTCCTTAAAGAGGGTGAATCAGGGTGATCTAGGAGTCAGTAAAAGCCCTGAGAGTTTGCTGTTCTAAATGTCATTTGTGCCTTTGCAGGACATGCTCTCTGGCCTTGGGAAAGTGTTTTTCATCTCCGTGTACCTTCTCTTCTTCTTTTAAATGGGGAAAGGATATGGTTGCCAATATTTTGATAATCTGATGGAAATGAGTGAATATGATTTTTGGATTCAAAGTTATCTATTGAAAAGTCCTGAATAATGCTCTTTGATGTGCTTACATGACTTTTTCCCCTTCCATTTTTGTGCATTGTATACTTGTAGATTCATAATATAACAACACGGGCCCATTAGAAACAAATGATCAAAACCATTAAGCTTTATATTTTCATGTAGCTGGAACTCATCAGCCCAAATGCTAAACCTGCCATGGCAGAAAGTGCAATGAGCCTACTTAAATAAATATCAGATGGCAGCACCACCCTGTTTAGAGAATACATTTATTTTGTGTCGTTCGCCTGTCTACAAACATTGTACCATGTAGTGTGCACTGGAATGTGAACACTTGTAATATGTGCTCTGCAGTGAGATGGCTTTAAATGGACTTATCTTGTTAAAGGTTGGTATTCTATTATCCAATACATTTTGGTGAAGATGAGAAAAGAGGCAGGGTTGGGAAATATTTCCTCCCTCATGTGTGGAAAGATGCTGGATAATATTAATTAAAAGTTCATCTTAGAAGGAGGTAATGGATAATCTTCTAAGGCTGTTTTGTTTCATGGTCTGGTGTCTGCTTCTGATTTCTTTTCCTTTGGAATAAGACAACAGAGAGGTGAACTCAGGTGATAAATCCCATCAGCTGCTCTAAGTTAACTCTTGAAATGACTTGCACCATCATCAATTACCTCTTTCCTTATTTTTGCCATTTCTGGGCTCTAGAAGAGTACAAATATGTGACCCTGGGCTCACGCAGACCCCTGAGAATACCTTTTTTATAACACAAGGAAGACAAAAAGGAAGGTAAACAGAAGACATGATGTTTCACTCTTCCCAGGAGATAAATCAGGCCTCTACTGCTGCCCTTGCCCTATATTTTGTTGTTATTACATCCAGGCTGATTTGAATAAGATTATACCTCTAACCTTCCCTCTTCTGGTGTTTCTAAAATATTAATTATACCTTAGAAAGAGGTGTTAATATAATCAGCTCTCTTAATTCTTTTCAGATAATTCCCTTTAGACTCAGCCAAGTGAATATTTTAGAGGTTTCTCTTACTACCCTTTCTACTTTTGGATATACATGTATATATATATATATACATATGTATATGTATATATATATAATAATCAGGAAAGCATGGAGTATATATCTCCAGTTGTATACAGCTTCTTTGAGTCTTTCTTCTATGTGAAATCTGCACTGATCATCATAAATGTAGTAGAAAAGAGTTGAAAGGGATTTTCTAACCCTAAGTTAGATAACAGTCTGGGGTGAAGGATCACAGCTGAATGGGAAGACATGGAATTTTAAAAGTAAATAATGCTTAAGGGCTTTCCTAGAGGGGAATCATAAAGTTCAGAGTCACAAAGATCTGAGATAACTATGAAACCCTGATCTGGTAGATTCTTGGTCCATCAGAGAAGAGAATATACAGCAGCAGAAGATCAGTAGATGGCAGCAGAGAGTTGCAGAGGACCTGTAGGGAACCATCTAAACTTGACCCATTAGCAGCAGAGAGCAGAGTAACCCAACTACATTCTGGTAACCTAGCCCAGTAAGTAGCTCATAATTTTATGATGCTGACTAGCTACTGATGTTCGAGGCTCTGCACTGGGGCAGCAAAGAGAAGCATCGGAGATGGAGAGGAATTCAATCTATGTGCATAAGAGTAGGAGTACGTAGCTGGGGCTACATTCATTCACTACCCTTGAGCCTTCTCCCACCCATGTCTCTGATTTTGTACATTGAGTATTTGCGAGCTTGTACAGGATTCCTGGCCATGTATATTCTTCATGCATGGTCAATCTAGGTGTTGAGATTGGGAGGAAAGCCTATATCCATGTGGATTAGAAGGGAGTTTATTTTCCTTGACATTTACTTTGTCATTATATAATTTTTTTTGTTAATACTACTCACTGACACATGCATACACATTGCTTTGTGTACTATGTGTGCATGTACACATACCTATATACTGTCTGTATATGTATATATATATACATACTATGAATATGTATACATGTATATTAGTAAGCTACACACTTATAGCACACACACTCATGTATATCTTTAAGGTTTGTGAATCTCTTTACACATATCATCTCATTTGGTCCTTAACCCTGTCAAATAGTGCTATCATTATTTTTGTGTGTGTGAGGTAATTGGGACTAAATGACTTGCTCGGGGTCACACAGCGAGGCAGTGTTAAGTTTCTGAGGCTGGATTAGAACTTAGGTCCTCCTAACTTCAGTGTTGGTGCTCTATCCACTGTGCTATCTAGCTGTCCCAGTAGATGCTATTATCATCCCCATTTTGAATATGGCTGAGAGAGATTTGATTTAGCAAAGCCACAAAGTTAAGTACAGGTCTAAGGCAGGAATCAAATGCATGTGTATTCCGGACTCAAAATCCATCAGTCTATCTCGGTTCTATCTAAAACCTGAATGACATGTTCTCTGGTTGGGCTAATAAAAGAACCATCAGTAAGGCTTGCAAGTAGTTTTAAATGGCTGCCTATCCAAAGTGTGTCTTGAACTTGAACTTTCAAAGACTTGTCCTACGCATATGACGCCCTTGCCTTGTCTCCTATCTCCAAATCCCATTTCAGACTTCTTATCCCATTATACTAATATGGTATAGTTAAATTCCTTGGATCTTTAGCTTTTAAGTCTTAAAAAAATTTTTTTTTTCTCCATTGACCTGAGAAATGTATCATGGATACTTAAGGAATGCCTAAGAATACTTCATGTATTTGCAGCTGGAGATGGGCTGTGGGGCATATTTTATGTTTCATCAAGAGCCCTTCCTTTCATCCATTTTTTCATGTCTGCCTTAATCTTTAAGCTTCTGCCTCTGTAGGCCCTTATCTTTGTATGGCTCTTTAAAAAATGAGTGGATTTTAATCTTAAACCAAAAGTAAACCAAGTTATCTGATGGGTTTTGCCCCTCCCCATCTCCCACCAGAGGCTCTTTGATTTCCATTTGGCAGGGTGGGGGGGAGTGATGACCGATCCCTAATTCTTCCCGACTGACCTGACTGAAGCCAATTCTGGGGCTTCTCTGCATTCCAGCCAGTGTCTACTCCAAACTGTACTGCTATCAAAAATGTGACACCTCATCTTTTTGGTAATGAATGTAAACAGTGAAAATAGAGGCCATGACCTTCTTCTATGCATTTCCAGTTCCACTTTGTTGCAGGGATTATTAAGTTTCCATTTATGTAGACAATGTTGTACCAGAAAAGGATACTGAAAGAATTCTAAAAATGATGTTTCCATGCATCCGGCCAAATATAGCCTCCCCCTTCTATCCCCTGGGATGACGATCTGAGTGTCTTCAGGCAGATTTTGGCCTACTGAATGTCCTCAAGAGTTCCCATGTGCAAAACACGGGAGATTGTGTTTTTTTAAATTTTTATTTGAGTGTACTAGAGTCTGTTGCCAGCTACAGAAGAAATGTAGATGAAATGTTAAAATAAAACTTTGATTCAGAGCAATCGTGAAGGATGTTACAACTCAATCTCAATACAGAATATATAGAGATGCCGTTTCATATTTGTCTAAGAGGAAGGCCTTGATCAGGCTGTCCTTTGCTGTCATGTTTCTTATGTGGAATTCTTGAACAATGAGTTTGAAAATAACACCACCAGCTTGTCATTAGTCGATTAGTTGTAGCTGCAAATCTAGGTGTTGAGGGTGAATTCTTTTTCTCTTGCCTGAAAATGTTTCTCTTGGAGAGCAATTACATCTGATTGACGTGTTTTTTATGTGCTTCCAGACCTAGCTTTTTTTTTTTTTCTTTTACTAAGCAGTCCAGATCAAGGACAATGATGCTTTCTGCTGCCATTAACTAAAATCGGGCTTCCTTGGAGTGGGAGGAAAGGGAAGACACTTTAGCGATTCAATTTGAAAAATATCTATACATATACTGTATATTTTGTTATATGTACATGTGTGTATACAAACATAAGCATACATGTGCAATATATATATACAATATAGTCATACAGATGTATGCTATATTCACATACACATACACATGAACAAACATATACACATATATGCTATATATGTGTATATATACACAATACAATTTGTTGCTGTTGTTCAGTCATTTCAGTCACGTCTGACTTTCATGACCCCATTTGGGGCTTTCTTGACAGAAATACTGGAGTGGTTTGCCATTTCCTTCTCTAGATCATTTTATAGATGAGGAAACTGAGGCAAACAGGGTGAAGTGAGTTGCCTAAGTTCACACAGTTAATAAATAAGGCCAAATTTAAACTTATAAAGATAAATCTTCTTGATTCCAAGCTTCATATTCTATTCATTGAGACACCTTGCTGTTCATACACTGGAGTGTGTATGTGTATATATACTCATATACATGTATATGTATCTGTCTATCAGCATATAGTTATATAGTTCTTACAATAATTCTGTGAGGTTGATACTACTCTTAGTCCTCTTTAACAGATGGGAAAACTCAGTCTGAGGAAGACTAAATGAGCCTGGGTTGTTTGCCCCATGGCTAGTATAGCCTGAAACAGGATTTAAACTCAGTTATTCTTTACTTCAGATCAGTACTTTGCCCATTATCCTATTTAGCTGCCTCTCAGTTTTTAATTTTAGTATTGTGTGGGGTAATGAGGAGATTAAGTGGCTTGCCATAGATCACTCAGTTCAGGACATGTCAGATCTAATATTTTTGTCTTCAAGGTTGGTCTATTGGCTATGTCTGTCTATTGGTCTATCAGTCCTTCCCCCCACCAACTTATTCCTTCTTTTTCTCCTTCCTCTAGCCAACCCACACATGTCTGTTTGTCTCTGTCTCTCTCTTCTATCTCTGCCTTTCTATCTCTCTGTGTAGTGTTCTCTTCTTTTTCTAAAATATAATTGATCTATGGGAGCAGGTTTCCTGGGAAGGTTTCTGGAGGCAGCCTTAGATTCAGTTCAAAGTAATAATCACCTCAAATGCAGCCAGGAATTAAAATCCAATCTTTTATTGTCTTTTCCAAAATAGCCCAGTTAGCTTTATTTGGTTCCGAGAGCTCTTGTGGCTAGTCTTTTGCCTCTGCCAGCTTCTGCCTCTAGCTCAGCTCTGACTCCTGCCAATCTTCCAAACTGACTGACTCCACTGACTCAGCTTCTTTTTATGCTCTTTTAGAGGTGTAAACTCAAAGGTTGACTCTTCCTCCGAGAGTGGGATTATGGGAGGTATAAACTCATGAATTTCATACTAAATACTGAAATCTCCCAACTTGTGAACTCTAATGTGTGAGCTAATGTGTGAACTCTCAAAGGTGTAAACACAAGCATTGTTTTTATCAATTCCATTGAGATATCACTAGGATTCTAACATCTGTGTGTGTCTCTCTTCTGTTTCTCTCTGTGTTTTTCTGTCTCTGTCTCTCCCTGTGCATTTACTTTTCTCACAGGAATTACTCTAGCTTTAGAACTGAAGGGATCTAGTATATTTCCTACTCCCTATTTTGTAGATGAAGAAACTGAAATCCAAGGCATTTAGGGGATTTACTCCTGGTTAGAAATAGGATAGGACAGAAGGGTGCTCAAGGCCTGAGTTTGACTCTAACTTCTACCACTTGTTACTTGTAATACCTTGGCCAAATCACTTAGCTTCCCTGGGTCTCCATTTTGTCATCCAGAAAAAAATAAAGGTGGACTTGATGGTCTCAGTGATACCTCACTCCTCTACATTCCCTGTTCTCAAGTAAAAAGAAAATAAAACATGTATAAAGAAATTAGGCATGGAAAGAAAAGTTACCAGATTATTAAAATCCTTTGACCCACTAATACAACTGGGAGCCAATGGAGTCAAAGACAGAAGGTTGTATTTGTGACAGAATTTTCTGGTGGGCGGGTATTAGAGCAAGAAACTGGATGAATAATTGGGGGAGAGCTAAAGTAATTCTGTCATATGAATGTAATCATGCAATACCTTGTTCTATGTACTGTTCAGTAACTCATGACTTCCTCATTTGCTCTTAGACCATAAAATTCAGGTTTCTTGGTAGCATTAGTAGAAGAAATTTCTTAGTGAGTTGTTCACTACACCAGTGAAATCATAGGTCCTGGCAAAATAAAACAAATAAGCAAAATGATAAAGAACATGAATCAGTCAGAGCAAAGCAAAGATTTATATCTAGGATTAGACTTCTAAAGACATCCAGTATAAGTCACTTATCCAAGAAGCTCAGGTATTAATTATAGTAGAACAGTTATTTGACTCCAAATCTAGCACTCTTAATATTATACTATTGTCTTCTGGAATTTTGAGATACATAAAAACATTTATACTGTAATGATTCCTATTTAAAGAAGAAAAAGCAGAAGAATCTACATAATCACAGTAACTTAAGGAGAAATAATTGGAGGGCAAACTCATTGAATTAAATTGATTTGAATTAATTGTATTGATCAGTGTTGGCTCCAAAGAACAGATTATAAATCACTATATATTTTAACTTAAAAGAGAAGGGGGGTTCATGAATAAGGAATGTATCATACACTGGTAGACATGATCACTGAAGTGGCCAGTTGTGATGAATGCCTTTTTTCTATGCTATTAAAAAAAAAGGCAATAGGGAAAGAAACAAAGATATTAGTAAATGACTTGATATATAAAGAAAAGACATCAGTAAAACTAAAAAATTAGGAATGTATTAAAATATCACCCATTGTGCAATATTCTGCTTGAATATTGCATAATCAAACTATTTTCCTCTCAGACTGGATATTTCAATATAATATCTTTTTTTTCCTGCTTCATTGATCTTCACTCTAATGTTCTCCATCATACTTCTTTCTGATTTTGGAATTCAGTGAATAGGGTCCATTATAATTTAATTATTCAAAATGCAGGGGAATCAACAAAGGGAAATTTTTTTTTTCTATATCTGATTTTTACTAGCAGGGAAGAGCTAATTGTCAGAGTGGAAATGATGGGAACTTTGGGGTAATCAATCCTTTCTAGAGTATATGATAGACAAGCAGAGGAAATTTGATCATAGTTTAACGTGCCCTCTGGATTTGGGGAAAGTAGATTTCAAAGGGTTCAGAGTAAAGATATATGTATCTTAAGTAAAAGATCCCATGTAGCAGAATTCTTCAGGAAAATTCAAGCTAGATGAGAGATATTCATTAATGAAATTCTGAAGACACAAATGGAAGCAGTTCCAATGAGAAAGAAACACAAGAATTATCTGAAGAAGCTGATGTGGATGCATGGGGAACTCACTACCCAGCTAAAATTTTCCAATGTCATGTCTAGAAGCTGGTAGTACTGTTGAGTAATAGAAGATAAATATAAAAGTCTCACATGTTCTTGGGAAAGTAATGTCTGAAATTTTAAAGCTCAGAGCAAAGTGAAGTTGGTCATGGAAGCTATTGACAATAGAAAGGGTGCATCTTTTGAAGGTCTAGTGAAAGAAAAAAGAGTCCCAGAGAATGGATAGGATCTTAACTTGGGATGAGCAGGAATATGATGGGATGGAAGAGTGGTGGTAGGGCAGAACTACTAATTTATTCTTTTTCTTTTCTTAACTAAAAGAAATAATAATTATTTGCATAGTGTAAAAATTTACAAAGTGCTTTACAAATTGTTTCACCTGAGCTTCAAGATGACCCAAGGAGGTAGGTGCTGCTATCTCCAGTTTCCAGATGAGAAAACTAAGGCTGAGAGTGATGAAGTGATTTGCCACATAGTCATTAGATGTCTGAAGTCTGGTACTTCCTGACTCCAGGTCCAGTGCTCTTATCTACTATTGTCATACTGGATGCCTATGTTAGCTGACTGTACACTAGAAACGAGAGGAGAAAAATCTTTAACAGAGAATTAATAACTAAGCTAAGTAATGCAATAATAAGAGAATATCTAGTTGCTTTTAATGAATTCAAGTCAGCTGGATCAAATGAGCTATATCCTCAGGTACTGAATGATCTGGCAGATGAGATTGCCAAGCCATTGTTAATCTTATTGGAAAGAACATGGAAAATGGAGAGGGGCAAATATTGTTCTCATTTTTTTAAAGAGGAGAAGAGAGCAGTCTGCCAATTGTAAATAAGTAAGTTTGACTTTGATTCCTACTTTTTTTAAATAATGGCTCATCAATCAATCCATCATTAAACATTTAATTAGATTTACTCTGCTTTAATACAGTGCTAATACTAGAGATACAAAGAAAATGCAAAAAAAATAGTCCTCACCCTCAGGGAACTTATATTCTAACATGGGTGACTACTTGTGTTTAAATTGGCACAAATATTATACATAAAGAATAGAAGAGAGATCACCTTAGAGGGGAAGGCTCAAATGAATGGGGGGGCAGAGAATGCCCCCACAGGAGGTGATGATTAAACTGAGTCTGAAATTTTGTCAGGAATTGTAAGAGGTGGAGGTAAAGAGGGACAGCATTCCAAGCATGGGAAATAATGAGGATAAAGGTAAAGAGAGAGGAAGAGTTGTGTTAGCTGATGCTGCAAAATAGCATGCATGGAAGGGAGGAAAGCATACAAAAAATAGAATAGTAATAAAGTGTCAAGTTGTGAAAGGTTTTACATATTATATATGAAAGGTAAGTAGGTGGTATAGAGCACTGGACATGGATTCAAGAGGATATGAGCAATTTCAGAAAGGCCTGGAGAAACTTACATGAACTGATGCTGAGAGAAATGAGCAGGACCAGGAGATCATTATATACTTCAACAACGATACTATATGATGATCAATTCTGATGGACGTGGCTCTCTTAAATAATAAGATGAACCAAATCAGTTCCATCTGTTCAATAATGAATAGAATCATCTACACCCAGCAAAAGAACTCTGGGAAATGAATGTGAACCACTATATAGCATACCCAATCCCTCTGTTTTTGTCCACTTGCATTTTTGATTTCCTTCACAGGTTAATTGTACATTATTTCAAAGTCTGATTCTTCTTGTGCAGTAAAATAACTATGGATATGTATACATATATTGTATTTAACATATACTTTAACATATTTCACATATATTGATCTATGCCATCTGGGGAGATGGGGAGGAGAAGGGGAAAAATAGGAACAAAAGGTTTTGCAATTGTCAATGCTGAAAAATTACCCATGCACATATCTTGTAAATAAAAAGCTATACATTTTTTTAAAAAGGGGATATGAGCCCAAATCCAGACTCAAAACACTTATGGCTGTGTGAACCTGGTCAAGTTACTTCTGTCTAGTTGTTTCCTCAGCTGTCAAAAGGGGATAATAATAACACTTTACAAACTCTTGTAAGGCTAAAATGTGATATATTTATAAAGCATTTAATAAGGTACCTGGCACATGGTAGGTGTTTAATAAATGCTTGGCATATCCCCTCCCTAAACAGAAGATTTTACATTTAATTTTGGAAGTGATAGGGAGCCACTGGAATTTATTGAGTTATATATGTGTGTGACACTATGCTGAATTGATACTCTAGGAAAATCATTTTAGCAGCAGCATGGAGAATAAATTGAAGTGGGAAGGAACTTTGGACAGGAAGTACAGTAAAAAAAAAAAGCAGTTACAGTGATCTAGAAGAGAAAGGACAAGGGTCTGAACTAGGGTTCTAGATGTGTATATAAAGAGATACACAAGAGATGATATGGAAAAATAATTTATGTTTTAGCCACAGATTAGATATGTAAGATGAGTAAAAGTAAAACATTGAAGATTACCTGGGAAGCAAACCTGGGTGATTGGAAGGATGGTGATGTCCTCAACAATGATAGAGAAAGGCAAAAGAGGGGTAGATTTAAGGACTATATAATGAGTTCTATTTTGGACATGTTAAATTGAGATGTCTTTTTTATACATCAATTTTGAAATGCCCAATTGCCAGTCAGCGATGCAGAACTATAGCTCAACAGAGAAACTAGGGTTTGTTATAAAAATGTGGGACTTATAGAGATGATGACAGAACCTGTGGGGATTGTTGAGATAACCAAATGAGAGTATAGGGAAAAAAAAAAGAAGAGGACCAAAGACAGATCCTTACACTTCACCTAAAGTAATTGAGTATATAATAGATAAAGATACAGTAAAGAGACTGGTAGGAAAAAAAAAACAAGTGAAAGCAGTCATAAAAAACCACAGAGTAGAAAGTATCCTAGAAGAGCTGATGGTCAACAAGGTCTAATGCTCTATAGGGATTGTCAAGGAGGATGATATGGAAAAATCTCAATTAAACTTGGCAATTAAAAGTTCTTTGGTGACTTTGGAGAGAACAGTTTCAGTTGCATCAACATGGTGGAAACTATAATGCATAGAGTTTAGAAATGAGTGAGATGAGAGGATGTGGAGCAAATGGAGTATGGAAGCTTTTTCAAGAAGTATAAGCTGGGAGAGAAAGAACAGATATAGAAGAATGGCTAGTGGACTTGGTTGAATGTAATGAAGGCTTTTTAAGGATGTAGGAGACTTGATTCTTTTTTAAGGAAACAAGTAGTCAGTAGATGGGGGAGATTAAAAATTGGGTGGGAGATGAGGATGATAATAGGGGCTTCTAAGGAAGGTGCAAGTATAGGTACATGTAGAGACACTGACCTCAGCAAGTGGAAGGTGAATCTCATTATTAGAAACTTGAGTAAAGGAGAAGATGGAGAGGATATCAGAACATTGTGAGATAAGGGAGTAAGGAGGAGAAGGAAGTCTAAATGAATGACTTCATTTTTGAGGCTTATGGGTCAAAGAGAAGGTTTGGAACAGCCATTGTGATGGGAACAAATTAGGAGATTAGGAAATAAATCAGAGAGAAATGAGATAGAATTGAAGTATAGAGGTATTGGAGGTCTCAGGAGGATGAAGAGAAGATTTAGGAAGAATAAGGTACAGGGAAATATAGAAAGATAAGATTATGCTCTTTCTGGAAGAAATTTTGGAGTTCTGGAACATGGAAGTGGAACACTTGTGGGTAATGGCAAAGTCAAGAGCATGAACATTCTGACTTGTAACTGAGATAGAATTAAGTAGTAAGTTCTGGCATTGGAATAGATTAAAACCTAGGAATTTAAGGAGGGTCTTTGAAAGAATGTTTTTTGAAGTCCCCTAGTTTGAGGGCAGAAAAATTGAGAAGAAAATTTTGAGCTCTGCCCTGAACTCATTGAGTAAAGAAGAATGTCTTGGGTGGGAAGTCCCCTGAGATCGAGAGAATCTAGGAGGAAATTTCTGAGTGATAGTGCTAGTAGGAAAGGTCCTACTAAGTTTGCTTCTTGTAAATGACATTGGTAATGAATGAGTCTGAGGTTGTTCCTTTCTTGATCTGCTTCTGAACTAAGTCAAACAGGTTACTAGAAGGATGTGTTCGTTCTTCACTGCTGTTATTGGTTCTGATGACCACAGGGATCTCTCCAATGGCTGTGATAGACCTTTCAAGCTCACCACTATCCTGAATCCTCTTCTTGTGAAATTCTCTCTCTCTCCTCTCATCTCACTCATTTCTAAACTCTATGCATTATAGTTTCCACCATGTTGATGCAACTGAAACTGTTCTCTCACACTTAAAGTAGGGGAAGGCTAAATACAAAGGAATAGAGGTAAAATGTGTTCACAAATACATGTGGACCAAGTGAGAAAAAGAATGATGATTCTCATTCAAAGCCATAATGACAAAGTTATATTATGTTATTCTAATAATATACTAAGTAATAATACTACAAATAACAATAGTACTAATACTACTAATAATATACTGAAAAGCATTTGAATTGGCTTTGGAGGTGAAAGGACTGATGATTTAGAAAAGCTGAATGAAATTTAAACTCTTTCCCCCCTGATGGCTGGCTATACTTTCACTCAGATCTCTCACTTGTAGGTAACAGTGGTGGGGGATCCAAAAATTCCTTAATCCCTTGCCTCTTCCTGAAATTTTTGAGCAAATAAGTTCACAAAAATTCTAGGATAAGTTAGAACAAATTAGAAAGACTAGAATAAAATGGCCAGCAACCCCTATATTTATTCTATAAATGCTCATCCTCTCTCTGTTTAAAGACTCAGGATAAAGTCACTGGTTTTCTGAGGTAGCAGAATTCACTTTTTGTTCAGCCATAATTGTTGGAAAAATTCCCTGATATTGAGCCTATGTTTACCTCTTTGCAACTCCTACTCACTGTTTCTAGCTGCTTTCTGTGGGCAAATGAAACAGGTCCAGTCCCTCTTGGAAGCCAGGGAATTCAGGCTGTGGCTCTATAGGTCATTTAATGATGAGCAAGTTGAAATCTTATTCCTTCTCTGCTCCTCTTATATTGTAGACTAATGATGGAAATAAAAATACACTTAATGTAAATATTAGTCAGTCTTTGAAAATTCTCTTCATTGCAGAAGAAGGCTGATGTGCTGTATTTTTAGATTTTATTTGGGAGAGAGACTTTTCACAACTTGGTGCTTTATTAGAGCAGAATGAGACTCCCATAATCACTGGAGGGACCTTGGCCATGATCTAGTCCAGTTCTCTCATTTTATAGGCAAGAAAACTGAGGGTTCAAAGAAGGAAAGAAAGAAGCATTTATTAACTACCTACTGTGTGCCAGACACCACAATAAACCAAGTTTACCAATATCTCATTTGATTTTTATAACAACTGTAGGAGATAGATGTTGATATTGTCCCTACTTTTTAGTTGAAGAAATTTAGGCAAAAAGCTAAGTGACTTGCCCAGAATCACACAGCTATTAAGTGCCTGAGGTCAGATATGAACTCTGGATCCAAAACTCTATCCACTGGACCACCTGGCTGAAACTATAATTGCTTAAGTAGTCCAAAGTCACATGAGTATTATGTAGTAGACATGAACTGTTACCTCATCAGGTATCCTTACCTCTTCATGTTATATACAAGGAAAACCAAAAGGCAGAAGTTATATACAAGACCCAGAAGGCAGAAGTATCTTACTTAGTCACACAAATTAATGTGAGGCAAAAGCAAGGTTAGGTCCCTGGTTCTGATTCACTGCCCAAGCCTCTTCCCACTAGCATTGAATTGAAGGAATATGCTCATTAGACTCATCTTTTAGAGTTAGTTAATAAAATTAAACTGCAGATGTCAAAAGTATTTCAGGTTACATTTCTCTCCAAAGCCTTCTTTGCAGGCTAATTTAAGAATACTGACTCCTATTTCAGTTGCTCAAATTAACTGTAACGGTGATTAGCAGATATCTAGATTGATTAATGTTTCAGTGTTTTTGTCACTTTTTTTTTTCAGAAAGCAGAATGTGGCACCAAGCAGAGGGAAATTGTGATGAGTCGTTTTGACTTCTAAATTACTTTTCCAAACTTATAAACATCCACAGGAACTTTAGGATTTAATAGAAAGCTTTCCAAACAAATCAATTCATTACAATGATATTATATATATCTATATGTGTGTGTATATATATATATATATATATATATATATATTTCTTCTTCAATGAATCCTGATGCCAGTCTTGCCTGATATTAATGCATGTCTCTTGAATAAATATTTGCTGATCTTATTGGCTTTGATTCTTTGTCCCTTTACTGGGCTTTCTGTTTCATTCATTCATGCAGTCCAGGGTTTGTTCCTTAATGTTTGTTTCTCTTCGCCTTTTACATATGGTTTAATCACATCACTATTGAGCATAGCTGACATATCTAAAATAGTGGCAAAAGTCCAAAATGGAAATCTTTAGTGAACACTGAAGAAAAAACTACTTAGTTATTTCTATTTGTAAAGAATAGAATTCTCAAATGGATAGCGGTTCTTCTTTTTTTCCCCTTTCCTTTTTTTCTAAAAGTGGAGTAGGCATTTGGGAGAGTAAATTTATTTATTGGGAGAAGAGAGAAAAAAAGAGCTAGGTCCCAGGGAACTCCTTTGCTCTGATTCAAGTGTCATCACCTAGAGTCTTATCCTTTTGTCTTTTGCAGTCCCTTAACAGTACTAAACCACATAAATAATAGATTAAGTAGCTGAAATTCAGAAAATAGATAACTGTTACCTGTTGAATTGTTGTCCATCCTTTAATGTCACCTCCTTCTGATTTGTACCAATGAGCAATGGTTTCTGCCTAATACAGCAATTTCCTCTGTACCTCCCCTATATATGCATTATAGGTTATTTTGCATTTTGAGTATCCAGGAGGAACAGAAAATTAGATGCACCTACATGTAGGACAATGTAGGATGTAGGACAATGATTACCAACTACTCCTCCTCTGCTATCTTCCTAAAGAGAAGCTCCACTATAATTGTTCTGTGCTAGGGATAGTATAAGGCAACTGAGCGACACAGTGGAAAAAGTAATGGCGCTAGAGTCAGGAAAACCCCAGTTTAAATCTGGTCTCAGACTTTTAATACCTGTGTGATTCTGGATAAGTCATTTAGCCCTATTTGCTACAGTTTCCTAATCTGTAAAATGAACTGGAGAGGAAAATGGCAAACCACTCCAGTACCTTTGCCAAGAAAATCTCAGATAGTGTTAAAAAAAGATAGTGAAGATTCAAACGACTGAACAACAACAAGGGGCATTATAGAGATTGAAATGAATTTTTTGTTTTATCCTAAGTAGCAAATAGACTTTGGGAAGTGATTACTGATGCAGAAACAAAATACTCTAAAAGATTAACCTCTTATAGCTGGCCCTGTGTGCAACTGTGGGTCTGACCTAGAAAAGAACCCTAATAACCCCTAAACTATGAATGATCTCAAGAAAGAACTCTGAGGTCACTTTCCTGAAGGGAAAACAGCATCTGCAATTCAACAGAGAACCAGCAAATGATGGCAAAGTAGTGAAGACAGGATTGTGGATATCTCCATCCACTTTCGGCTAAGTGGAGAAAGCTTATAGATTATAGATCTGTCCAGCAGATCATACCTCCAGACCAGCAGTTGACATCAGGAGCTGCAATTCAGCAGAGAGCTAGCAGGTGGCAGTGCAGCAGAAAAGATAGCCCCTCAGGTAACACCAGTGGTTTGCAGCTTAGTGAAGAAAACAGCTCCCAGCTTTGTGTATGAAGCTGCTCAGTAGATGATATCAGACCTTTGAATGATATTAGTAGTGGTATAAGGAATTAGCAAGGACAATCTTCAGAGACAGAGGAATATGCAAGGTGCAGCATACCCTGGGATCATATGATCTTGGTTAAGCATGATCCCTACAAGTATTCTCTCCCCCACTGTGACATTGAAAAGTGATGAAGTGTCCATGTGTAGGTACAGGGGGGTACCCAAAAGTCTCAGGGTGGATTAAGTCATTCAAGCTTAAAGACTTTTAGAACACCAGGTATAAGGAGATTTCCTATTATCTACCTGTAATTCTCACTTAAATATCTTTTGCTTTGAATTAAAGTGTCTTCCAGTTTCATCTGGCAAAAGATATATCAATGGAAGTTCTTGAGTTGCAGATATTGAGTGGATGCTTGCTACAAACGTGCCATGAACCAAAGGTATATTAAAAGCATTAGAAAGTCAATTGTCAAACAGTGTAAATTTCAGACTTCCTCAAATGCTACAAATCAAGTCTTGGTTTATTGTTTTGTTGATTATCCAAGAGTAAGAAAGTATTGAATAAAAGCAATAATAACATAGATTAAACTAAAAAGGATGACCTATATGCTCTTTTTTGAGAGTGAGCTGTTAAATATTTTTAGCATATCTTTACCTTGAACACATATGTATAGGATTTTACTTTAAAGAGGCATGCTATTTTTGGGGGGTGTGGGAGAATGATAGTCACAGACTATTGTGCCCGCTGGGCACAGGCTGCTAATTTTATTTGGTTATTTTGTTTTTGTCAATGATAGCTCTCTATGTACAAAATCATAAAGGAGTTACAGTCAATTCTCAACATTTGTGTGTTTAATTTTTGAGACTTTTTGTGTGATTTTATTAGTGGCCTCATTTTCACTTTTTCATTGGTGACTCTGCACATTCATGGCTATGCACAGATGGGGAAAAATAAGAGGTCCTATATGGGTAAGGTTGTGAAGCACTAGGTACTTCATTGGTCTTATTTACTCTACTTGGTAGCAGTGACTAAAGTCACAGCAACCTCTCCCTTGGTTTTCAGGAAGTGGCCAAAGTAGAGAGGTTAAAGCTATTTAGTATCCAATACAATGCCTTCACACCACCATCAGATATGGTGGAAGGTAAGATTCAGATTAAAAAAGTTTTAGTTTTTAAGAATATTACTTGCTATGCTATATTTATGGTACTATAGTTTATAAAAACTGAAGATTGTCTGAAATCAATGTATTTTGAGATGTTAACACAAAAGATCACAGAATTCTAGGGAATCACAAGTGAGAAAAAAATGTTTTGCCATGTTTCCAAAGTTGTATATTATATTTTAGGGGTTATTTCATGGTTACTGTGCTAGAAAAATGAATATTATCAGAATTAATGTTTTATTATAAAGGACAGCATTTAGAAAAGTATATTTTTTAGCAATCTCTACCAAAAAATTCTAGTTTTTGATGGTGGGAATGTAATCCCTTATTTCCCATATATTCAATGTTATCAGCATTTGTGGTTTTGATTTTTGTACAGTTCTCTAGTAATATTACCCTTCTGAAAGTTGAGGGTTGACTGGATATTCTAAATTGGTAAAGGGGGTTCCATACTTAGGAAATTCTAAATCTCCAAATATTAAAGTATTAATGAATCATAGTGATCTGGATGACTATTGATTAGCTATGTAATAGCAGTGGTTTTGTTTCTATGCAGGTTGCATTAGGCGGTTTGGTGATGTACTTCCTGACTTTCAAATTCTGGTCCTGTGTATTGTATCTTCTTACTAGACTATAAATGCCTTAAAGATAGCTATTGTATCTTAGTCATTTTCCTGTTTCCTAGTGTCACATTGTATCATGCCCACATTGTAAGGCTTTAATTAATGGTCGCTAAATTGAATGGAATACTTCATAACTATCTATTGATGAATTAGCAGAAACTTTGTGAACATCAATGATTTGGATACTGAATTCAGTAACTCCACTAGTCAGTCAGTAAATAAACATTTATTATTCCTGCTATGAGCAAGACACTGTGCTAAGAAGTGGGGATACAAGGAGAGGCAAAAAACAGACTCTGCCCTCAAGGAACTCATAATCAAATGGAAGAGACAACAAGTAGTTACAAAATAAGATTATATATGAAATAAATAAGAAATAATCAACAGGGGGAAGGCATTAGAAATAAAAGAGATTGGGAAAGATTTCCTGTAAAAGGTGGGATTTTAGGTGGGACTTGAAGGAAGCCCTTACTGTGAAGATGGCCAGGAGACTATAAATCCTCTACCATTTATATGGGGTGATTTGAGAGATCAACTGAAGTAATATATGTGTATATGTGTGTGTGTGTGTGTGTGTGTGTGTGTGTGTGTGTGTATGTATATACACACACACACACACACACATACATAAGCTTTTTATTTTCAAAACATATGCATAGTTTTCAACATTCACTTTTGCAAAACCTTGCTTTCCATTTTTTCTCTCTCCCTTCCACCCTACTCCCTCCCCAAGATTGCAAGTAATCCAATCTACATTAAAAATGTACAATTCTTCTATACATATTTCCACAATCATCTTGCTACACAAGAAAAAATAAGATCAAAAAGAAAAAAAAAATGAGAAAGAAAACAAAATGCAAGCAAACAACAACCAAAAAGTGAAAATACTATCTTGTGATCCACGTTCAGTCCCCATAGTCTTCTCTCGGGATGCAGATGTCTCCAATCACAAGTCCATTGAAACAATGAATCACCTCACTGTTGAAAAAGAGTCATATCCATCAGAACTGATCATTGTACAATCTTGTTGATGCTGTGTACAATGTTCTCTTGGTTCTACTCATGAAGTAATAACATGTAAATATTATTATTATTGAGAGACCCCAAAACACAAAAACTGAGGATTTAGCAATGTAAAGGGCATTGGAGATCACCTAGCCTAAGTGTTCTTAATTATTTTTTGTTGTTGTTTTATGGACACCTTTTGTGAATCAGGGTAAGGCTCTAGACCCCTTCTCAGAATGTTTTTAAATACATAAAATAAAATACATTGGATTACAAACAAGGCAATTATATGGGAATATGGTTATCAAAGTAATTACAAAAAAGTTCATCTCCCCCATGTTAAGAACTCTTCATTTAGACCACTCCTTTCATTTGATGGCTTAGGAAATGGAAATGCAGGATTTCTTTAAATGAAATCTATCACTTTATCTTCTGGATAGCATTACCTCTGAAGCTTTAATAGTACCTAATGGTGACCTCCCTCTACTAATAAATGTGTATTGCTCACTGATAGCCTGAGCTCTACTGAGGGACTCTCATTTTCAAGGATCAAATACCAAATGCAACATGGTTTTTGCTTCTCATGTAGCCATTTCACTCACTTTTTAGAGATGTAGGGTACTCCTTACTCCCCACCCCCAAGCTCTGACTTCTGGACAGATGCAAATAATTCTGAGTATTTCCTTCTGTTACTTCAATATTGCTGAGCTGGTAATATGGGAACATGTCAGTCAACACAGCCCTGGAAAACTTTTATGGTGCCTCTGGGTCTTATGCTTTTATTAAAGCCCGGCAGGTCTCATAATGCTCTGTCTTTTAATTTGGTCCTCCTTAAGCCCAACTACAATGAGGTGCTATCTTCAATATCAAGCTTTTATATTTAGGCGGTCTTCACACTGTTGAATCCTTTTTAAAAGCAGATTACAGAACTTAATTAACTTATTGTAGTATCATAAATCCCAGCACTAGCAATGGCCACAGAGTCCTCCCCCACCACCACTGAGAACATTTTCGTTTATGATGAATTGTCCCTAAGGTGCTCAACTCAGAGGTGGGTGGCCATGCAGAACTCAGGGTCATCACGGATAACACAATCCATACAGCTAGATAATAATGAGTCATCTGCTACCACCACTTACGTTTTTGTGTGTGCTTAAGTCCCTTTATGCTTCATTGGAAAAGGGAGATGTTTATGGTAGGATGAGCTGGATCCTCTCCTACAGATTGCATTCTCTGCAAACTAATCTTCCAAATGGTTTCTATGTAGGTAGATGCATAGGGCTCGAGACCTGTCCTGGGGGTGACCCCTCTCCTCTACAGCTCCTCACTAGCATTTGGCCTTAGCTGCCTTAACTTTCACAGAGTTGGTCTCTCTGATTCAAAGATGGAAGTGGAACTTGATTAATTTCACTTCAATCCAATTCAATTGAATTCAATGCAACAATCATTTGCCATGTGTTAGGTACTTTTTTGGGCCTTGGAGACCTGAATATGATCTTTCTTATTCTGTTCTTCCCCACTTTGAGGACTGGCTTAGGGAAAAGAAAAAAGAGATGACTAGAGAAAATGGAATAACAAGGGGTAGAGGGGCACCTTGGTGCTCAAAGTCAGAGGAATATTAAGATAGCCTGGCAGTGGAAGCCAGAAGTCTGCTACTTGCTAGGGTTGATCATTGGGTCCACCTCCAAGTGATGAATTAGCTGAAGCAGGAAAGGGATACAGTTACTTGGCAGTGAGTGAACAAGACAAGGACAGACAAGACCAATAAAACATCAACTTTGGAAACTTCCGTCTTTTCTCAAGTCCCTCTGGATCCAAGCACTTCACTTATGCTATATCAGATCAGACACTCCTATAGAATTTCTATGTCTTTATATGATGTCTGGGCCAATTGGTTGGAAGGCAGACATCCAGCACTGTTCTGTATGAAAACTGAATGGAGTACTGGGATTGAAGTCAAGATGATTTGGTTGTAAATCTTCCTATTCATGTGATTTTGGCAAATCACTTAACATTTCCAAGCCTCAATTTCTCATCTATTAAAAAAGAATGATTAGATTGCTGTGAAGACCAAAGAGAAAGTATACATAGAGTACTTTGGAATTTATTTTTAAAATAATATTTTACTGTAGTATATAAATGTAATGGAATACTATTGTGCAATAAGAAATGATGAACAGGAAGATTTCAGAGAAATATGGAAAGATTTATATGAACTGATGCAGAGTAAAATGAACAGAACCAGTAAATGTTGAATATATTATCAGCAACATTGTATAATGACCAATGATTGACCCCATTCTTCTCAGTAACACAGTGTTTCAAGACAAGTATAAAAGACCCATGAAAGAAAATGTGATCTATAACCAGATAAAGAACTAATGGACTCAGAATACAGAGCAAAGCATGTTTTTTCACTTACTTTAATCTTTTTTTTGCTTCCCTCCCTTTTGATCTGTTTCTTCTTTCACAACTGTGCCTAATATAGAAATATATTTTATATGATAGCAGATGTATAAATTATATCAAACTGCCTACCATCTTTGGAATAGGAGAGGGAAAGGAGAGAAGGATGAAAGGAAAAAAAAATTGTAATTTAAAATCTTGTTAAAATGAAGGCTAAAATTTTCCTTAATATGTCAATAGGGGAAAATAAAATACTATTAAAAATAAAATAATACTTTCCCCCAATAACATGTAAAAACAGTTAATCTTCATATAAAAAGAGTTTTGATTTCTAAATTCCATCCTCACATTCCTCATTTTCTCCTTCCTTGAGTTGGTAAGCAATCTGATATAAACCATTTAATACTTTGTAATTCTTGAAGTGCTATGTACATGGTATATGGCAGATAGAACATTGGGCCAGAGTTGGGAAGATCTGAGTTAAAATCCAGTCTAAGTGTATGACCCTGTACAGTTATTTAATTTTGATTTGCCTCATTTTTTTCACTGTAAAAAGGGAATAATAATACTACCTACCTTCCAATGTCATTGTGAATTATCAAATGAGATAATTTTTGTAAAGTGCTTAGCACAATGTCTGGTGTACAGTAGGGACTTAATAAATACATTGACCATGTCTGAAAATACCTCATTCTGCTTTTCTAGTCTCTTACCTTTCTATCAACAGCTAAGGAAGATGATCCACCATTAATCCTTGGGAACAACATCTCTTGAAGAGTTTAAGAAAGGAATAGAATGGGATCCCAGTTCCAACTCCCAGACCAGTCTGAAAACTGCAGAAGAATAACCAGAACAGGAATCCTGGACCATACGGAAACCCATAATTTAATCACCACAAATCAGCAGAGCTTTCTAGTTGGTTAATAGTGGTAGATAGAGGTAAAAAACAGCAACAACTGCCTTATTTCTTACTTAGCTTAATCATTAATTGGACATTTCTTTAGTCACTCTGAGACCTGTTAAAGACCTTATCTTTAAAAAATTGATTTCCATTGTATCTAGGGTCATCTCCAGATGTCCTGTTCTATATCTGGCCACTGGACCCAGATGGCTCTGGAGAAGAACCTGAGGCTGGTGACATTGCACAGCTATCCCTCACTTAAATCAATTCATTTACATATCATGGCATCACTTCCCTGATGTTATGGTTGTCTTGAATCTTAAATACTTACCCTTGTTACTCTAATGTCTAATTTTTTTACAACTTTTGATTTTCTTGTAATTTTATTTCCTAGTTATCCACATAATGATAATGATAATGACGACAATTCTGATAGTAATGGTACCTGATATTCACAAAGTGCTCTAGGATTCACACAGCTCTTTATATCAATGAGCTTAGTTTATCCTCATCCCAGGTAACATTGGAAATATTAGTCCCTTTCTTCAGATGAAGAAATTGAGAGGCTGTTACCTAAGTTTACCTAGCTAGTGAGGGGCTGAAATAAGACTCAATCCCAAATCTTCATAATACATCAATAACTCTGTGTCCTCTTGTCCTCTAGTCCCTCCCTTTGGGTATTCTCCTTATTCATTTAGAGAATATTTTTTTAAAAATTGCTACTTATCAAGGTATCTTGACTCTCCAAAGAATTTTGGATTTATCCACAGAGAGAGTAATAAGATAACTTTGCACTCATACTCACTATCTAGCTGCAGAAGCAGAGGGATTTGGTTCTATATTGAGACCTAAATTCCCCACTTCCAACACTCAAATCACAGTTCATCCAAACATAACCATAAACTACTGGAGAGCTGAAAGTAAGTATGTGCACCCACATTCTCTTTCAGCTTCCACAGTTCCACCACTCTTCAATCTTTTCTTTCTTATCCCAGACTCATGTTACTATTAATTATTTCCATTAGGATCATATGCCTTGTTCTACACACACACACACACACACACACACACACACACACACACACACACTCACACTCACAGTTTTAGCGTCTTTTGTTGCAGACATTCAAGTATCCCCATCCATGCCTATTTTACCATTTACCACTGTCAAAAGAATGTCCTGACCATTGCCTTAAAGTTCTCAAAGAAGTAAATAGTGACAGAACAGCTTTGTGTTCTATTTTCTTGGACTCAATAGCCACTCTCCTTCCAGAATTTATGAACAAATTTTCCCTTCCAGGTGACATTTTCCATAGCCACTTTCTCCTCTAGTATCCATTTATTCAGTGGACACTCAGGAAAGGCAAAATAATTTTACTACTATGCTATCATTATTGTTATTATCCTAAACAAAAAATAAATGGAAATTTCCTTTTCCTAGGAGTAAAATGTTATAGAATCTCTAAAGTGGCAAGTGATTTTGAGGTCTCTTATTTTCATTTATCTGCTTTAAAAAAAATACTATTCATACCTCCACACTACATTACCAAACCCAATATAGAAAAAGGGGAGTTAACCAAATATCCCTCTTAATCAATGAAGATATGCTTTTTAGGATTAAAAAAAATTCCCCTGGACATAAAACCATTTAAAAAAATTTTCTCCTTTGTTTCACATGTTTTACATAAATTATTTTGCACAGAAGTGTTTCTTATGTTTTCATTTCTTTTTTTTTTTTTAGTCAACAAACATGTCTTAAGCTCTCACTGTGGGTCAGGCACTGAGTTTGTGCTCCTAGTTTACTTCTTCTTTGTTAAGGGAGTTGAGTTTGGAGTGGGGAGGACATCTCTAATTTGCGATACAACAATTGAATTTAGTAGCCTTCCTTATCTGACCTTCTCATTCTCTGATTCTCTGTAGAATACATTTGCAAATCCCTGCTTCTGCTGTCCAACTATAAAGTCCCTAGCCCACCCGTTTCCCTTCTCTTCTTCTTGGCTGCTCATCTGGTTACATCATCTCTTGGATGGCCTTTCTGTTTCCTTCCTGGATCTTTAAAATAACTTGTAGCCTTCTACTCTCCTGTTCCATTCATGAGCTTTACCATGTTTCAGCTGCACTTAAAATACCCTGGGCATCGGTATTATTCTTCACATGCATTTCATTGCCTTGCCAAGTTTCTTGCACTACTGTTCAAGTATTTCAGAACAATTAAGTAAATTGGCCCTAAATGTTTTAAGCCAAGGTAAGGATCACCATATGACTACCCAAAGATACTGATGAGCAAACTATGTCCTTTCTTCCCCTTTTGCTTCTATTCCATATTGGAGGTTTTAGTCCTAGCCTTTAGGGGACAGAGACAATGATGACAACTGAAAAGCAAAAGGTGTGTGTGTGTGTGTGTGTGTGTGTGTGTGTGTGTGTGTGTGTGTGTAAGTGGTATTGAGAGGAGGAATATGATAGCAGCTTGAGCAGGTACCTATAGTAGACTGGAGCTTGAAATACAGGAAGAATTCAAGACCCAAAGGACCTGAACTATCTGCAAGGGATCTGAAAATAAAATGTGAACTCCTCAAGGGCAGGTCTAGTTTTCATTTTGTCTTTGCATCCCCAGTGACTAGCATAATGTTTTGCATTTAGTAGAAATGAATGAAAACATGTTAAATGTTGAGCAGAGGAATGAATTTAGGTAAAATTGTGAAGTCGGCAATATTTGTTTCCAATACCACAACCATTCCTTTTATTTATTTACTTCTGTAATGTCATGTTGCCTTCCCCTCTGGTACCTAGTGACCTTAAACATTTCCCTGCATGCCAAGAGTTCTCAGCTGTGGTACCATTCCTAATTAAGCACTCCCATCTTTCCTTCCCCATCTCCAAAAGATCCAAACCATTTTGTCCCTTCAAAATTGGCCAGTTGTGTGTTCCATCCCCTGAGACTTTGATTACTGTAATACTCTTTTACTATACTATCTCTGCCAGGTTAAGATACTTGCTTTGTCTTATTAGCCCTTTTTTGACCAGCACTTTGATTACAACAAAATGTCAAGTCTAATAATTAGAAATGGAATTGCATAGAGACCAGAACACTTTTTAACACCCTCCATATCTTGACAACATGGGGCCTGCTTTATGTACATAAAGTTGGGATAGCCCTGGAAAGGCACACTGCTCATTCTACTGCCATCAAAGTCACTTACCTATATGTCCTGTTGAACAGTGAGGATTAGGATATCTTTCCAAGTACTCAAGTAGAACAATGCTTATAAGAAGGAGGCTTTTAAAAAGTGCTTTAGTGTCACCCTGAATTTTGTGTTAAAGTATAGTGATGTAACTGTATCACATTCAAGAAGCAGATGTCATATTTAGATCAAAGGGTCATTAAATGACTGATTCAGAGCTTTGCTAGAGCCTTTGGGTTAATTTCCAGTGGATTAGGCAGCCCTGGACTTGGAAATGGGAGGATATGGGCATAAGTCCTAGCAGAAACCATGAAATCTCTCAGAACCTTAGTTTCCCCACCATGAGCTGGTGCCATCAATAAAGTTTATATTATTGGGGCAGCTGAGTGGCACAGTAGATAGAACACTGACTCTAGAGTCAGGAGGACCTGATTTCAAATCTCAAATACTTTACTAGCTGTGTGATTCTGGGCAAGGCAACTAACCCTGATTGC